>NW_025335627.1:5946751-5996763 GCF_004798865.1 Varanus komodoensis | reverse complement strand
GCCTCCTGAAATGAATTAAGTTTGAGGTTACATATATGGTGTGATCAAAGAATACGACAAATATTTAAATGTAAAATTATTTCAGGAAGAGACACATTGCCATTAATCCCCCTCAAAATGCTCCCCCTCACTTCGAACACACTTATTCCATCATTCTTGAGTGTCTTTAGTTGAAGATGGATGGATTCAAGACAAAATGAATTGATTCAAGATAAATGGATTCAAGACAAGATGAATGGATCCAAAACAAATCGATTCAAGACAAGATGAATCAATTCAAGAAGGATGGATTCAAGACAAATCTATTCAAGATGAATGGTTCAAGACAAGATGAATCAATTGAAACATATGGATTCAAGACAAGATGAGTCAATTCAAGATGGAAACAGGGTCCATAATTATATTTGAGATTCACCTAATTATTGATGACAAAAACTGGAGAGGTCATTTTGTTGCATATTCTTCAGGGGAAGACTGTAATTCTCTAATGGTTCAGGAAGAGTCGACAGCATTTCCAAAACTTTCCCAGAATTATTTTCTTAGCAATGTTGGCTGAGCAACATTGGTAGAGCATGGTGAAACGTTGGTCTGAACAGGTGAATCCATGCCTGTAGCCAGGCAGAAACAGTGGCATTTTTGCCATTCTGGCTAAACTTCCCCCAGCCTTCTCTGCCTATGTCCCTGCTGTGGTTTTTCTGTCTAGGGTACCTACATGTCCTAATTTACAGAGGACAATCCTCCATTTGAAGGCATTTGGTGCTCTGTCCAGTCCAAGCTCTGAATAAAAGAATCCTAAGAAGGTGGGAGAGTGAACAAGAGTTGTGGTTACACTCTTCCCTGCTATAATGAACTCAGTTTAATTTACAGCATTTTTGAATATATAACAATCAGCCTATGCAAATCTTGAGCAAATCAGCGTCCTCTTTCATGGAGATGTGTAAATGGCCATCCTCATTCCTACCTTGGTAATGTTTCAGCAACTCCAGATCACATTTCATTTTTCTCCCTTGGAATGTTTTATCTGCTAATGTGAGCTTGAAAACTGGGACTTTTTAAAATAGATAAATATCCAGATATAACCAGAAGCTTCCCCATGCTGCCCCTTGCCAGAAGACAGTTGGGAACAAATGTGTGAAGAAAGAAAGCCCCCTGCTTGTTGTGTGCAGACAGCAGTTAGGAGTAAAAATTATGTCTGCTGCTGCTGAGGTGATTGCTTGCCAAAATCTAAAGCAGAAACAACAACCTGGTTCAGTAACAACAACCTGGTTCAGTATCCTGAACCAGTAATTCTGTTGCCTTTCCCTTTTTAATCAGTCGCCTCAGCCATGTTTCTGTCAAAATGCTACACACAGGGCTGTCGTCAGTTTTTCTTTCTTCCTGATGAAAGAGCATCTTGCAGGAGGTGTTATTTCAGAGACCATAGAAAAAGCATCTTTCAATTTCTAGAGGATTTGTAGTTCAAATAAACAACTGTAGGACTGTGTAATTACCTGAAATGAGAGCATGATGTAAAAACGTGAGACTCTTTTACCTGAGCATTAAATGAAGCTCAGTAATGTTAAAGACATGAGTAGTTGTTTCTTCAACTGAGTCAAATCTCCTTAAGGCACAATTACAATGGGGCATGTGGCTTTTATAAGGCTCTGGGCAAATGTGTGTGTAGGGTGCTTTTGTTGGCTAGAAACAGAAAATGTTCTTTAGGACTGCAGTAAATGAGTATTAAATTTTCCACTATTTGAATAGTTAGTAGACAACCACTGCTAAGTCTCAAGGAAAATTAAATCTTTATGAATGGCTGGGATTATACAAAAGATGCAAGCCTCTGAAGTTGTTTTATTCTGGAACATCTAGTTAATTCTTATGGTTAGGGCCCTCAGGCTAGGTTCTGCACAGTACCATCTGGGGTGGTAAATTAATTTTAGGCACTAACGCATGGAGTGGAAAACACCACGTGTCATCCTCTGGTGAGGAAATCTGGGGGCTTGTCCTCTCTCCTCCAGTTTAATATACAAATAGTTTTTAAAAGATCTCCCAGATTTAAGAGTTTATTCACAAAGAATTTTGCCTTCACTTGCTTGGGTCTGGCAATAAGGAGGATGTTGTCTGCATAAAGACTTTGAGGTCAACCTCTTTTGTTGTCCCTTTGATTATGTATTTGCTGTACTTCTCTCCTTACTCTTCTTGAATCATTGTTAGTTGGCATTATATGTATTAAAAATACAGTGCCAGAAATGTAAATATTGGCAGTAGCTGTAAAGTTCTAGAAGAGAACTCTGCTCCTCTGCCTCTCTGTTTCCTAGCCAAGGGAGCCAGCGTTTGTCCACAAACAGTCTCCGTGGTCACGTGGCCAGCATGACTAAACACTGAAGTGCACAGAACGCTGTTACCTGCCCACCGAAGTGGTACCTTTATCTACTTATATGCTTTCAAACTGCAAGGTTGACAGGAGCTGGGACGGAGCAACGGGAACTCACCCCGTTGTGCAGATTCAAACCGGTGACATTTAGATCAACCAGCCCAGCAGCTCAGCAGTTTAAACCACTGCGCCACCTGCATCCCTTGATCATACAATATGTTACAATAAATTCTAGAGGGGAATCAATAAACACTGGATCTTGTGGCTCTTTAAATACTGATAAATATATGATGGCATAAACTTTTGTAGGCTGGAGCTCTGTGCATCAGAAGCATAGTATAACAAGATACACTGATATACTGAAGCCATTTTTGATATATATAAGGCTATGTTGGATGTTATTGTACACTTTATGGACTTTCAATAATTCCCTGTGAAGTCACAGTGTACTACATATGTGGGAAGACTTAGGTTTGATGGGTCCACTTTGACACACACACACACACAGTAACATCAAGATCCACCAGTGAAAACCAGATGCAAAAACTTGGCCAAGTGGTGCTTCTGTCTAGATGCTTCTGTGCAAAGGCTCAGCTGCAGATTATAATTGTACCAGAACTGAGTTTTCAGTACTTGCACACATGCAAATTTATGCCTCAAGCTTTCTCAGCAAGAGCATCTTAATTTGGGATGTAGGGGGTAACTTTTACATGTTGCACTTATTAAATTCTTGGGAGTCAGTATCTCATTGACATGTTGCAAATTTCTCCAAGATCTACCAGTAGTTCCTGACAGTAATGGACGGCCTACAATTTTTTTTAAATAAATAAAAAAATAAACATTGTAATCTTATCTTTTGACTGCAAAGGAGAATGGGGAACAAAAATAGGAAAATCCTTATGTTTTGCTAGTACATGCAAATACTTTTCTTTATGACAGTGACTCTGCACAGCAGAGTCTTTATAGTGGTAGCACCTGTTGTTGTAAATGGGAGTAATTACTGGTGAATTGTTATAAACAGAAATGATATGTGATTGTAACTTGGTCATTTAGTATTGTACTATTTTCATACTGCAAAGTATAATAAAATCACTAAGTGGTAGACCTATAAATATTAAGATCACATTTAAAATATCAAGATTAAGATTAAAAATTAGAACAATTCCAGTCACAGCAACAGTAATATGGCATGATGCTGGAGCAGTACAATGGAGCAGTGTGCTTAATCATACGCTGTGGAAATCCTGGGTGAACACATGCCCTTTCAGAAGACATTTGAACGATGGCACGTTTTCTGCCTCTTCAGCTGCTTTGAGTTTTCCAAAGAGTGGGTGCTGCTGGTGAGGAGGTCCACTGTTAAGGTGTTGCACAGCAACATTCTCCTAATTGCATGTCTTCATGCTGGGCATCTGCTATGATTTACGAAAATAATAATACGTATGGTTAATTGAGATTATCACTTGTTAAGAAATATGAATTATTCAACAATACTACTGACATCTGGAGACCTGCTAGGCAAAGCTTTACTGCTCTGAAGAAATGCAGCATCATATACCCTTTGGCATTTCCCCGTGGCGTATTTTGACCTTTACGCAGCATGAGGAATCCCTCCCCTGCTGAACCTTACTTTCAACAAGGTTCCTTCCGTTCTTCATAAGAGGCTGAGCGGTTACATGAAGACAGTGGAAGGTATATTCATCAGGATTTACTGCTTGCATGAACCACATGGGCTGAGCCAGAGAGCTATTATAGAAAGTTGTTGCATTGAGAGAACACCTCCAGCATGTTGACACTCTTAGGGATGGGGAGAGCAAGAAGAAGTGGTTTAAGAAGCGGTTTCAGTCCTTACGACAAAGTGCAGTGGTGGACAGTAATGATGTGTGTGCCTGCTTTCATTTTTTGTACTAATGAACCAAGCTGCTGAAAAAGAATTAGGCTTGATGATTGTTTGGGAATCGATGACAGTGGCCACTGAAGACAATGGAAAATATCCATCTCATGTGACAGTAGGCCATGCTTTTGGCTCAATTTCAGACTGAGAAGCCAATGGACATGGGACAGATCTAACAAAAGGCTGCTGAAACCAGCTGTTCTTTATGCAAGGCTTCTTCGATGCAAGTCTTCTTCGAGTGTAGGTGCTGAGGCTGTTTCGTTGCACAGCATAGCTGATGTTTAGGAATCAAAACTGGTATACAAATGAAATAGGTTTTGGAATGCTGATGCTTAACATGGTGATACTGGAGGAAAATGAGCAGATTGATTTGCCCACCTACAACTTGCTATTAGCAAATCATGCCCGACTGTAGCTTCTACTGTAGTTTCTTGGGGTTACAAGGTGCTGAGCCTCATTCTTTGGTGTCCTTATTTCGGGTTCCATTGATGCATATACAACTGAAGAATTTATCCCAGTTGTATGCAATGAGTGAGATGTCACTTCTGGTTGCTTCCAGTTGGGGTAAGTTGTTAACATCAAGTTAACCTTTCTTGTATCAAACTGTGAACCAAGGCAGCTAGGCTGAGGTTGTTAGGACAGCTTGTAGTAGCCTCATCTTTGATCTCAGACTCTTGTACAAAATTGTAATTCTATCCAATGGCCATCCCCTCTTAATTCTGCAAAACATATATTCACCTTTTCGGGAGAAACACTTCTCCTGCAGCAACTGGCTGATGTTAAAAGAAGAAAATTTGACTGAATGAAAGCTAGCCCAGGCTTGCACAGTTTGTAATCCAAAGAGTTGAACACATCCTTCCGATCATGAACGAAGTTCCACAGTTGCCATGCTTGGTGACAGTCACCATTCACTGACATATGTGTACTCTCTCTCATGCAACTTGTCTGCCAGATATGGAATTAGGCTAAACATAGGACAGATGGAGCCATATTTTGGCAAGCAGAGTGAACCATTGATAATATGCTACCAAACAGCCATGCCTATTGTGATGTCACAAATGCAAAATTGTTAGTGCCTTTAAAGGAGGGGATGGGAAATCCTTTTTATGCTGTGGATTGCAAGCTCTTGGGAGAAATCTCTTGGAAGCTGTATACCAAAAGTGGACTTTTTTTTAGTTCAATGCCAGCAATTTTTCACCAAGGCTGCTGTTAGTTGCGAAGTCACACGGACACATTGCAACCCCATGGGCAACATTCCTCCAGGCCTTCCTGTCCTCCACCATCCCCCGGAGTCCACTTAAGCTCACACCAACTGCTTCAGTGACTCCATCCAGCCACCTCCTCCTCTGCCGTCCCCTTCTTCTTTTGCCATCAATTGCTCCCAGAATTAGGGTCTTCCCCAGTAAGTCCTTCCTTCTCATTCACCAAAGTAGAAGAAAAAGTGACACAGAGAGAGAATGAGAGAGGACGGAAGAAAGAAATTGGTTGGCTTCACCTCCTCCTTTCCAAACCAAAAAGTTCTGGTTCCTCCTTCAAGATACATCATGCTGCTTTTGACCAGTCTCCAGGAACATCTGACATTTCTCTATTGGTCTGGCCTCTTAACCCAATGCCACATGATTGGAGTCATGATGTTAGATCTTCCCCCTCCCATCTCAGTGTATGTTCACTAGAATTTCCCACAGAACTGAATTGTCTGATTCTTAATTACTTTCCTGGCTTATCTCTGCATCTATTCACCTGGCATATGGACTGTTGAATTCCAATCCATCATCCTCCACTTTCGGATCAGAATCTGAGTCAACCATAGCGATGCTTATATTTGAGAAAGTAATATTAATAAAACATAGTGTATTGGGAAAATATATGCACATATACATACGTTAGGAGAAATGTGCACAAAAATTATTATGGGTTTTCATGCAAAAGAAAAAAAAATATTCTCAAAGTTCCCAAATAAAATTTACAACTACTTTGTCTCTGACTTCTGCCCTAATCAATAGCTGTGATGTTAAATGGATTCCACAAGTGGCAGCTTGGAATGCTGGGAGATGAATATTCCTGGCAGCAGCAGCAGCAGTTCTGTGCAAGAGGAAGCCGACTTGTCCTCTAGGATAGGCCCTCTGGGTTAAGAGTCCTGAATCTCGAACTAGAAGCTTTCATTTCTGTCATGTATATAAGTATTCTTTGATCAGTCTGAAGCGATTGTAAGTCTGAAAGAATATGTGCAAATGAATTAAAAGGTCTTGCAGGAGGCTCCTATAGGGTTTTGCTTTTTGCTTTTTAGAAGGGGTTGCAGAGTTGTGGTTACAGAGTCTTGTTCTTATGTCTTTTTCAGTTTTTCCTACATATTACAACAGTCATCATCATCCTTTACATCTGGGTTAAATAAATCCCATTTCTGGAAGTGCTTGTTACTATCAAATTAAGTAAGTTTTGGGAACTTAGAAGTGCCATCTAGGAGTAACTTGCAGGTATTGCAAGGTACTGCTTTCCATTGGTGTGATCCTAGATTGGAAGGATCTTGCTTAAGTGTTGCTTTAATTTTCTTAAATTAAATTTCATAGTAATTTTCATAAAATGGGTGGTAATTTACTATGTATTAAAATATTTATTTAATTTTAAATATATATTTGAATATTTTAAGTATATTTTTAAAATCTAAATTACTTTGTAAGTAAATCACATGTAATCTGTTGTACACCTACAAGCTCATGGAAACACACTGAATTTGGAAACCATCTAGGCAATTTGATTATTTAATCTACATTATTGTGTCAAAAACATATGTAGATATTTTTTCAGTTCAGGGTGGACATTTGTTTCCTACTGAAGAGCCTGACAATGATTTCAGTAAAGCCTTGATAATGGATGCACTGGCCTTGTTGAAAGCAAGACCTTTCGATGCATGCTGCTAGCGGTTAATTCAGAAATAACTGTGATTACCACCTCTTCCAAAAGCAGAAGTTGTGGGTGTGAAAATCTAGCAAGGGTTTTGACAAAAATGCACCTGACAAGATGTGACACAGCCTTGGCTGGTCTCAATCCACAGCTTTGACTGAGCTTGTCCAGCTCAAGCACTTTAAATGTTGGAAATGTCAGTATGGATGTTTGACACATGAATATTGCAGGCTCCTCCCGTCCAAACCTTGCCTGGGTGCTTAAGCACATGTGGAAATACGTTTTCTTTCTCAAATCTGTTGCTGGCAAACTTATGCATCCATATAGGGCTGGACTGTTCATGAGACACGCTGAGTGAGGTGTCTGAGGTGGCAGACTGGGAGGTGTGGTCAAACAGCTGTGCCCCATTACTGCCCAAGCTCCCACCACGGTGCCTCCAAGCTCCTGCCACACCATTTGAACCCGTGTGCATCCTCCCACCAGCCACTGCTGCTAGGCTGGCTGGGTGCTTGATGGCCAGGCTGGGACACTGATTGGTCAAGCCATCCTATGCTAATGGA
The DNA here is from genome assembly GCF_004798865.1 of Varanus komodoensis. Lineage (NCBI taxonomy): Eukaryota > Metazoa > Chordata > Lepidosauria > Squamata > Varanidae > Varanus > Varanus komodoensis. Next base: position 5,989,055 of record NW_025335627.1, on the reverse strand, counting down.
AGTGCAGCAGGGGCTGCACATTGGTCCAGAGAGTGGTGGCCTGACTAAGCACTGTGGCCTCTGGCATCTCCAGGCCTTTGCCACAGTTTGGGTCATGTTTTGTGAGACTTGAGGCACTTCTGTGTGGTGTTGGCTAGGAGGGACTGACTACATGAGGGAAACCCCAGTGGTGCTGGTGGTGCCTCAGGAGGCAAAATGGCTGGACTGGCCCTCCATGCACATAAAAGGACACGCTTGTGTTTCGGGGGCAGTTTAGCTATACAAGCCGGTCTAGAATTTTTGCTTCTTTTTCAATGTTTCCTGCAAAAATTGTTTCTCAAGGAGGTTAGTTGGTTTCTTCCCTAAGGGCTAAAAACCATAAGTGGATTCTTTCTTTAATTAGATTTCCTTCTTAGCTTTCTATATTGATTTAGAGTTGTGATTGTTGTTGTTTGCTTCCTTTTCTTGCTGACAACTCAGGAAAGAGAGAAAGAAGGCATCAACTTTAAAGGGAAATCAAATTTGGGATGTGGCTGGTCTGTGACGTGGAGGCCTTTCATGTGGCAGAAGGAGCTATACACTGAAAATTGCCTCCACATTGCGTGACATATTAGCCAACTCTCATGGATTTCTGAAGCCTGATATTAAAGGGAAAAGGCCACTCAAGACATTACAACTGTATTTATTCTTAATGTTATCTTCTTGTGGAATAAATTTAGTTTCATCCCAGAGGGACTGTTAGGCTGAAATGTTTTCTCACTGCTCTTGCATTAATGTTTTTCTAAATTTACAGAGCCGTCAAGAGGATCTACATGCAGAAAATGTTGTGTGGAATGGTACTCCTGCAATAATATTCCAGGATCACTGGAGAATGCTCATGGAAATACTGCCCTGTTTTTTGGGTGGGGTGGGGTGGGGAGGGCTGCAAGATGGCAAGAATTCCAGCTAGCCTTTTCTCTATGAATGAGTGTTACTAAGAACACTAACAGGAAGAAAGTAGAGTATTCTGTGGACCCAAACTTGCATCCTAAAATGGTACAGTTCCAGGAGTCTCTACCATCTACTCACATGTGGAAGGCGTTAATAGCCTGGCTTCCCTCTTGATGCACACCTCATTGCACTGATGGGTTTGAGAGTCAGAGAGGCCAAGAGCAATGCCACGATCGTCTCACTGGGTTGGTCTCCTGGCAGGGCTAGCCAAGGTAGAACGGTCAAAGCTGAGACACCAGCCTAAGAGGCACATTCCCCCTCTTCAGGAGGAGAAAAGAATGGATCTCTTGAATGGCGGTGAGGGTGGAGAAGTTCCTGAACAGCAGCTCCTGGGCAGCAGTGGTAGCTGAAGCTGATGCTAGCACAGGGTATTTCAGAGACCGTGGCAGTGATGCTCAAGCTTACTTTGGTTAGCACTGTGCAGAAGAGGCAAAACCCCACCATAAAGTCCAACCAGCGCTGCTGCCTCCATTTTACAATTGGGTGGGTGCATCACAAAAAAGCAAATTTCTCCAAGTGGGTCTAGTACCTAGCCCTGTCCCTCATAATGACAAGGAAACCCTAACCTGGTACTCTCTAGACTACAGCTCCCAGCATTCCTGTTCATTGGTTGTGCTGACTAGAGCTTGTGAGAGTCAGCACCACAGGCAGAAGCAGAGAAAGCTACTGCAAGGGAAGGTACAAGGTCGTTATGGTTTCACCTGGAAGAAGATTCATTATTGGCCCTGCACAGGGTAATTGGATAGGCTCTAAGTAAGTGCAGTAAAACAGTCCAGAGATCTTCCCAAGGGAAACTTTACTAGATGTAAATTTGTGTTCTTGAACTTCTGTCTTTGGGGACAGCTTTTCTCAAGAGACTGAGAGATTAATATTAATTGAGAGAGAAGAAACATTTCTAAGCCACATAACTGGAAGCAGACATGCCGTTTCATCATTTAAATTCCTATGTAGACTAATCATTTTGAAATCAGGCGCCCATTGTGTGGGTGGCAATAAAGTTGAAGTGATATTTTATTATTTGAAATATTATAAATAATATTATTTATTATTTAAGCTGTTTCTACATAGCTTGGCAACTCTAGCCCTCCAGGTGTTTGGTATATGTAACATTGCCTGCATTAACATTGCACAGATCTGTCTACTCACACTAACCTCTCTGCTTGAGCTGTGTCCTCCCTGTCCCTGCATTCCTTCCACCTCACATGGAAAAGCAGAAGGTTGAAAACATGGCTGCTCCCCAGCACCACCATGGGAGAAGAAGAAAGTGCTCCCCTCCCCTCCCCTCCCCTCCCCTCTGCAAGCTAACCAGCTACCAATAAAGCAAATACCCTGCCTGAAGATACCAACATTTCTCTTTCATGCAAGTCACATATGGATTGTTTGTAAGTGAACAAAGCTTTTTTTACTCTGGCTAAGAAGCCTCTCAGTGTGGTTTTGGATAGATCCAGGTGCAAGCATTAGCCTCCTAACTAAATCTGCCGTTCAGTGCTTACTTCTGCTGAACCTGCATATACCCAAATATACAACAGGTTACTAACTCTGGGCAGTTCCTTTTTAAAAAAAATATGAAAAGGTATAAAACAAGAAAGAAATACCTTAAAATGTTACAACAAAACAAACCAAACAGAGAAGTGTCACAACCGATTACAAGTCAGGGAAAGCAAGAGTGGCCAAATGCATTTTCAAGGGGTGTTGGAGGCTTGCCAGTTTTTGCTTCTGGAACTACATGCAGGAGCATGTTCTGTCAGATGGAGTGCCACTACCAAGAAGGCCTGAAATAATGGCCTCAAGGCATATTCTATATTATTATTATTATTATTATTATTATTATTATTATTATTATTATTATTACATTTGTATGCCGCCCCTTGCCGAAACCTCCTTTTCATATGTTATACAGGTACTACCACCAAAGTTCTCTTCCACATTGTAGAGACTCCATGAAGCTGCTCCTACACATGTATGCCATTATGAAGAGATCCCATGTGGATCGAATGCGGAGGGCTTTCCGTTTAAGAGGCCTCCTCTGGAAGGGAAGCAGCTTACAGATACATATTGTGGCAGATGTATGAAAACCTTTTTGGGCAGCTGCCACACTTCCTGTGTGCCATGTGAAATAACCCCTAACAGCTGTGTTTTCTACAGGAAAACACTGCTTTATGAGCATTAGGACCCCGAAAGCAATTTATATGTGCCATTCACTTGAATCGGTCAGATGCTGACTTCCTTGGCCCTGTTTCCTTACCATCAGTGTTTGCAATAGTGGGCAGTCTCTGCCAAAGCAAGTTTTCTCTTTCAAAAGACATTTGCAAACATGAGCTGGACGATGGCACTTTGCAGGCAAAACTTCCAGCTTTTTCCTTTGCATACCGATAGAGTCCATTCTCTCATGCCCAAAGCTTTTGGAAGCACTGAGAATCTTGTGCAGAGCAGTGCTTTGAAGAGCCCTTTCCAAGCCCTGTTTAGCCTTGCTAAATTTCATCACATTGTTCCCTCTGGGAAGGCCATTCACAGGATGAAAATAACCATCGTTGTGTTTTATGGCTCTTTTTGGGAAACTCAAACAAGTCATCCATCACAGTTGTGTATACAGGAAGATGAAAACAATCCCAGACCTCTCCTGCCATTGGTACAAAGGACATTTTGAAACCAAAGAGCTCAGGATCCCTTGGCTGTACCTCTCTTGCAATGCCAGTAAAATTATGAAGCATATTTTAAGTGTTGATCCTAAATGAAGGTCCAGTAAACTGTGGCATTTATTAATATGCAACATTGAACGTATGAGCTTAAATCCTGCTGGCTTTCAAAGGTGCTTTAAGTAGATGGAGAAATCCTGTTATTTTTCATTCTTGCCTATTATTAGAAACAGCTTACTATTTTTTTTTTAATCTCTAAATAGTTTAAAAGCTATTCCAACTAGCTGGAGCAAAAGGAGACGTGAGACACAAGGCGGACTGTACTGGCTAAGATGGATGCCCCAACAGGGAAAGCCCTTTCTGTGTGTGGAAAGGTAGCCCACACAGCGGCCTGTGCCCTTTTCTATGTCCACCAAATGGAAATCTTTTCTCTGGCTGCCTTCATCACCGCAGCCTTAAAAGTCCTTGGCTCTCAAATGTCCACTTTAAGATGATGAGTGGGTTGGCTGTTGGATTAGATGTGGAGTGCATATCCCAACAAGGTAGAGACAAGATGTTTCAAACGGCAGGGTTTAAAGATTTACGGAAAAGTGTTAATAGAAATATGGGTTTTCTGATATAATAAGAGTAACAGGGTTATAAAATAACCAGGGATATAAGCATCCAACTAACCTTATTTAGACTATTGCGCTATTTTATCCAAGTCCTTTGCTAGCAATATTCCAGCAGGATTTTGTTTTAAACTCTAGACCTCTGACCATTTTTTTCTCCCTCTCTCTCCATGTTCTCTTCTGATTTTTGCGATCTTTTTCTGTCTCTGAATTTTCTGCTCTTTTATGTCCAACATTTATACCTTAAGAATAACTTGCTTCTTTTGCTCGCCACCAAGTAGCCGGAGAGTCTCTTGTTACCTTTTGCCCTAAATTGCTATCCCCGATTCCTTTCCCTGACCTTGAGTTGCTTGTTGCAAGCCTTCCTTCCTCTCCTTCTCCTTCACAGCCCTCTGGCACCCATTTCCAAGTAAAATGTATTGCAAACCTTGTTCTCTTTCTGACTCTCTGTTGAACCTCCTGCTTGCTTCCTTATCTCTTTGCCTCCTGCAACCTCTTGACTTCCTGAGCTAACATCCTGATTCCAATAATCATTAACTAAACGTTGACTTTTGGCTGAAACTGACCAGTGCACACACATGCAAGATCTAACCCCAGGCTACCCAAAAAGCAAACCACATACAAACATTTGAAGGCATTTATTTCCGTTCCCTGACATTGGGACTGTGTGTCGTTGGGTTCGTTCTCTTCCTGGAACTCTCTCTATCCACTGCCATAACATGGCCACGAAACATTTATGAAGTTAATGATGAATTAGTGCTTTAATGTCCTTGTCTTACTGCTTCTTTCCTACCTCTGTTCCATGTAGTATCATGTATATTAGACTGCAAGCTCAAGGGCAGGAATTACCTTTTTCTCAGTCTTTGTGCGGGCGATGGGGTTGGCTTTCGTCCATCTTGCCCTTTGGCTGGCTCAGTCCCGCTGGCCACAGCTGAAGCAGCAGTGGTAGGGATGGCCTCATGTCAATCAGGTGTCCCATCCATGCTCGGAAGAGGCTTTAGCATTCCATCTGTCTGCCAAGCCTGTGCCAGCAGCCCCCTTATGTACCAGCCCAATCCTACTACCCACTTTCACATGTGCTTGCTGGCCATCTGATGGTCTTCATGTCTATCATGTGGAAGAGGATTACAGGTGTCAAATCAGATCAGCTGAGCAGCCAGAAATGGTCAGATTCAGATGTGTCTTAATTTTTTTTGGCTGCATGGCTATGCTAGTGACAAATGGATATTTGTGTATTTTTGCCCTAAAATATATTGAGTTCCTCAGGGCTCTTGCTTTGTCTCTGTGATTTTCCACCAAACTCAAGAGAGACTCAGGCTACAGCCTATAGACCAAATCAAAAATAAATAAGGAAGGAATTAAATTACCTGCTCCATGCACACAGCCAGCTAACAGGTGAATCGAAGGAATCTTAATGCATGCTCCTCTTAAAGAGGAGGAAAGTTTTGCGTTTTTTTAGCATGCTCTCCAGCTCTGTCAGCTTTCCTCCACAGTTCAGTTTAAAAGTCTCTCTGCCATCTTTTTCATGTTAAGTACCTGCAGTGTGCTTCCATTCTGGTTCAAGGAGAGCCCTCCTGTTTGCACGGAGCTGGCTTGTTGAAATGTTCCCCAGGTTCACAGGGAACATTCACAGGTTATCCTTAGGATTAACTCCCGCTCAATATTTCTGTCTATAAACAGCACAAAATAAGTAGTTCAAAAATCATGTGTACTAAGAACAATCTTCATTATCTGAGTGCTGCCCTTTATTTAGCCAAAATGGCCTCATCTGTGCACAACAGGAAAATATCAGCAGGTTTGTGGAACCTCAGGAGTTGGCAGGAGAACATAAAATATTCAGAAAGAAAAGCTGATCCCCCCTCTCCACCACCTGCGACAACTGAATGACAGCGGAGTATTGTCATTGTGCACAGAATTCTGATCAATTGGTGTGGGGGGAGTAAAACATTGGGAGAGTGGTGGGAGTGGAATAGGATATGCTGAACAGGATCACTCCAAGCTGTACCTTTTTGTTGCATATTTCACTTTTGCTTTCTGCTTATATTTTCCCTCCTTTGCTATCTGTCAGAGGTCATTGGATGTAGCCGCCACCATGACCCCGGTGCTGCTTGCCAGACCCTGCAGGAGCATGAGGGCATATAGTGCCAAGGTGGCGAGGGGCCAGAAGTAGCAGCTGCGTGGCTGGTGAAAATGGGGAAAGGATGGGAGGGCAAGACTGGAAGCAGCCCTGTGAGGGGGAGGGTGTTTGGAGGAGGAACTAGAAAAGTGGGAATAACATCAAGGGGTGGGGAAAGAAAAGCGAGGATCCAAGTAAGGGAGAGGAAAAAAGTGGGAGTGGAAGGCATGGGTGGGGGAGGGGGAAGCAAGAAAAGAATTCTCAAAAATAAATGGCCACAGGAAAAATGTGTACACCCCTCCAAGGCAAATGTATCTGCAAAGCCAACAAGCTTGCCTCCTCTTACTATGGGGAATATATTTGTGACTAGACTCGAGTATACAGCTTGGCCCACTCTCTTGAGCTTCTGCTCTGCAGCCATTGGATTGTTCTGTGATACGTGGAGGTCTGCTCCTGTGCGAGGATGGTATGTTTGACAGCCCCGGAGTTCTAAGGAAGTAAAATAGTTGTTCCTGAACAAACAGCTGACTTTTGTCCTGAGCTCTGCCCTTTATCCTTTGGTATCATTTTTTTTTTTTTCATTTAAAGCGTTGGAATTCTGCTTGTCACACAGTGTCTTGTTTCGGCCATGACCAAATCCATCCTTCGCCACAACTGTGCTAACTTGGGCCTACTTGGTCCCCTTCGTACTTTTTTTAAATTGCTACCCTTTCCTGGATCCTTTTGACATCATGATACCCTCTAACTTCCACTCCATCTAATCCAGTCTTGCCTTCTAAGCAAAAGAGAGAGATTCTTTGCCACTGTGTTTTCAGTTTTTCCCCTGCAGATATAGGGACTGGAAGCATGGTATGAAATGAAGACTGTACTGTGGGAAATTTGTGCATCCTAGAAAAGGTTCTGTCGGCTGGACAGTGTGCTTTGATTGTAGCAGGCTACTTACTCTGGCCATATTTTGTTGCTGTACTAGAAGGGCACTCAGTGTCCTGGAGGCAATGATGTGTGTGCAGGGGGGTGGAGCCATCGGTTGGTTTCACTCTCCCCCCCCTCACTTGGGAAAATTCTGTGATGTTTAACCTTTCTGTTTCCTACTAGGCAGTACACACACACCGTTCTGGATGGTTCATAAATGACTGATGATGAATGAGAATTTAAACGCTCTCCCCCATGGCTGTGCATAACATTAGACACTTAATGCACCTTGCAATTAGCCCTGGAAATGGGGCAGGGGGCATCTTTTCTGCATGGGGCTGAGTTCCCCCTGCTGCTGCCAAGCACACCCTCCTCCCACCTGCGGCTGGCTCCCCGATTTACCCTGGGATTAAAGAGCAGAAGCGCTGCTGTGGCATTTCTGATGCTAATCTTTCGATGGTTAAATACAGTAGGTATGCCTGTCATAATACATAACCACTGTCATTAGAAACCTGTTGAATTTTTGCAACATAGTGTGCCAAAAGTGAGGGGTGATTCTGAAGTAGGAAATAGGACTGTTACCTTGATGGCAGCATTGTGCTAAGCAAAGCTCTCAGCCTTCTGGTTCTAATGATACATTAGCAGAGGGTTAGGGTATTCCTGGGTGAGTGTGGCACTGGGCCAGAACATGGTTTGTATAGGGGAGCCCTCTGAGGCAAGGACTATCCACATACATTTTAATATCTGAAACAATGGTTTATCATCTTTACCAGGCAGCAAAGTGTATGTCCTCATCTCAGTTCAAGATGCAGGAGCTTTGGGTAGCTTTTAACTATTATTATTATTCTGTCCAGTATTCCAGGGTATTCGGCACAGCTCTTTCGTCCCCATTAATCATTGTCTTGAAATGCCATTTGATTGATCACTGTATCCTTGCCCTGGCTATTGCCGCTGGTAATTATTTCTGAAACTTCAAAGCAAGCAAGAGCTCTTGCTTCCTACACAATCAGGAACTTCAACGAATTCTGCTTTAAGCTGAGTTGGCAATCTCTGTAACAAAAGGTGTACATGAGTTTAAATCAACCTGAAATTTTTAATACCTGCTTCTTAGCATATCATTAAGTCACTTGAACAAAGATTAAATCGCGTGCGCACGTGTGTGTGGATACATAGAACATGCTTTCTCAGGGTAATGTAATTTTTTTCTTTGTATATCAGTTGGGGAACAACAATAAAAATAGCAAACCTGAAGGTGAATATGCTGAAGTGGAGCAGTTAAGTGGAATAATATAGCCATTAGAAACGTGGGAGTCATCAACACTCTTTTCATGTTATTAACAGTGTGAGTATTCAAATGGTAATCCTGTACCATTAATTCAGCAGGGGTGTGAAAAGAATATATTCATATCCTTGTCAGACTCTCTGAAGCTTAATAAATGCAATTGGTAGCTCTCATTCATACAATCTGAGAATACAAATGGGTAACTCCTAATCTGAACAGCTTTAGAGGGCACGAAAGTATCTGGAATAAGGATGGGTCATTTTCTTCCTTTAATTTGGCACTGGTCCATACATGCATGTTCATGGCTTCATGATTCAAGTGATAATGTGCATGTTTGAATAAGCTGTTGCAGACCAAGCTTTGAAGACAAACTTTCATATCTTTTCAAACAATAAAACAATAGAGTTCTTGCTCATATTTGAAAAATCTACTGGCATATATTGGGAAAAGAAGCTGTGCCTTGGGAGCTGTGCTGGGAAGAGATACTCATCAGGTCATACCCAGCAGAGCTGAAAGGATAGGCTGGTTTAGCGAGATTGTTGTTTTGGACTTTGAATATAATTAGTTTAATCTGAGGACAGCTTCTGGGGTCAATCAGTCTGAGTAAAACAAAATGTAATGGGTTATAAATCCTGCCTACTGGAAGATGTGGGCTTTCTATTTTGTTCTTTTAGAAGGAGAGTTTGTTGCAATCCAGGATTGAGAAAGGGACTTGAAAACACCACCACAGCCGTTCTTATCACAAGTCTGCAATAATTACAGGCATGTGGAAATGCTAGGAAGGATGGGAGAGAAGGAAGGAAGGAACCACCATTTGTACTTTGCAAAACTGGAACACCACATTGATGCTGAAAAATCAGAGATTTTTCTTTGCAAGGCAAATGGTGCTGTGCCCCAGGGACCACACCAGCCTCAAGGGGACCACCCTGCATATCTTCACTCTTACTCAGTGACTTTGGACCAGTCACTTGTTGTGGGGATAATATGAAGCTGTGTGAGCTGCCCTGAGTTCCTCACAAGAGGGGAGAAAGGCAGCATTTAAATGCAATGTAATTATAATATAATCATATGTTCATACCTGTGAATGTGGAATAGGGAGCACGTGTACTTTCTGGCCGATGTAGCTTTGCATTACAGAAATGTGAATATGCAAAAATTGTTCTGATATCATGAGTAAAAATGTCTTTAAGTTGACTTGTAAGATGAGACACGAGGGGTTGTGCTTTTTAGTATTTTTCTTCCACATCCCCAGTGGAACCTGGAATTAAGCCCTTTCATCCTGGATCTATGTTGATGATGCTGGTGCGCATGTGTCTGGCAGGCCCTCCCTCACACACACACACACAGGCTGACACTATTACCAAGGTACAGACAAATGATGATGTCCATCATGGTTCTTAGCAATACTTAGAAAGTGCTTCTTTTATTAAAGCAAGTCTTCAAGAGGAAGACACACACCAGCTTTGGGATAAGATAGCAGGAAACTGGGAAACCCCCCCCCCCCACCTGTTGGCAGATATCTGGGAGCTTGTGCTGCCAGGTGCCTTTGGCACAACTTTAATGGGATGAGAAGAGAGGCAAATCCCTTGAGAGAACAACAGTGAATGAGGACTCTTGGAAGACAGAATGCTCTGACAGTGCTTTTTAGAGACACCAATATTCATTTGTAGCCTAGCCTCATTGTTTTGTGATTTGGTGTTTTGTTTTGAGTTGCAATTGGTGATGCTAAGTAATTGATTGATTGTTGTAGCAATTGATTGGCTAGTTGGTTGAATTTCACCTATTTGCTGTGCTCACTTTTTTAATGAGCCTGGACCAACATTAACAGATCTGCTGTTAGGGTTGGAATGGATAATGAGCTTCTGAGCAGACACAGTCTGTATCTAAACTCTATTTTCCATGCATGCACCAAGTTGGCTTTCTTGCTTATAGGCAACTGATAATCACTTTACTCCACAAGCAGTCACATTTGAAGAATCCATCAGGGAGGTGTATCTACCTCTCTCTTCTCCATTTCATGCTCTCACCTGTTTTGCTTTCCTGAGTAGCAGCTTCAGCACATTCTCTGTCCCCATCTCACTGGACTGGATTTGGTTCATGGTTGCTCATACAGTACTTCTGTTTTGTTTGCTAAGTAGACCCAATAACCCATCAAGAACTTTGCCTTTCCAAATGGGAGCTCCAAGGATGCACTTTGACATTGCACATGCTCCGAAGCACATTTGAGGGAGAAGTCTTGTGCAAGTACATGGGTATTCTTCCAGGAAATAATGAATTCTCCTGGGGTAGGTTTGTTCATCAGTAGTTGTGATATTATAAATGGAGATCCTGATTGAATAATAGACCCCAACCCCACAAAAATAAAATGAAGTGCAACAAACCTTCCATAGAAGCATAGAAGCATGGTCAATGTCTCATTTATTAGAAGGTATGCAATGTTTGGTGATTCTCAGGAATGGATAGTCAGAGCCTGGCTGCTTCCTGATCCCAATTTAAGGTACCTCACACACACTAGGGGTTTTGGTATGGGTGCATGAGCAAAATTTCAAATAATGTTAATTAATCAAGTCATTAAGAACATATATCTGCTATTCTGAGTGGAACGAGTACCGGAGAAATGTGTGGAAATCCATAGGGCAGGGATCTTGTTTTCTCTTTAGTCCGGGGGACAAATTCCATTTCAGAGAACCTTTGGGGAGGGGACATGCCAGTGGTGGGGAGGGGTTGAAGGGAAGAGCAGCTGGGCCAAAGGCAAAAAAGGTGGGGCTCAGGTACCAAAAGTGCCAGTGCATTTTAGCTCAAAGCTCCTTTTGGCAGCAACTAGGCCTTAGGATGGGCATCTCTATCTTTTAGAATGGGGGGGAATTGGTCAAACATAGCAAAGGGTTGGCGTCAGGAAAGCAGGAGGGGTCTGGGAAGAGGGACCATGAGTGGCACTCCAGCTGGTCAGATTGGGAACCAGGAGGAGGGCCAGCGAGGGTACCGTGGACCTGAGCCTCTGTACCCTGCAGGAAGGCAGGCAAAAGTAAAATTCAGGCAGCAGCTCAGAGCAGGGAAATATGTTGTGTGCCGACTGGGTGCATTTTTAGTTTCCCTCAGAAGAGGATGCTTGGCTGAGGCGTGTTTTCCTCTTTGGTTAATCTGTGTTGTGGTAATTGCACGAACCAACACAGTTGTTATTATTACTACTATTTTTTGAGGTGGCACTCTTATGCCCACCTACGCGGAAATAGGGCTTACCATACACACCGCAGCTTACTAGCAAGTAAACATGCGTAGGATTATGTCTAGAAGCAAGAAATCCATCAAGCCACTGCCGGTTTATAGCCCAATTCTAAACATATTTAGGAGAAGGCAAGCCAGATGGATTTCAGTGGGAGTTGCTTCCAAGTAAGGGTGCTTAGGAGAATGTTTTATGCTAGATTTATGTTTGCTCCTGAAGACGATTACTGTTTGAATCTAATTCATTTTGAACAATTCAAGCATATTTTTCCCGGAGAGCTTTCTCCCCACCCTCAGCAGCTTGCTAGTGCACTGCCGGAAGCCAACCCCAAGCAACTTGGTTTTCTTTCGGTAACCTCAAGTTGTTAACAATAGCAGTTCTTTGCTTTGAAATGCGAAGGCAAGCCGCGAAGCCCGATAACGCCTGCACTGTGTGGGAATCGGAGGCAGATAAGCTGCCATCCCTGGGCGTCTGTTGAAAAGGCATCTGCGAGAAGGGCAACAGGGCGCCTCGGTTCAGCGCCTGTCCTTGAAGATGTGCAACTCCTTTGCTGCCTCCTGTTTTTATCTCTGTCTGCAGGTGTAGCATGAAAGGAACAGAACGTGGATTGATAATATTCATTCTGTTGCTTGTATCTGAGAATGCAGGTTGATAGCTTTGTTCCAGGTTGGGTGTATTTACCAGTGACACGGTTTTTGCAGGGGTGCAGGCAGCATTTGTTCACTGAGAGCGTGTGCTTTGAGTGGGGTGGCTCTGATTCCAGTTACAGCTCAGCCCAGTGAATTGCCTTTCACAAGCGACCATCTCTCTCTCTCTCCCTCTCTCCCCCCACTCCCTCAGCCCTACATTTGTGCGTGGGGATCGCCGGGTTTAAATGTTGCTACGTTTACCTGTAACGTTCCAAGAAAGATGAGTGGGATAAGAGTTTCAAGAAATCATTTCAACCTTCCTCAGTCTGGTCTCTTACTAATGTACTGAACTTCAGCTCCCATCAGCCTCAGCCAGCATGACCAGTGATCAGAAATGCTGGAAGTTGTAGTTCAAAACGTCTGGTGGGCACGGGATTAAGGAAGGTTGCGGGGACAGCTTGCAGTGCAGGGTTTCTTCTGTAGCAGAATACAAGGGAAGACCCCCCCAGAAAACCCAGGAAGTACCTTCTAGAGGGCAGGCGCCTTGCAGTACAGCCTCCCCCTGCTAGGTGAGTGTTCTAGGAACCCATCTGCATCAGTCTACCCAGCTGGGTTGTGAGAGGCCGCTTTCGGCTTCAGTGAAGTCTTCTTCTGCTTTGTTTTGGAGACTCTTTCGAGGTGTTTGTCTGTTTTGTGATGGCTGATTTACATGAACAACGTGCAGCGGTGAAATTCCGTTCAGCTGAGTGTTCTGCAGGTTTTGACTAAAAACGGCATGACCCTCCTGCCCCACCTCCCTATTCATCCCATCGCCCCCCTTGCGACTTTTTTTGTTTTCCCCACTGAAAAAAGTCCTCAAAGGGAAACATTTTGCTGCTGTGGAAGAGATGAAACCAAAAAACGGCAGAAGCACTAAAAGGCATCAAAATCCACGAGTTCAAAAGCTGTTTTGAGCAGTGGAAAAAACGGCTCGATAAGATGTATTGCATCAAGTGGAGAGTACTTTGAAGGTGACTGAAGTCTGAATATGTAAAAATAAATACACAATTTTTAATAAATTCCTAGGGTTTTGGGTCCCCCCCCTTGTATAACATACATCCATATAATTATATGCTTTTATATAGCTTATATAAATCAGGGTTGTTGCTGCATTTGAAATTGCATACAGTTCTGGCTGCTATTGCAAACATTTGCAAAAACAGCCTTGCATGTTAGCAAAACTATATTCTCTTAAAAGGTAACTAATGAATAATATCCCATTGTGGGGATGGCTTGTTCATCAGCAGTAAAGTAGAAGTCCATAAACTATACCCAGTTGTCTTCCAAAACTGGAGACAAGGTTTGGGGAGAACTTGAACAATTTAAGAAGCCAGGTTGTGTGAGAAAAGATGAGCTATTTGCCTTTATGGGGGTGGCAATGGCATTGAGAAGTAATCCAGCATATTTCAAAAACCAACTGATGGGCATCAAGATGGAGGATTTTTCAGTTATTAATGAAGAGGACAGCAACAAGACCATGATTATTTTTATTTTTTTAAGATTACAGTTCTGCAGAGGATCAAATTCACTTCAAGTAGGCCGAGATGCAACATATTGGCCATTTTTTCAAGTGTGGTGGGACTGGCTGAGATTGGGTGTGTATCTGTGTAGCATTTCTGGCAATATGATGTGTGTGTTAAAATTTGTAGGAAATGTTTTAAAAAGTTTACACAATTTTGTTGCATCTTCGATTTTGTTAAAACAAACCTGTAATTTGATTTGAGTTAACCAGCTGTTCAGCATACACAGAACTGATCTAACAGGTTTACGGAATACCTTTTTGTACATGTCCTAAGTAAGGTGAAGAGCTTTGTGCTTTCAAGATAAATATTTACCATCAGTAACTGAACTTTTGATGTGAAATCACTAGTGAGGGTAGGAGTTACAAGTGATGATGAGAGTGTATCCTTAAAATGTTGCTTTTGTTTATTATTCTCCATCTCTAGGCATATTTTTGGTACCAAAAGGCATGTCCCCAGTATCTTATTGTAACTGTAGCTATTTTAAACTGTTTTTAAATATTATATGCTAAATTTTAATATTATTTTTATTATGATGTATTTGTGGGTTGCAAAGTTTGTGAACCATCCAGAGAGTTTTGACTACTGGGTGGTACAGAAATGAAATAAATGAAATGAAATGGCCCATTTGTGAACAGAATTTTATCACCTGAATCAAATAGCCTAAATTAAGACTACAGGTAAGCTAGTGGCTTCATTAGGGCCGGGATTTTCTAATCAACCCAGTCCCAGACTCCTGGCTACCTCTCTGAGTCCCTACACCTGCTCTTGAAAAATTCCTTCTTTTGTCCCTCATTCTCCATTGATATCAACACCACTGGACAACTCCTGTCATGGCACTGTCTATGGTTCTTCGCTTTCGACACTGCTGTCACGGTTCAAGCATGTAACTTCTCTCTGAACGTGATCAACTTGCAATAAACACACACGCAGTCAGGGTGGCATTGCGGTTGCAGCTTTCATTCTCTGGTTATGTTTATTCATTGGACTGTCTGGAAAGGCCCTGCTGTGTCCTCTGTGCTATACACCAGGGGTTCCTAATATATTGGGAGTTGCTTCTCCAGGCTTCCACATGTGCCAAGAAGAGTTGCAGACGCTAGGATCTTATCAGACTGGTAACTAACATGCCAGAATTGGAGGGGAAGACCCTCCCTTGTTCAGGGTGCACACAGGTAATGTAAGGGAAGATCTACAGGTGTTTACCTGATAACAGGTGGAATGTGCAAGGGTGCAGTGACATATCCCAGAGCCTTTATGTTGAGATGTGTAAGAAAGCCAGTGGAATGTCCAGTCCTGGGTGTGACATTTGAAGAAGCACTTTGACAAGCTGGAGCATGTCCGGATAAGGGTAGCCAGTACGGGAAAGAGTCTGGAAACAGTTTAAAAAACTTGGAGTGTTTGGGAGGAGAAGACTGAGGAGAAATACGATGTCTCTCTTCAAATACCTGAAAGGCTGCCTTACGAAGGATGGAGCAGACTTGTTTTTTATTGCTTCAGGGGCTTAAGTTAGAACCAATGGGTAGACATGGCAAAGCAGATTTGTCTAAGTACTAAGAAAAAATTGTGATGCTAGGAGCTCTTCAGCAGCATAACAGACTGCCTTGGAAGGTGACAGGCTCTCCTTTGTTGTGGGTGCGTCCTGTATTGCAGATCTTGCACTGAGCTGTGGGGTGGGCTTGATGACCGTAAAAGCCCCTCTTGAGGATATGACTTATGAATGGGTGTCCTAAATTATTGTTGCTGTTGCCCCTGCCCCTGCACTTTCCGCTCCTTCACCCAACCTCCTTCCTGCCTGCCATCCCATTCATGGCAATGGGATGGCATCATTAAAGCCCTGCTTGCCAGGAAACCTGCCCTTTCTTGGGGCATTTGCTTTTCCAGAGCCTTCCTGAAATTCTATCTGTACATCCCACCCAAAACATTACCTCCGCTCAGGACCATCAGTATTTACACCGCTCTTTTAAAAATGGGTTTTTCGTGGACATCCCACCACATGGCACATTAGTAGTCATTAACTCTTATATTTCTAAGGATGGAACAGGCTAGAACCAGTGATGGCAAACCTATGGCAACAGGGGCACGCAGAGCTGTCTCTGTTGGCACACGATCGCCCCAGCAGCCATGTACATATTTGGAAAGATTAAGGGCACCAGGCAACGACGTCGCTCATTACCGCGACTCGCTGAGCTTTCGCACGGCCGGTCAGTGAGTTGCCAGGGATTTGCTTGGACTGTGATTTTAGCAGAAGGTAGGAAAGGTAGGAAATACACTCAGATGCCTTTTTCAGGGCTGGCCAAAAGCTGGTGGTCAGTGGAACGTTGCCCCTTGTGCTGGCGGGTCAGCAAATTCAGGTTTCATTGCAGTGTTAGCACTTTGCAATAGATAAGTGGGTTCTGAGTTGCAGTTTGGGCACTCGGTCTCCAAAAGGTTTGCCATCACTGGGCTAGAACATCAAAGGATCTCTTCCTTTGTTAATGAGGTTTACTTTGTTCAAATGGCACAGTCTTAAGCAGGTTTGGCTTCAGTGGAATGAGAAAATACATTAGACTGCAGAGGTTTCTCTTACAACTATGCTTTTTCTACTCACAGCCCCTCATTCAATGCCTGCAGTTTATCCTTAGAGGACCGTGATAGCTAATGCACAGGATTCACCTCAGTGCTTCTTAATATTATATCTGACAAGGGAATTAAAAATGTTCAAATGATATAATGGCCAATGATGCTGGAAAAAGATAATAGGGATTTATCATTTGATTGTAGTCCCTGGTTCTGCATTTGTTGTACAATGAACGTGTGTGTGTGTGTGTGTATGTTTTAAGTCATCTTGAATGATTTGAGAAGCTAGCAAAATCAATTTCTAGTGTTAGCAGGTATAAACAGGGCACCTGTTTCACCCCAAGGACTGTTTCTCTTTAGTTATTATTCTAGACTAACTTCACAAATTTCTCTGGAGTGAAACAACTTTGCATTAAATGTTTCTATTACCTATTTTAGAACCCAAAACTGAGATGAAGGCATTATTGTACAGGGAGAATAAAAGGCTTGGCCTTAAACCTTTTTGTGATTTTATGCATCCAAGAAAAAAATATTATTGCTAGACTTGATAAGCAGTTCTTGTTTATATAGCTAAGAAACAATCCACTGGGTAGCGCTTAGGTTGGGGTGGGCAGCTAGTGCCCCCCAGGTATTGTTGAACTGTGCCTCCCATTATCCCTCATCAGTGGTTATGCTGGTAAGAGCTGATGGGAGCTCTAGGTCCAAACATCTGGAGGACCACATGTTTCATCCATACTTAGGTGAATCATAGGAACTGATATTTAGCCATCTTTTGGGTTTGGTGATAAAGTGAGAACCTCCAGAGAGGCTTCTGTGCTGGATGGTTGCAGAAAAAAACAGCCAGGAGACTTGTACCAAACAAAAACCTTATGAAATATATTATGAGGAGTGATTTTTGGTAGCACAAGAAGCTCTAGTTGTATGCATACAATTTGTACGTATGTACAGAATGGCTTGCATCAGCCTAATGGGTTCTTTGCATCCTGTCCATCAGGTTCCTGTTTCTTTTATTTAATAGAATAAATAAAAGAATTATGCATCTTTTTACATAATTATTATACTTTTAATTCTGACTGTCTTAGTGCTTGAATGCAATAAAATAATTTTAAAATGTGTGGCTTGAAAGTGTGCTTTCAGCATTTTAATGATGCATGAAATCCATAAAAAGAACTCTTATTTCTTGGATTTTTCACCTAGAATGGCAATTTACCTGCATGATACGCATAAACATTAGGATGTTCATATTCTGGTCTTTGCTATTTGTATGTTAACAACACACATTGTTCACTGTCATAAGATGTATTAAAAAGTCTGAAATATTGAATGATCTGTGATTTTTGAATGCTGGGTAACCTATCAAAAACATGTATAAACTTTAAAGCTTAGGATTTTGAGAAAAAAATAGCCTAATCCTAAATGTGTTGGCTTTTGTGATTACATATAATAATGCTCTGTTGAAAATTCCTTTTCTGTCAAAAGTCTGTTTACCTTCCATAAAAATAATAAGTTGGTGGCAAGGCTATTAAAAGATTTTGAATAATCTATGCTTTGGTAAATGGCAGTATAAATCCATGGGGTGTTTCTGTTTGCTTCTATACCTCCTTGGTTAGGTCTTGGAGATATAAGGTGAAAGCAGAGCTATAGGCTGAGCAAGGATCCACACTCCCAATACCTTGCTTTGAAGGACTTCAACCTGTGTGCTGGCTCTTTTTCATGTGTCATTGCATGCCAGGGAGTTATGTGCAGTTTCCCTTCATGCCACAGAGCATGGTGGCATGTTGATGGAGCTGGCAAACATCTGGGCGCCAAGCCTGGCAGCCACAGCAGCAGCTCCTGAGCCAGGTGCTTTCAAAGAGTTGGCTCGCTGGACCTCAGGACATCCATGTCCCCTGCTTCCCCATGAGAATGAATGCACAATGTAGAAGTGATGCAGGGTGAAAGGCTGCTAGGCTCCAGGCCAGAGGTCGCCTCCTTTAAGGTTCTCCAGTCCATATGAAGCAGTGGAACCTGGGATGTGCACTCTCACCCTGAGAGTAAAAGGCCTCTGCTGAGTTCTTGACCTTGTTGGCACACACTTTATGCCTGCAGCTTCCCAAGGTCCTGCCACTCTGTCATGCTTACCTGCCTAAGCCACTCTCAGGTATCTTCCCTGTGCGGCAGGCCCCTGCCTCTGGCATGCCAGGGCTTCTCTCTTTCCTTTTATACGTAAGTTGCTTGCCAAAGCAGTCAGCTTCTACATATTGGGCAGGTTCTATAGCTATCGCTTCAGCATCAACTTTTTCTGTTTTATTTCTCGATCCACTTAGGGCTTTTGCTCCCATTGCTGTTCACTTTAATTGCTTGATGGTGTTATGAATGAATTTCTGCGGGCTGCGATTCCACACCTTCCTAACCTGCAGTAGGTATTTTAAAGACCTGTCCCAGCTTCTCAGCTCTTCAGAATGACTAAAGAAGGTGAAAGGAACCAGAGTGCTCCTCGCGTCCTTGTATGGCTAATGCACAAGTTGTTGCTGTACCTCCTGTATGTAGAATTTCCCATTTACCTCTCGCTGAACTTCTGGATTGAATGAAAGAGAGTAACTGAGGAGGTCAATACACTAATCCCATTCCACTTTTACTTAGCTACAGCAACAATTTGTCTCTCTGTTAAAAAAAATCCCTGTTGTACAGTGTTATGCAACTAAGCTTGTCTGCAGAATTGAATTATGATGAAGAGGAAAGGCAGGAACCTGCCATGCACGTTAAGTTGTTAAGTACTTGGAATGGATTTATTTCCACAGCTTTTCTGGTTTTTGTCCTTTCCTCTCCCGGTTGTTCTCTCATAAAAGGGAATTCTAATAGAGATCCAGTGGGCCTTCCCACGTGTAGTGTTTGCCCAGCATTTGGAATCTGAATTTGTGTCTGGTGTGTCCTGAATCATCAGTCTGTTAGGCTAGCACTTTGGGTATTCTTGACAGATATTTCTGTTTTAGACTATTGCAACATGCTCCACATGAGGTTCCTTTGAAATTACAATCCATTCAGAAGGCGGCTGGTAATGTGTTTCACTGGAGAAGGCTGCCTGGGGTCATGATGTCAATTGAACAACTTTGTTAGAGTCCAGCAAGTTTCTAAACTCACTTGTAAATGCTGAACTCTTAAAGGCCTCAATGGCCTGAAGCCAGATGACATGAGGGCCCCTTCTTCCTGTGAAGATATCCAGGTGTTTAAAACCCTCAGAGGATCTGTGTGTTTCTTCCTCCCCAGCCTGTCTTAATATGGTGGGTGACTCCATTGGACAGAACCTTCTCTGCTATGGCACTGAAGCTGTGGAACTCTTTCCTTGAGGAGTCTTCTGTCCTGCGCCATCCTTTTTGGCTTTCAGATGTTAGGTCAAGATGACTCTCCTCTGGAAAGCCTTCAGGTTATTCCATCTTCATTGATAAGGTAATAGGACTTCTGGGTAACTCTTCTGCTTAGCTTGACTTTTCAATTATTTTACTCAGTTTCAATTGCTTCCTGTTTCATATGAAGGTTTAACTGTGTATTTAGTATATTTGTAAATGGCATTGGAGATTTTAAATTGAAAGGTGTGTTTATATTAAACAATTAACATAAAAGAAGATTTAAGGGTCAGGACTTCAACCAGACAACTTCTACAGGATGAAGTCCCAATGAGGAAACTGGGATAGTTTGATGTTGAGAGTACAAACGACAAGGACCCTGTGCCACCTTAAATATCCTTTGAGCCATGCATTCAAGGGGTGTTTTATATTTTTAGGTGAGGGTTATTCCTGAGCCCCTGAATTTAAAACAAGATACAGGATCCTGGCACTTGTACTGTTTATGGCAGTGGGGTATAATTCAACAAACTGGTCTTTTCTTTCTCCTTCTGATGATTACTATTATATGGTATTTGTGAGGAACCCATGGTGGCTTGCATAGATCCATTTTATCCTCACAACTTCCCTGTGAGGTAGGTTGGGCTGTGAGCGATTGACTGTAAAACCAAGCCTCTGTGATAATAACTTCTAGATAGAAAAATTGCACAATAATCTTAAAAGAAACCTCTGGAAGAGCATGGCATTGTGAATGGATTAATGGAATTAATTTACCAACAAAGTCAAACATTGCATGAATATAGAGACTCATGCTCATAATTTAATACTAATCCTTCTTTCATGATGAATAATATTTGGATTGTAATGTATCAAGATACCTTTAGATAGATTTTTCCTCAAAAACATTTTATTCAATTAAAAAATCAATTTTTATTTAAGAAAATAATTGGTTTTTATCCACCCTGCATTAAAGCTTATAAAACCCGCTTTTCTAATAATCTAGCTAGATTTGCTGTTATTGTTCTCCATGGGATTGTTTTATTTAACTATATTTGATTTCACTTTTCTTAAGATGTAGCCACCGTTAGCGTAAACATTTAGTTCTATGCTATACTTTTATCAGACCTGGTAATTTAAAAACATCACTGTAAGAAATAATCCTATGTGAACTTGTCAGTGTTTTGAGCTACAGATGGTATTTTTATTTTTCAAAGTCTCAAGTTTACAATAAGAATTAAAACTCCCCAAACAACCTTTTCCAGTGAATTCTGCTAAAGATTAAACAATCTGTGCATGGAATTACCCTAAATGCATATCAATGCTTCTCTTTATCTTTTGGGAAATCCTGCACAGTTTTGTTCATTGACTCTCATGAGCATTATGGAGCAGCTATTTCATGGGTGATTCCTTGGAGGGAGGTTGCTTTTGATCTAGTTGCATGGAAGCTACATAACCTCCTTAAAGTCACAGTCTGTTTAGCATTTGCAATAACAGGAAAGCAAGACACTCCTTCTCTATTAGGCATACATGTTCTAATCTGCATAGGTAATAGTGCTTTTGATTGTCAGTGCTGCAATTAGTATTGGCCTTTCTCTTCACCCTCGTCATGTTATTTAATTCACAAGTGTGAATACTTGGATCAACATTAATACCCAGATGTGCTTGCGGAGGATGCTCTGGAGGACTCCCTATGCTAGCCGGATATAATAGTGCAGTCAGAGGGTACACAGATGTGGGGCTAGAACATCCTTGGACAAGCATGGCAATACTGAAATCTGTGAGATTCTGAACAGGCAGGTAGCAGAACCTCACGGAAGGGGGGCAACTGAGATTACCATTATATGCCCATTTTCAGAACATCTCACTATGTCTCTGAAGCTTGCTTGTGACAGTCTTCAGGATAAGCACAAAATAAAAGAGGATTTCGAAGATTGTCATCAAATATTCTGAGGATGACATAATTCAAATCTAAGCAATTGCATTTGCTATTTAACTATTGCTTCAGTCAGCAGGGCAGCCTAGCATTTTCAAAACCTGGTTTGCTCCTATAGTAGTAAATGATTGGCTGGCTCACTACCTGCCTACTTTATTTACTTGCCTGTGGGATTTATGGCCGTATTTCGCATATACAGAATTTATGGAGACCTTCTTAGGGAGGCTCATAGCTTGTGTATTCCAAACTTGCATTACTGTGTTCTTTATATGAGAACATTTTGCCTAAATATAGAAGAGTCTCCTGGTTCTTTCCTTCCTTTTACTAGGTACAGTGCTACGCCATCTACGATAATGGATGGTTGCTTTCAAAGAATTCTGCTTATGTAAAGCCATTGTTGATGAGATGAAATTTAAGCGCTTGTACAAATGCTTTTACTGCATTTTTCTAGGTGTGTAAGGGTACATTTGTTGCTTTCCTTCAGAAGGGCACTTCTTGGTAAATCAGATTAATTGCTGCTTGCTTTTTATTTTGATGGGCTCCACATGGTTTTTTCTTTTTCAGTAGCCAGATTATTAACTGTTGTCATTCATGTTAGCTCTTCCGCGATTGATCATTAGAATTTGCTTTGCCTACTGTATTATTTATTTATTTCCTTCATCCTTTGGGCAGTTAACTATATAGCATAAAAGCGCAGGTCACAGAGGGTAAAAACCACATAGTGCTGGCTTTTGTGGAATGAGTAGGTTCATCGTCTCAGTGCTTGCCTTGCTTCCAAGGTTCAGTGCCTCCTCGAGCAGCCAAGTGCATCACCATTCCAGTCAACAGTTGCCTAAGCAGCGCCTTCAAATAACCTCACACACCCATTTCTTTTTATTTCTGGAAGGCCTGCAAGAGAGGATGACGAACAGAGGAGGAGGAATAGACTGAGGTGACAGTAGGTTTTAGAACGAGCACTTAATGTGCATGCTAGAATGCGAATATTGTAAAGCTTAATCCAGAATATTTGAGGAAAAACTTCCAGAGTATTATACCCATCCACATGGCTAAAACCAAAGCAAATTTATCACTTCAAGATTTTAAAACAGGTAACAGTTTTAATTCTCAGGGACTAGATTATAAGCTTGGCATAGATTAATCAGTAGACTTTGATGTATGCTGTTTTCCTCCAGATGTGGAGGGAGTTTCTAGCTGCAAAGAGCTTGCCTATGTGCTAAATTTATCTCATGGAAACTGGCCTGAACACATGAAGTTCTCTCTGAAAATTGTGAAGTAAATCTTCCTTCTACCCCCTGCAAGCATTCAGAGGAAGCTGGAGGGGAACTCTCAGTCCCAGGTAGCTAATTTTCTTTAAAAGTTGGGAGAGAAGGAGGAAGAGTGGCAAAAATCAGCCACTTGGAAATTTGCCCTCTGGTTTTCTCTGGGTGTCGGTGGGGGAGCATTCGGAATTTGTGACATGGACCTGAGGTTGGAACTGTTTTCATATGGTGAGTGTAATGTATAGCCAGCTTCTACAGTTTAGTTTTCATTCATTAAGAGGGTAGGTTGCTTCCCACAGCCAAAAAAGTGACTGCGATAGTGGGAAATGAGTGAAATCCATAATCAATATGACCACCTCATATAATATAAATATGCAGCCAATAAAAACATAGCATTTTAAAATAGTATGCTAAGAGCTCATACACTGTATCAAGCCTCAGTATTTTCTTCCCCACTTCATCCAACCAAGAAGGTACCTGCAGAAAGCCCTGCTAACCCCTGTCTGGGCACTTGTTATCCAGTGCGTTGGAAAATAAATGTATCTTTGCCTGGCACTGAAAAACTGCCAAAGCTATCACCAGGCATATACTGGGACTGCTATAGCCATGCAGCTTTTACTAAGGTGAGCTTGGATATGGACTGTACCACTTCGGACCGCACATGGAAGCTCACATGTCTGAATATTCCTGATTAAAAAACAACAACAATGCCTTGCACAAAGCAGCAGCATGTTGGGAAAAAAAGAATTACCATTTTGAAGATTATTTTTGGACCACCCTTCAGGGTAGAACCCTCTTAAGAGAAGGGAAATCAAGATTTAGCTGTGATAATCTTGTCTTCTGTGCAGGAAACTTTATTATTATAACATTTATATTATTTATATCTATTTATAAATGTAATTTATTTACATTGAGGTATTGGATCACGTGAGTCCTTGGCCTGTAGTCTGAAATGATGCAGTGCCTTGGGCCCACTGTTACCATGAAAGAAAGGCAAGATATATACGTAGATAGAACAGATGTGCATTGAAGTGAAATGCTCCCAGTTTTATTTGTACTATAAAAAACCTCAGCAAATCAAGCTGCATTTCTTTCAGAAGGAGAATTAGGAAGCCTATAACATTAAATATTAACTGAAAGAGTAAGATTCCCAAAATTAAACAGACTTTCTAAAACAGTTAATTTTAAAAATCCACTGCCTCTGTCAGTTGAATCTGAAGGTTTATTCCCAGTCCTATGCAGATATCTGTGCAAGAACTTTAAAATGTTAGGCTTAGGGTTACTTTGATTACATTTAGTGGCTGAGGCTCCTGCTAACAAAGCCCTTGCAAATAAACACTATCCAGGAATATTAAAGTGGCTTTGCACCAGCTGATACTCTGGAGTCTAGCTGCTGAAGTAGCTTTGTTTGCTAATTCCAGTTTAGTCTTAAAAAACAATCTTTTCTCACCATGGTCACTAGAAAGATCTTACGACTTTAAGCGCTTTCCCTCACTCTTCTTTCCAGCTTGCAGGCAAAGAGACTTGAAATTATTCTCCAGGGTACCACTCCTAGCGCTGCATCTTTCCAATCCTGGTTATTTCTTCCTATGAAATAGGGTCTTTCCATGGGGAGTGGGTGTGAACACGCTCAATCACACACCTGGCACAAAGATGACTCAGGTGAGCCTGTCTCATACTCAGTGGGTGTGGTGGTGGAGGGTGGTGTCACTGATTGAAGAAATTCAGAAGAGGAGCTGGAGCTTCCAGAGGCAAGGAACGTGGACGAGCTGCCCATGGGAGAGGTACTGTAAGCTCATCCCTGCTAAGAGGCAGGGAAGGTCACCTCCAGAGGCAGCGGATGAGTCACTTCCTCACCCTGAGTGATGCTGTCTTGAGATGCAGGCCAGAACAGCCCCTGTGAGGAATCCTTGTTTACAAAAGAAGACTCCTCACAAGGAAAGACACCTCTGAAAACCTCTGACTTGCTGCAGCAGAGTCCCGGTGGATTTATAAGCCCCAGATCTAGGCAGGGAGGGCTGCTGGGACAACATCTTAATTTAGGTGTTGAAATCTTGCTTCTCTTGGACTGATCTCTCACATGGCTGACCCCTGGATTCTTGTCCCTGTTTCTTGAATAACACCTGCATCATGGCTTCTGACCTCTGCTTGCCTTTTGATAGTCCAGACAGACCTGCTGCTCAGGACTGAGCCTGGACCAGCCGCAGCAGGAAGCACTCCTTTGTTCAAAGATCATGAATTGTAATCTCTGTATGTTTCTAGAGTAAATAATTTGGATGCTGTAGATGTAAAGTTGTGTTTCTAGCCCAGGAAAAAGGGAACAATAGCAATGCATCTGCTCCTTGTTTTCCCGCATTGTCTCCTGCTGAAGAGATAATCAACACTGTGCATTCCAGCAAGCTGTCAGGATGGGGCTTTGCCAGCTGTGTACATGCTTCTTTGGTTCCAGGTGTAAATTTACTACCTATTGGCTTGGAATCTAATATGTTGTAAGATGCTTGTTAACACCTTAGGAAATGAATACGTTGGGGTATGCCAAAACATTCTTTGTTGCAACTCAGTTCTCCTTGAAAAAGAAAGGATGTTAAGAATTCTGAACACACAAAATCAAACCTGCACAGATCTCTGTATGCATTATCATTATTCAGTAACACCTGCAGACTTTATATATTAATAATTTACTATTTATTTAATTCACATCCTTCCTTACAAAGAGCAGCTAAGAACCTGCATAAAACATAAATGCCATTAAAATCATAACCCTAAACTGACGCATATGTATACCAAAACACAGTAAAACTATCAACACAATTGAAAAGAAAAAAAAAAAATAGGAGAATGCTTGTCCATACATCATTAGTGTTGCAGGGTAAAGAATACCAAGATACAGCCACTGAAAAAAATGAATACTACAAGTATAATATACACATTTGATACACAAAGAAGAAGAGTTAAACATAATGATCTATACATTTTAACATGCACACTGGACCTTAAACTTTCAGACTGAATAAGCTTTTTTATTTAATGTAGGGCTTTAATATCTGCCTCCGGGCCATAGCTCCAACAGCAGCCATAGATTTTTCTGGATAGCCCAAGATACTGGTACCCCAAAGCATACCTACTTATCTTTGGTGCCCTACTCGCAACTTCTTTTTAGTCATTTCTGATGGAATGCATGCCTTGCATCACAGACCTTCCCTTTTGAGGGTGCAAATCCTATTGTCTCCTCTCAGGCTCCTTGAAAAAATGCTTCAGGTGAGAGCACCCTGCAGTGTTTGTGAGTATTATCTCTGACCTTGAGTCTGGGAAGCCAAGTTATCCCATGGCCCCCTCACCTCTTTCTAAGGTGCCATAATTGTTATTCTCTCACAAAGCAGCCCAAGATGGGTGCCTGGATTCGCCCTATCAAAGGAGACAAAAGCACAGATGCAAGGGCTGTCCGGTGCTCTTCCTGCCCTGCAAAAGATGTGGAGAACTGATTTCCACCATCTACTTTTGCCCCAAAGTGCGAGGAGGAGGGTCCAGGATAGTACATACTTCCTGTCCTGCAGGATTCCCACAAGCCTCTAGCTCCGAAGTCAGTGATTCTTTCCACACTGGCTGCAAGGGCAGAGAGGGCGTATTTCCGAGGCTGGAGGCCCAACCTGGGCATATTTCTGAGACTGGAGTGTGGGCACAAGGTCAGTTGACCTCTCCCATGGCCACCTAGACTCTGTCCAGCAGCCATAGGATTGTTCCTTGAATATATTTAATTGCGATTGCCATCTAAGGTATTGTGCACTGGAATATACTCAAATATGTAGCATTAATAGTACTGCATATTACCAATATTAGCACACACGGTATATGAAATAACCCCTGAAAGGGGAATAATAACTACAGTATCTAGGCTTCATAAATGAGACATAAATTTTGGCCAATACTTATTTATATTATAGATTTTATCTTGTTTTTCAAGGATGACTATGCATCTTTCCATGTCTGCATAATAAACTTAACTATGTTTTTGAGTGTCCACCTCAACTGGCATGATTTGTTCTTAAAATGATTTTGATGCTGTTAAATTATACTTCATACTGTTAGAAAAACATTTAGAGAGGTTAAATATTACTATTTAAGAGCCGCAGTGGCTATTACCCACATTTCTTTTCTTTAGTAAAAGGCCTTTGTTGTCTCTTTCCAATTTCCCCCTTTTTTCTGAATTAGGTACTTCTTAGTCTGCTGTAACAAATTTTCCTGTACTGAAAAGAACTGGGAATTGCATGAATCTACCCATTTAAGATTTTTGGCGGTGACATTAATCAGGAATTGGCCTTATTCTTTGTGATCTGAAATACGATTATCAAAAGAAAGCATGCTAATTGGAAAAACTCAGAGGAGCAATGATGTTAGAGTTGCTACTCTCTCTTTCAGAATAATAGTCCAATGCACGTCTCCATATGAGAATGTATTAAATTCCCAAGCCTCTTGGTTTTGCAGATGAGTCATTCTGACTAACTGCTTGGGAAATCTGTAACTTTCAGCCTGATGACTGGCTAGCAGCATTGATCACAGTTTTCTGCTGTTATTTCCAGGGCCGTTGCCACAGACAGCCTGGCTGGGCACCTGCCAGGGGCCTGCGCCACAGGAGGGGCTTACTGTCAGGAGCCCCTGGACCTGCCCCTCTTTGTCATCATGGCTCCATGCGTGTTCACGCTTCTTTTACTCTGGCCCTGGTAAAGAGCTTGTGGGAAGGAGAAACTGCAGATGCCCCGACCTGTTTGTTCTTGATTCTCTGCCTGGCAGGCAAGGAAGCAGCAGGTAGCAGCGATGAGGAAAACGAGCAGCAGCAGTCATACCGTCCTAAACCGAACACCAAATGTGGAGGAATGAGTCTCCTTCCTGGCACAGTCTTCCTGGTACAGCCACCACTTGGGTAGGATTGCCCTTCAGCATCGGGCAATGCCCCCCTTCACTGGCACTGCCACTGTAACTCTGCCCTCCTCATGTGCTCCTCATCTTCTGCCCCATCGTTGCCCCCACTTGCTTGCATGAGAGGCAGGAGGGATCCAGTGAGCAGGGGGGCCAGGGCATCTCCTGATCCTCCTCCTTGCCATCGCAGTTGTCAGGCAGAGCAAGGGGCAGGTGCCTTTGGCTGGAATGTGGGCCCTCCCCTGACATCCAGCCTTGGTGTTGGCCCCGCTAGCCTGCCACACTGCCAAGTGAAACAGTGGAAATGGACGGGCTGGTTGCACTACAGTGCAGAGCTCGTGCTGCGGAATACGCGGCATGCCAAGCATAGCAAGTGCATTGTTAAACTCCTGGAAGAGGAAAAAAAAAATCATTAAAAAAACGCAAAGTACCAAGTACTTTAGATACATAGTAAATATTGGCTGGGATCCAAAAACTGCAGAACTAGTTCTGCTCACTTAAGGTTTCTTTGCACCGTGTTTCTTCAACGAAATCTTCCCATGGTGCATAAAAAAACACTTTCAAAATGGAGAGGACTTTCAAAAGTAGTGTGTAATAAGATGGAGGCCTGAGGGATGTGTGTGTGTAATGTTCATTCAAACAACCTATTTGGTCATGGTTAAAGTAGCTCTTTGGATTCCATCCAATAGTACTATTTAAGCTACAGTGATGGAATCCTAAATCATTATTAGGGGTGGAATGTGCTTTAAGAAAAAGAGAACCATAGGAAACTCTAAAAATTGCAATTAAACACATGGTTTTAAAAATTAATTCTCTCCTAACTGGGTTATATGAGCAGGATAACTGGTGCAATGGTTCTGAAGAATAAAACTGTTCTATATAGAATTTTTGTGCAAGTAAGAAAAATATTCTAAGGCTTTATATAGTTAAGTTGAAAATATGCCACTTTGGGCAACTGAAATTGTTTCCTTTAAAGCTCACAGTATGCTTTCATCATGGCAGCCAACTTTCATGAGTGCCTATAATACTCTTGCAAAACTTCAAATGTGCTGGCTACCAAGGAAGCTGCCTGCCTG
The DNA here is from genome assembly GCF_004798865.1 of Varanus komodoensis. Lineage (NCBI taxonomy): Eukaryota > Metazoa > Chordata > Lepidosauria > Squamata > Varanidae > Varanus > Varanus komodoensis. The sequence continues at coordinate 5,960,060 of NW_025335627.1, read as the reverse complement.
GGAAATGGGTCTAGAAAGATGAGAACCAATGCTGCAAAGTACAGGATGAATGCTAAAGCCACTTGTTGCTTTAAGCTGAAGCATGGTGTACCAGGCAGAGGGAGGGTTAAAAAGCAGCAGTAATGGCAGTCTTGCAGGTAAGTACAAAACCTGATCAGTCTGCCTTGCCTGGTTGCATGTCAGTACGTGTGTGTGTGTGTGTGTGTGTGTGTGTGAGAGAGAGAGAGAGACTGGATTGCTTGAAAGGCCTGGCAAGCTGCCCACCTGGAAGTGCCCCTGGTCATAATGCTATGTATAATGCTGCTGTGTAGAGCAGCAGCTGATTATCAAGTTGATGCCCGGCCCATCATTATCTGTCTGTTCCTGGTATCAGTCTTTTGGACCAGATGGTCACCCACTGCCTCTTTGGCAAAGTTTCAAAACATTAAGGAAGCAACCTAATTTAAAAATAGTTGAGCATTTGCCCAAAAGCAAAATATGGGGTGGTCTACCAGGTTCTGTCTCCGTGAACTATGTGTGGAAATGCTCCAGAAGGTCCTTGTGAATTGCTCCCCAACGTTTCGGTTGGTGGATGGCCTCTCTAGTTCTGTGTGGTGGACTCCTACATTTATGTCCTTCTTTTCCCAGCTAAAATGTATTTATCTCCCCAGGCCTTTGATTCATTTATTGCTGCTATGCTATTTTCTAGCTTTTGATCTCAATTTGCCTGCTGCAAAGTGTTTTACTTTTTCAGTGATTTGTTTTAATATTATTTTATCCATTTTGTGTAAGTTGCATTGAGACTTTGATCTTTGAGAGTTGGCGTATGTGCCCAATAATAGAATAAATTCATAGTTTTAATTTTGTTGCAGGAATGGCCTTTTGATTGCCAGCTGTGGGATTCCTTATAGGAATTAATTTCTGAAATTGATGTGACTTGGAGACCAACATGAAGTTGTCAGACAACTTCATGTCTGATAAAGATTGCTTGCCTTACTCATGTGTAATGCAGAGCTGGATGGATCTACTCTATCCAAAGTGGGGTGAATAATGGCAACCCTGTAGCCAGGATGGGGCAAATGGGTTCTTCTCCAGAACTGTGCTATACCTGCCCCCCAGGACTTTTCTGGATAACTGTATTTTTAATTTGTGACATGAGGCACAATGACAACCTCTGTTTAAAGAACCATAGCTTGTTTTAAGAAAAGGAGTAATTTAAGAATAGCACTCTCCGAAAAATTTAGTAAACATGGCAGGGCAAGTGCACAACAAGTTCATTGGGGGAATCCTGCAAAAATCTGCTGACTCATGTCTTGGCTTGACTAAGAATAGATTTGCTAATGATCTTGGTCACCGTATAATTGTTTATGTGATCCTGAGAAAAATGGATGGTATAGTCACATGACCCTTGAAGAATTAAGTAACAGAACTTTGCATTACGGGCTTCAGATAAACTCTACCTGTTGAGTTTTCCTTTGCCCTGATTTTCAGTTTTACTTGTCTTCTTTTCCCATCTAGCAGTAAAGAAATGGATTTCTTTGTGCACAGTAAGAAGTAAGAGTCTGTTCCACAGTTATTATTATAATAAGCAGAGAAAGATTGGGTGCTTATTGTCAAAGAGTGAATAGAAAGATAACAAAGTGATCTGTAAAAATATCTGTCCTAAGTTGATCTTTACTCTTTTAAAGCATTCCCTGTTCTATATTCAGAGCTTCTTTTCTCTTTTCTTTTCTTTTTTCTTTTCTTTTCTTTTTGTAGTACTTGGTGCCAAAGAATGGCCTCGCTCTGCAACGGGGGTGAGGGAGAAGGTCACACTGTCTTTCTCTTGCCCAGTCCCGGTCCGCCCTCACATCCTCACCACCAGTGGGGGCAGAGGCAGCTGCATCACCTCCCCCAAAAGCCCCACTTAGAAGTGCCGCTGCCCCTCTAACGAGGAAGGCTGGCTACAGGGCTGGAGGGGAGCACATCCTTGTGCTACTTTGCTATTTCTGTACCTCATTATTTTAAAGCTGCTTTCCCCACCTTGCTTTGGATTCTAGACTTGAGACAGGAAAGAGCAATATTTCTTAAAGCTACAGAACCCAGCAAACTAAGAATGAAGGCATGGGCTTGGCCTCCTTTTATTCTTTTGTTTGCTCCATTTTAGATGCCCCATATCCTCCAATTATGCATGGTGCTGCTGCAAAGGGGTGCTTAACATACCTAGAGTTGTCCTGTATATCTAATTTGTCCTCAAGGGCACTATTTATCATTGGACTTTTACTATTTGCACTCACAATGATATAGTATGGGACTTAATGTATGGGACTTAATGGGACTTAAATTGGACTAACATTGGATGCTGTCTAAAGTATTTCTATCTATAGTAAGCCAAGCCCAGGCCCTAACTACAAATCTTTCACATGGAGCTTTGTCTGTCTGGGATGCCATCTGCCTCACCATCCAGCTTTCCCTGGGCATTGTACGGAATGGCCTGTACTGGAAGTTTGGCAGAGGTTATCAAGGTTCAACAGGTAATGTAATGAACTTTCTCAGGCCAGATTCTTGAAGCCATGCCAAGGTCTTTTGGCCTTCAGCTTATTAGGAAGAACACCAGAGATAATTGCCTGGAACCTAGCTTCCCTAATAATTGTTTGACAAGGATGGCTTTTGCTGTGAGAACAAAGCTGCTTGTCTTATTAAAGCAGCTTCATAGCCCCTCTCTCCCTGTGTACATACTGACAGACTCTGAAAAAATGGGAGAAAGGAAATATATAAAATGCATGGTGAGAGGTGCAGTCTTTTGTTCTCTTTCTGGGGAGAGGAATTGATGTGTCACTCATTCACTCAACTTTGAAAACCTACAGAGTATCCCTTGGCCTACTGAGGGCAACAGTAGAGCCACAGAGAAGAGGAGGATAGAGAGAAGGGAGAAAGGAGCAAGCTTTTGCTTGTTTATGTTCAGCATCCATATTTCATCACTGCATTCCATAAGATGTGCATCATCTTTGACACTCATGGTTTTGTTTCTTACAAGTATCTTGGAATCCAAAGTGAGGTGCCTTGGCCAGTCCAGGCCCCTGGTGATTGATTCAAGTACTCGCAGAGATACAGGTACGAGAGACCTGATGATTTCTGTTGGATTTTTCCCACATGTGCTTTGCCTCCTGCCATGGGCCCATTTCTATCTTTCTGCCTGAGCTTTTTTCCTGAAATCAAATGTCCTCCTCTCCCTGGTCATACATTCCTTTTTACAAATAGGGGTGTCTTCAGGAGGCCGGGTCCTTCATACAAGCACAAACTTGAGAGCCTATTGAGATTAGCAGAGGCAAATTTGCGCATGTTTTTTTTGTCCTATGGGTCTGAGCCCTGAATCTTTTCAGGACCCAGCACAGCTGCTAAAATCTAAAAACATAGGTTTCTTCTTCTCTAAGTTGAATGGTAAGTTTGAAAGCAATATGTATTAAAACCATAGAATCCAAAAGGCATATCAAAAGAAGGCTAATTTGGTGTGTCCCCCCACAACCATCTTCAAATCTTTTCATTTCAAACATAATTATATTCTTGCTTTGAGGTAAAACGCTTTTTACCATTGGGGTTAACTTTGCCACAAGGATCCACACAATATATTCCCTCATTTTTAGCTTCTGTTGCGATCATGTTAATAAATGGCTACGTCTCTAAAATATGCAAATAAGCTACAAAAGCCACTGCCTGCAGCACATGAGGCATTTCCAATACATTTTCTGGTTGATGATGATGTTTCTGTCTGTGCACTGAACTGCCAGATAAACATAAAAACAAAACAGTTCAGCTCCTTTTAGTGCAAAGGGCCCTTTTTCTTTAAATTATACCGTCACTTACTAAACCTCCTGTCATGCTCTTGGCAGGCTGAGCTGTCTGTCTTGGGCTGCGCACCGTTTCCTGGGCTTCCCCCCCCTCGCGCCCCATCTTTCTTTCAGCCTGTTACAGTGAGGGAAAACTACTGAGCTGAGCTTCCTGTGGTTAATGCAAACTATTATTGGCACAGAGCACTCTTTCCTGACCTCATTAATCAGTAAAAGAGAGGAAAAGAGAAAAGAATAAAGAAATGTAAACATGGTTCTGGGCCAAGTCTGAGAATCAGGTGTCCTTAATAAGTTGAAAAGGTGCTCTGTGTGCATGTCGATCTTGCCACCAAACAGGCAATTTGTAATACTGTCAACGTGTTTCAAAGATCTTCTTTTTTGCCTTGTCCTAAGAGGCTGTTGGTTTCCCACCCCATCCCACCCTCCAAAAGGCATAATCCTTTTAATACGAGTGATAATACCCACTAATGCTACAGCAAGAGTTTTATAGCCTGTGACTGAGGGTGATTCAGAGGTTTAGGTAGGCATGTGGTATAGTCCTGTCAGCAACTGTAGCACCTCAGAATGTTGAAGAAGGCTTGCTTGTTCCATTTTTCGCTTGTTTCCATTTTCCGTTGTTTAATTTACACAGTATTTCTGTGTAAAAACCTCCCTGACACATAAGTGGTTCATGTGGAGAGAGTTCACAAAGAGCAGGTAATAAGGTTTGCTTATTAGATGCTTACCTGATGGTATGCTAGGAAATGCACAAATGAAAATACTGTACCATGAAACTATTTACACCTTAGATAAAAAGAAACAATTGCTGTGGTAACGGCATTGATCAATACATTGAAAGCTTAATGCAATCACTGCATATATCTCCAACAACTTAAAGGCCCTTCAGAAAGCTGCCGCACTCAGACGTCCAGGAAGAACTTCCTCAGCATGATGCCCTTTAGATGCGTTACAGCTTCTGTCTTCCCCAGACCATATGGCCATATATATGCAGGTATTCCCTTGTTCTTGAATACTGGAGAGGTGACAAGGGCTGTTGCTTTTGAGAGTGAATTAAATAAAATGGGTGCCAGTCTTTGCTTCTCAGTGCTTTCCAATGTGCTGCACCCCCTTGAGGGGGACTGTACCACAACAAAAGTGGCATGTTGGAATCATCTGTAACATTTAAAAATGAAATGCTGTCCGTCTTTCCAGTGGATATGGAGCATTATATCAAATTGCATGTGTTTTCCTACAGCGGAAATTTAATATTTTTGCTAACAGTTATGGTAAAAGCAGTCAGGTGGCATGTGTTTGATGCAGATTTTAAACAGTATGTTTCTTTTAAAATGGTTTTCATGGATTGAAGAGCCCTATAAGCTCATCTCTCTCTCTCTCTCTCTCAAGAGACTTCTGCTTGAAATGCTTTTGTTTTGGAATTGTGGCAATTGCAATTACCAGACTTGTCCTTCACCGGGAAATATATGCCCAGCAGGAATACAACTTAAAATGTGGCATGAATATGTTCTGCGTTCAGCATTCTCAACTGTTGCATTAAGAACCAGAAAGTGTGTTCAGCATTTTAGGAAGGCTTTTTGTGAAGAAATGTTTCCCTCAGGATCTACCTTAATTCTGGCAAATTTGACTGATGTATTTGAGTACAGTTTACATATGTGGGTATTGGTAAAATCAGGATCTGTACTTTGCAAAGGCTTTTAGAAGTGGCAAAGTGTACTATAAGATAAGCTAAGTGGCCATTTCCCAGGCTGACTGTCCTCTGAACTGTACGCGCCTTGCGTCTGCTACAAATAACCTGTTTGTCCAGTAAATGAACCAGCCATGTGTTGTGATACTATCAAAAAATGTGAGTTTTAGCCATGCTTCTGTTATCTTGATTTTAAGGCTAGAAAGGGGAACAATTCCCCCCAGTAAAATGGTTAAGGTAGAGTGGCCATGTGTCCTCCTCTTCAGGGGGCAGTCCTCTGTTCGAAGGGCTTCCATAGGACTGTTCTGTATTTTCCCAGTGTCCTCTGTTTGAAGGGTTGTTGAGTCTAATTCCAGTTTAAAGATAAGGAACGAGCGCTGTTGCCCATTACCAATTAGCAGCCGCATGCTAGTCACTGGTTTGCAGTCTTCTGCACATGGTCAGATCGACTATTTCTATTTAAACAATCATTGTAATTTGTACAATGTACTGTTAGTTTCATACTTCCTTTTTCCAAAATCATTTACAGGCAGTCCCTGAGTTACAAATGTCTGAGTGGTGAACAATCTGTACTTACGAACAAACTGCCATACAAACTGCCATAAAGCCTTTAAAAAAAAATACTGTGGAAAATCATCATTACCATAGAGAGAGAGGAAACGAAAGGGGAGAGTGGGAGGCCTCCAAAGCACGCCTTCCTGCCTTGCCCATCCAGAGAGAGGAATCTCTCTGGCATTTCCTTGCTGCAAAGAGGAGGCACTGGTGAGTCTGAGCAGGGGAGGGCTAGAGATGTGTGCAGTCTTTGCAATTTAGCAGAGGTCCTGCACCCCTAACCCCCATGAATGTGGAAGGCCAACTAGATGTGATCCAACTTATTTATTTATTTAAAACTTTTCTCTGCTGTCCTTCATGTATAACATCTCAGGATGGCGTACAACATTAAAATCAGAATCCAATAAAACAATCAATACCACAATATAATAAAACAATATATAACCAATAAAAATAAATCAAATCAAAAGCAACTGTTAAAACCATTAAAATGCTAATTTTTTAAAATAACACTTGAATAAAAAGGTTTTGACCTGGCTCCAGAAAGAATATAGGCTCGGCACCAGGTGAACCTCCCTGGGGAGTGCATTCCACAATCTGGGTGCCACCGCAGAGAAGGCCCTACTCCGAGTAGATGTCCTTTTTACCTCCTTCAGGGAGGGTTCCCGGAGCAGGGCCTCTCCCGCAGATCTTAAGGGGTGTGAGGGTGTATAAGGAAGGAGATGTTCCTTCAGGTATCCTGGTCCCAAGCTGTTTAGGGCTTATAGATTGAAACCAGCACCTTGAATTGGGCCCGAACTTCAACTGGAAGCCAGTGGAGCTGGTAGAGGACCAGCGTTATGTGCAAGTAACGGCCGGTTCCCATCAGCAACCTGGCAGCTCTATTCCGTACTAGCTGAAGTATCCGGACCATTTTCAAGGACAGCCCCACATAGAGTGCATTACAGTAATCCAACCGGGAGGTTACCAGAGCACGTATCACTGTTGTTAGGCAGTGCTCATCCAGGTAAGGACACAGCTGATGGATCAGCCAAAGCTGTAGGAAAGCACTCCTTGCCACCGCCGCCACCTGGATTTCCAGTGACAGCTCCGAGTCAAGGAGTACTCCCAAGCTGCGGACACTGTCCTTTAGAGGAAGTGCTACCCTGTCCAGGACAAAGTCAAAATCACCTACCTGAAAACCCAAACCACCCACCAACAGGACTTCCGTCTTATCTGGATTGAGGCTCAGTTTATTGACTTACACATTCAACTTAAAGATGAATTTCTGTTTTCCCAGGAATGGAACTTGTTTGTAACCCGGGTACTGCCTGTACACGTAGAATTTGGAATGTGGTCAAAGTGAGAAAACGCACTGATTATTTGAGTCTACAAAGGGCATCCAGTATCAGAGAAATGTAGAGAGAACCAGGCAGGTTTTATGCTTTATTGGAATGATGCATATGGTGGGTGAACCAGATGGCACCTAGGAACTAAAAGGTTCTTTGGATTCTGTGGGCCGAGGCTGGGAAAAGTGCTGTAGCCTTGAAGCTGACAATCTGTGTTTGGATCCCGCTTCCGTCACATCTGGTGTGGCAAAGTGCATAGTGGCTGCTTCTCTGCAGTGCTGAAAGCAGCCACAAAAAAGGGAAATGAGGCTCTTCCAGGGGGCTGGGAGGGGAGGAGACTGGGGCTGGCAGAGTATGATGTTTCTTGGGGGCACTCCAGCCTCCTTCCTTCTCCATCCCAAGTGCCGGAGCTAAATGACCACAACTGGCCACCAGTCTGACTTGCAAGGCAGGAGTGGGGATGCAGGATTCCCATGCCCTGCACAGGGTCCCTGTAGTTGTCCACATTCAAAGGCTTCTGGACATCTTGACTGGATTGCGCCCTTAAGGATAATACATAATTTTCCTGTCTGTAGAAGTCCAGTCTGGTTCTGTTTGGTATTTCCTCGGTTAGGACTCCTGTTTAATGCATTTTCATAGATAAAGAAGAAAAACAAGGGCAGCCTTTGTTCTTGGATTTTTGAAGTTTGGCAGAAAAGAGTGAGGGCATAATTATATTTCCCTTCTTTCCTATACTTTGTTCTGCAATTTGGACAAACCAAAATCCATCTCTTGCAAATATGCTTCATTTGGGAGAGTAATGCAATGTGAACAGTGTGGTATCTGAAATTATTTGAACTATCATTCACAACAACCTCATCATCTGTTCTTTCGGGAGTAATGAGCATGAATGGAGTTTGATAATGCTTTTAGTGAAATACTATGCAAACCATGAAGGGAGGCAATATCTTTAAGGAAATATTAAAGAGAGTAGGAAGAGCAAAACTCTGATTTTTGATTTTAGAAAATGAAGCAAAACAATGTATCCTGGCCTATCTCAATTCAAGGCTTCCAGGGGAGGCTGATGTGAGCAGTTGCACTTATTGGAAGGACAGGGTCACATATGGTAGAACAGCGACGAGATAGGTCAGGCTTGCCCAGCTCTGGACAAAGCACTACAGCAGTTATAGGCCAAGGAGAGCTGTTGTCTCAGTAGCATGCAGAAGTCATCTGAGGCCAAACAAAGGTGGACTGATCTGGAACAGCTGTTCATCTTTACTTTTGTAAAGCCACACCCTATTGAGGAGCTGTATGCATTTCTTAAAGAGCCACTTTCAGATTCTGTAGCCATTGATTCCTGTAATGTGGAACTGACTATGTTTGAATAGGAGTCGATGCACCGAGTCTGAGGAGTCCAGGAAACGTATGTCTTCTGTCTTGGAAGGTCCTGAAATATGTGATGAAGACTCCTGAACATATGAATCAATATTATACTCACGACTTGCTTTATTTTGTTTGTTTGTTTGGATAGGACACAAATTAATGCAGTGATTCTTAGCTTATTTGGATCCACTACTCATTGTCACAGGAGTTGTAGAGGAAATTTTCCACGCTTGAGGTATTGGAGTTTCTTATTCTGAGTTATTGTGTGGGTCCTAAAAAAAAGAAGATGAGGAAGAAGAAGTGCAAGCCCTAGCAGGATGGGGATGCACTTCTGCAGATTAGGGCTGGGAAAACCCTTTTGGAATCTGTGGCCTTCCCCTTGTGCTCAGCTGAGTCTGCCAAAGAAGCTGAGCCAAGAGAGAAAGTGCATGAATGAACACTCTCTGGCACTGGATGTGCAGCTAACAATCTTCCCCAGCTGCCATTCCCTGTGGCCAGCCTTCCCCACTGGCTGCTGCAGGGAGCAGCAGCCGAGGTGGAAGAACGGTACTCTTTGCACAACACGCGGGGCTCAGTTTCCAGTGAGTGTCCTGCGAACGCTGGGCACACGCACCAGGAACATGGATTCTGGGCTGCTTCAAAGCAGACCAGAGGCCGGGAAGCCAAAACCAGGGAATCTGGTAGATTTTTCTCACAAAACTGATTCCTTGCACATCCCTGCTGCAGGTCACTTTAGTATGAAAGAATCTGGATTTCTTGCAGAGGCTACCAATTTTATTGATTCTTACTTATATTATCTGCTTAACTCTTGCCTAGTTGCAGTTGAGGTAAATAGAGCTGGTGGATCCAAATGCTAATTCTTCTCTTTGTGTTGGCAGTTTTGACGCTGGGGTCGTGCCATTTTGGATGTGGATTTCTTTGCATATTGGTTCTCTAACTCTTTCTTAATCTCCCATCTGTTTGTTTAGTATTTTATTTTCGTATGTTTTGAAATGCTTTTTTGGCCTTTCAACATGTTGGTTAGACATTAATCAAATGCAGTTCATTTATACTGAACAAGGGAATAAGCATCCAACTCTTTTTCTTTTTGCACAATAGCTCCTTCCTGAACCACTTGGTAATGTCGGATGTCCATGGTCATATGGGAAGCATCAGTGCCATGACTCCTAGCACTGAACAAATTCCTTAAGAACATGCCAAATATGGTACTCTTGAGTCTACTTTCTAGATATTGAGCGATTGGGAAACCCTGGTACAGACACTGGTATAACATTAAGTATGAATCCATATGTAGATTGGGTATCATTTTTTTTCAAACAAAACGTTTTAGCACTGCTTGATAATGTTAGAAGCCTACTGTGATCTGGGAGATGTCTGTACTACTGCTCCATTTCACACCAGAATTGTTTGAGGTTGTTGTTCTAGGTTCAAGAGGGAACGAGCCATAATGCTTACAAGACCAACTGCCAGACACTGAATCTTTGCCACTGAGCCAGAACCTGGTTCTTGGCTTCAAACTCCAGTGGGAAGTTCATTTAAAGCTAATTACTAGAGGACTCTAGTGCACCAGTAATGAAGCCTGCCTGCATGACATGGACATGCTCACCAAAGTACTGGAAAAAACAGCTCTTTTCCCTCAAACTCTGCTTTTGTGCCATATTTTTAATGGAACACTATTAATAACGGGAGTAAGAATACTTGGAAGAATGTAGATTTTCTAAAAAAATTGTTTACATTTCACTAGAATTCTGCAGTGAGCAGGGGTTGGACCAGATGGCCTTACCAGCCCTTTCTAACTCTACTGCTCTGATTCTGTGCTTCTACTTCTGGAGCCACAAGTGCTAAGTTTGGGTGCTGTTCCTTTTTATTTGTAAGGTCAGCTGCATGAAAACATTTGGGAAGTATTTTGTTGGGAGACTAGAGATCAGAGAGGCTTACACTTTCACCTGCATAGCAGACATTGCAGTAAGTCTGTCACAAAAACCAGTCACTGCCTATCTAGTCCTTCCATCTTTCTGGAGTTTGTTGAAGAAGATAACTTTTAGTCAATCAATTACCATCTTGAAGAAACACATGGTCATCCTTCAGACTTAAGTGGCATAAAGCAATAATAATTTTGCAGCATTTCGTGGATCTTCATACAGAATACTTTTCCCTAGAATGTAAAGTCCAGTTTACTTTTGTGAACTGAAATTACCTGTGCTGGGCTTGTTTACCCTTAGCATCCCCACTCTTGATTCAGCATCTTGTTCCTGCGTTGTTTTTCCCCAGTTGAAAAAGTAATATCAATAAGAAAGTGTTAATGCTAGAGGGGCATGTTTTAAAAGACATCCTGTTGCCATTTCGGTGTTGGGTACAGTTCAAACTAGTGCAGGGGTCTCCAACTCGCGGCCTGCGGGCCAATTGCCGGGACGGGCGAGGCATGGGGGAGGGGCCCTGTGGCCTTCAAAGCACCTGGGCCGGCCATGGGATGAGCGGCCCACCACCACCGCGGTGGTGGAATACTTGATGCAGCCCAGCGTCACCCAGACTCCCCCCAGGTAAGTTGAGTTTGAGACCCCTGAACTAGTTGATTATTGCCTTCCGTGACTTAAAGCTTGGAGATGTACTGGGCATGAAGGCAGCTGGTGTGGGAGGATCCCACTGGGAAGGCTGCTTTGCTGCATATCTAATACATGCAGGGAGACGTTATAAATATCAAGGGGGTTATTAAACTGATTGAACATTATGTTGACATGCATACATAGATCAAGAACATAATGTGAAAATTCAGACACTCTGCTTCTAGGAGAGTGTCTGAATTTTTAATTTCTGCTACTTTGAGACTCCTTTTAAGGTGTGTGTGTGTGTGTGCACGCAATACTGTGGAGTGGGTGTGAGTTGTATGAGAGAAGCCAGGCCAGTCTCAGCGGTAGGTATAGCGAGACCCACTGGCCTGCACCTTAGAGCAGGGGCCCAGCATCTCGAGTTTCCTGGACTTGTCCCTCCCCTTTGTCACTGCAGACTTACTTGCGCATCACTGCCCCTCGCTCTGGCTCAGGAGGTGAGAAGGAGCTTAGGAGGTGAGATTGTGCTGCCTTCCTGCACACTGCCTGTCAAGCAAGTGAATTATTTTGGAGGAGAGAGTACGAGAGGGAGTAGCGGCTGATCACAGTGGTAGCAAAAGGGCAGACTCACTGAAGGGGGGAGCCAGTTGAAGATGTCTTGCCTCAGAAACCTGAAGCCAGCCCCGGAGAGAAGAAGTTGTTTCATGTGTAGAAACTGCAGGTGCTGCAGCTCACAGCCATGCCTAGTCTACCAACTCCAGGAGCGGAGCACCAAAAAAAATCTCAGTATCTCTTGTAGCAGCTACCTCTGCACCTGGCACACCAATAATTTCCCAAATATATTGCATTTAGCCCAGGCATTGCCTGTTCAGCATGGTCCCCCTGTGCGTTACTCATTGAGCATCCTGATGCTTCATCTTTCAAAGGCTCATGCTGGTTTTTCCCAACAGAAAAGGCATTAAGCCACATGTGGGAGCCGGGTGACAGACGGTGCCCTGGGATGCTAGAAGGTAAGACACAGAAAGGCCCTATGTAGGGTTCAGATGTGTCAGTGGCACTGTTTAAGTGGATGTGTCACAAGGGAGTAGCAAATCTACATGCTCTGGGGAGATATAAAAGCTAACATTAAGTGAAAACTGAATTGCTGCAGTACTTTTGACCAGCTTCAGAAGAACCTTCTGGTCTCTTGATTTTGGTGGAATGAAAGATCTAATTCACAGTAGTCTAGAAATGATTTCCCCCCGGAATGATATATTATGATGGATGGTGTAACAGCAGCATGACTCAGGTTTTTATAAATTGCACCCATATGGATTGCTTTTTGGGAAAAGCAATTTGGAAACCATATAGGTGAGAACATATGTTTCCTCCTCCTTCTCAATGTCTTCTCCCCAAGGCAGTGGACAGTTTGTATTCCCTGTGGTGTTTCTGTCATATGTATTTCATTTTTTTGTTTTTGTAAGAATTCATAATCTAAAAATTAAAAAAGCAATACATTCTTTTGAGTATACTATACTTTTATTGTTTTACATCTAGGGCTTGAAACTATAGATTAGTTTGAAGCTATACAATACTAATCAAAGCTAACTTTGATTAGTAAATGAGACAGCCTAATATTGCATAATAAGATGGTAGAAACTTTAAAAAGGCCATTTTTTTTTGAGATAGCAAAGATTGTCACAGTTTCTAATACTGAATTCAGGTGATGAGTGCTGGTAGAAATGAAGCTAGAATGGGGCTGCTGAGAAACAAGAGAGAAGTACTGAATGCTAGGCTGACAGCGAGGTGTACAGGAGTTTCCAATCAACCTTGAGGCAAATGAGGCAAAGAGCCCAAGGCAGTCCAGCAAGGATTGAGCATTGTGCAGTAGCCACAGAATAGTGGGTGTCTGTGGGGATGGAAAGGCCTAGCAAAAGGCTAGAGCCCTGGACAGGAAGACTCCTGTTAGACGGTGGGGATAGAAGTGTTGTTGAAAGCTCCATTTGTCCTTAAATCAATCAATCAATCTCTCTCTCTCTCTCTCTCTCTCTCTCT
>NW_025335627.1:5904769-5946651 GCF_004798865.1 Varanus komodoensis | reverse complement strand
CAATCTCTCTCTCTCTCTCTCTCTCTCTCTCTCTCTCTCTCTCTCTCTCTCTCTCTCTGTGTGTGTGTGTGTGTGTGTGTGTGTGTGTGTGTGTGTGAGGTACACATGCAAACTCTTGCTTTTCAATCCAATGAGGCATTTGCAAAGAATCAAAGTCTTGTCTTTTAACCCTTTTAATTCTACTCTTAGTCTCGCATATTATATTAATGTCAATGTTTGTTAGGCAAAAGAAACTATGAAGAATATTTTATGGATCAGAGGCCTTTGTGCCTCTCTGAGTGTGTACATGTGTATTTGCACTCGTGTGCAGGCACATACACACATATTTTATTAACATTTGAAAATAATTGCAAGTAGTTTCACTGAAATAGTGCTACTGTTAGTTTAAACATTCCTTGAACATTGATATGAGGTCACTAGACTCACAAGGGTCCCTCAGATATATTTTACTACGAGGCAGAGTTTAGGGTGTGCAAGTGGCAAAAGGGCAACATAGTTGTCCGTTCTGCACAAACTTGATCATGTGGTAATGTGGCAACTGCCTGAACTCTCTCAACTCTGTATCTGCCTGCTTGCTCATGCTGACTAGTCCCACTGTGGGAACTGTAGCTGAAGTGTATCTGTGAACACTGATTTGTATTGTTACTTGAAGCACGTGGGGATTTCAAGAGCAAGCAACAGCTTCACATTAATAGATATTCGTATGCAGCTATTTGCCAGGTTTTATGCAGAACTGCTGTCGCTGCTCCAGTTCCCTCTCCACCTCCAATCCACTTGTCTCTCTCAGCCAACTACTCTGATTCTGTGAACACAGACAGAACTTTGGGGCAGTATCCAATGCTGCCTACACACCGGCAGAGTTTTGAAAGCAACTGGAAATGAGTGGAAATGCTTGTTGCAGGGAGGGGAGAGGTCAGCAAAGCTCACAGATATCCTATCCTAATGTCTGAACCTGGAAATTTGCTTTAGGCAGTTCTGATTCCCTCTTGCACTGCAGTGGATCCCATCAGGGCAAGGGAGTGAGCAGAGGTGCAACAGCAACACTGGACACTGCCCTTGGCATTTAAACTAATCATTGGGGGTATTGTGCAGAGTTCCAAACACTGGAAAGCACAGTAAATTCAGAGAGCCAGTGTGGTGTAGTGGTTAAGAGCATGGGACTCTGACGATCTGGGTTCCAGTCCCCGCTCAGCCATGGAGCCAACTGGGTGACTTTGGGCCAGTCACAGACTCTCAGCCCAACCTACCTCACAGGGTTGTTGTTGTGGGGATAAGATGGAGGAGGAGAGTGATGTAAGCTGCCTTAAACCCTTTGTAGGAAAAGGCAGGAAATAAATAAATAAATCAATAAATAAATCCCTTCACCCGATGTCTGTGTTCAGGGATAGTTGGAAGAGATTGCTTGGAGGGAATTTATATATGTGAATTGGTCACAAGTACCTTCCATTTATGATTCAACCATTACCCTTACTGAATTTCCAGTCATGTGATGATAGCAAAACAGAGACCCAGTTCATATGTTCCTATAGGCCATGGGTTATTTAAACCATGGGTTGGGAGGGATGAGCAGGATGCCACCTCCAGCATGTTTAGGGGTTAAACAATGCAGAATTAATCAGTGATGAATTTTTTGGTTAACTCTTTGTTTAAGCACTTAACCTGGTGTCTGGGTTTTGAGATCATACTAACCACTTACCTAAAGAAGTGATGAGCTTTCTTACTTCTGCTAGATGTTGGCAGTTAAATAATGAATTTCTTTGAGGACTCTCCTAGAATGAAACATCAGATGGGCAGTCTCCAGAGTGCCCTCATTGCATTGGGTTACGTGAAGCAGAGTGGATTTCATTTAAATCAGATCATTTAAATCACAATTTAAATCACTAGTCAATAAGACGAGATTTAAACCACGGTTTTCTACATAATGTGCATGCATGCATGCCTGCCTTACCCGTAGGTAAACTTTATTAAAATATTCCCAAACTGGGTCTCTTTTAGGGCCTGCTGCCATTATAGGTTTTCTCCTCCAGGGAAAGAATAATAGGATTAACCTCAGGTTACACACAACAAGATCCAAAGACATGAAGGTTTCACTTTCATTTTTACTGCTTGCCCCTCCTTTCTTACTCTAAGTTTCTTGTGCCAGCCTATTCTACTCCCAACAATCTTCTATTCATTGAATTTTTTGAAACTTACCACTTTAGAGGTAGGAAGTGGGTTCTGTGTACATAGATTTGCAAAGAAACAATAGGATTAAGGTCTTTTTCTCAACTCTGCATGTTTATTCTATAACATTTTGGCTGTGAAGAAGAGGCATGTGATCTCTGCAGACACAAATTCTCATCTTTTAGAACTGTAAAACCAAGCATCTGTGATAATATCTTTTAGATAGAAAAATTGTCCAATAATCTTACAGAAACTTCTGGAAGAGCATGTCATTGTGAATGGATTAATGGAATTCATTTACCAACACGTTTAAACATTACATGAATATACAGCCTCATGCTACATAATTAAAAACTAATCCTTATTTCATGATGAATAACCTTTGGACTATAATGTATCTTAAACAGAAAACTATCTTTAGATAGTTTTTTCTCAAAAAGTATTTTATTCAAAAACCAATTTAAATAGAATTCTATTTAAATAAATCTATTTTAAATAAACATCTTTTAATTAAAAAAACATTGATTTTTATCCACCCTGATATAATGTGATAAATTGCCCTTATGGTATAAACCGGGTTGAAGGAAGGCAGATCTCTCATTTGGATGGTGCCTGAGCAGGAGCAGGATAATAACAGGAGCTTTGTTGCTTTACTATTGCTGCTTCACAATAAAATGAAAATGCAGGGCAGCATGACACGTAATAATCATAAATCTATGTGGAATCTTTATGGGCAGGGTTCTCTTTGTAACTTAGAGGACTGCTGCAGAGAAGTCATATGGGACAGCATGCTGCTGAGACAGGGGTGGCCTGAAATGTAAGGAACTTTCTGGAAGAAGAGCCATCAAAGGTTTTGCAGGATTGGGCCTTCTCTAGTAACACGGTTGTTCAGTGACAGGTGGAGCTTGATTCTGAAAGTAACCTCAGCCCTTAGCAGGACTGGGGAGACGGGGTGTCAATCTGCCTTAGTTATGGCAGACAGTTGTCTAAACAGAGGCATCCTCTACTGAACCCATGTCTGATCCCAAGATAGAGATGCTTGCGAAGGAAGAGCTGGCCTTGAAGTTGCCTATTAACAGCGAGCACTGGGCAGTAGACTGAAAGGCAGCTATTCATAGCCTTACCTGCTAAGGTGAAATGCATTCCATTTCTATTTCTATTTAACTATTTTTGAATTTAAATGTATATGTATACGTTTACATAGGCAACTCTGTCCTCTTCTGGCCTCTCTTTTTGGCTATGTTTTAGCAGCTACCCCAAGGTAAGATCAGGAAAGGCTTGCCATGACAGCAGGTGAGGGAGAAACAGCAGTGGAAAAAGGAGGAGTGGAGCCTGTGAACTACAGACATCCCGTTCTTTGTTGTAAAGGGAGAATCTGCTGAGAGGATGGGCCTTTTTTGTACAGTTACAGCAAAAGACAGTGACTGATAATGGACTGGGGTGAAACAAGGCAGCAAAGGCAGTATGATTATTAATAGAGAAGAACTGTCCCGAGGAAGAAGGCTGTAGCTAAGCAAGTCCACCTGTGGCTGCAGATTGGATACAGACAATCTGGAATTTGTCTGGGATTATCTTTTCCCCAGCCACCAAGCCTTCAGTGGTTTGCCAGCTTTTGTCCAGTTATTTTCCACTGTTGTACAAGATTGAAATGCCGGTCCTGGGGCTTCGTTGCTGACACTAAGAGCTTCAAGCTGTGCTGGTGTTTGTGCTCCGCCTCTGTTGCCTTTGGCCCGCCTCCCCATGGGGCACAGCCCGAAGAGCTTATCTGAAATGGAATTTAGCTCTCAGGCCGAAAGAGGTTCAACAAAGCTAGTCTACACACACATGCACACATACACACTATATGTCTGCATATGTGCTTGAGAGCCAGTTGCTGTAGTGGTCCAGCGTGCAGGACTGGGACTCAGGCGATCTGTGTCCTAGTCCCCACTCAGCCATGGAGACTGGGTGTTGCAAACTGAGGATCCCCCTTTGAGCTGTCAAAGCCACAGTCTGTTTTCCTTGCAAAACATTATTTATGGCTCCCAAGTACAAATCATTCAGACAAAACCTCTGAGCAAGCACAGAACGCTTCGCTGAAACCAAGCTAGTGTTTACCTCTAGGAACTCTCCTTATGAACATGCCTGGGCCTCATCCCCTCAGGGTGGGCTCTCTGAAAGCGAGCGCGCCTCCCCTCTGCACGCTGCTCATTTGGTTGGGTCTCCCACCTCTGCTGATGCCTCACCATGGGTTCCAGATCTGGGGGTGCCTGGTTTCCGTCTGACAACCCCTCGTTCTCAGAGGCCCCTTCCACCAGCTGTACATCTTGATTTATGCTGGTCTATGACTGTAATAAAGAATTTGTACATCTTGATTTTTCCCAGGAATTGCCTGCTCTGCCGAATCATCTGGCTTGAGATAAGCACATCCACCTCCTTCATTTCATTGTTTTGGCAAGTCCCATCCTACCCAGTTCCCCTTTGATCTGATGCTTCAGTTTCCGATTCGGAATCTTCTGAACTGCAGCCAGCAGTCCGTGAGAAAGAGAGCTCAAAGTAGCCATCCTTCTCACTCCCAACACTGGGTGATGTTGGGTCTGTCCCAGACTCTCAGCCCAACCTACCTCACAGGCTGAGAGGATAAAATTTGAGAGGAGGAGAGGTGTGTAAGCCACCAGGAGTTCTCCAGAAGGAAATGAGATGGGATATAAATAAATAAATAAATACAAACAAACAAACAAACAAATATAAATAAAAAAATAAATTTGTTTATGTGGCTAAACAGGTTATACTATTAACTAGATTCTCCTAAAATGTTCTAAACGTACTGGTGGCAAATAAATAATTGTTTGGGGGTAAATAAATAATTGTTTGGGTCTGAACAAGTAAATTGAATGTTGTTTCAATCAAAGGGGATGCAAAAGTTCAAAACAAAGTTTGGCAGAGTAATACTGGGTTGACTCTGAGAGAACCATTTATGTGCCAAAGTCCATTTTACCTGGAGAGCATATTCTACTTTAGACTGGGACTAGGAACAACAGTTACTCAAAGGCAGGAACACATGTAATATTTGCTAATGGGATGCTCCTGAAGAAGGCCCAAGAGCCATCCCTGCTGTAGCTGTAGCATGTAGCCATACTTCTTGCAGGAAGCTTGTCCTTGAGGCTATGAATCACTGTCTGTCTTCAGCAGCTGCAAGAAACACAGACTGGGGTGCGGTAGCTGGCTGTGGAGAACTCTCCCGGCCCATAATGCATATTATGTCCAGCTTGGAATCTCTTGCCCAAAGAGGGAGGCTTGCTTTTGGCAGCTTCTCCCTGGCAAATGTAGGCCTTAAGTCAACAACTTATTCAAAAACTGTTCTGTGAATCCTCATTACCCCTGTATATTTCTGCTTGTTTTCCTTCTGGCTGCTTTTGTGACTCGAACGTTGATCTTGGCTCCACTGACCTAGAGATAAATACGCCACTGTTTAGTCCCTGTCATCAAAGTGTTGTATTGAGGCATATGTCATATTGGCAGATTTTCCAAAGCATGACTCAAACACAAAGACTTTAATGAAAGTGGCAAAGTCCATACAATGTGCTTTATTTGGACCCCAATAGCTAAGAAACACATTGTGATCTTGGAAACGGGTAAACAGTCCACAAAAACAATAAAAGCAAAATGGCTTGTCTAAAGGAACATTTGAAGAGATGTTCTCATATGAAGCTATTCACACATGCACATTCCTTACTAAAGGACTTTCTTACTTAGTTTGACACGTGCGTGTGAATGAACAGATGGGACATGAGAGGCCAATCTCTTTAGACACAACACTCTTGGTTTACATATTCGGGTGCTAGCAGTGAAGAGTAGAGAAATTGGGCAAGACATGTGCTGAACCAGCCTAAAAACAACTGGTTTTGATAGACACCTACACTTTCTTACAATGTGGTTACCATATGAGAGATTATTTTAAACGCTTTCTCTTTTCCTTGTTCTTTTTGGTTATTTTCAAGTGAGCCATTGGAAATCAGTGTTTCAAAACTGTACTCTCTTGGCTGGTGGAGAGTAACATGTATGCTGCAGCCTATGGATTTGCTCATAGTCAATGCATATCTGAAGCTGCCTTTCGTTCACGACTCAGAACTTAGATTATCACTCATGCACCCTTTAGAACCTGGACCTTTGTGTTTCCTCAGGGTGATTCACAACAATACCTGTAAGACATTTCTAATGACATGTAGGGTTAGTTCAAGGAACAAACTGCTTGCATGCATTGCGAGAGAACGAATAATAAACCCAGCACACATTCCACAAGCAGGAGCGAGAGGTGCAATATTCCTCTGGTTCTGTGCCTTTCTTTCTCTCTGTCATGGACATCATACTCCTTCCTTAGTACCTGAAGAAGGCTCATCATTCTGCAGCACAGCCTGAAACAACTCTCAGGGAAATGAGTTTAACAAAATCCGGATGCTCCTGTGAGTTACGTTGAGAACAGGATGGGAGGGTGCTCCTCCTTCTGACAACTTAATACAAATAACTTCCTCAGAATGGAAACAGCTCGTTGAGTGCAACATGCAGACATGGCTAGACGGTGTCCCCCCTTGTATCTTTCCCTTCTGCCATCTCCTCTACTCTGTGATTGTAATCTAACCTTGGCTGTGATCCTAAACACATTCTGTTCCAGCTTGTATATTGTAAACAACCAAGATTAGGCACAACGTCTTCTATTAGTCCTCCAAGTGGCTGTACAGGTTCACCTTGCTGTGACATTTGTAAGAGACTGAGCCTCCTAGTCTCTTAGTAACCAGTCTCTTAATTCCTCACCTGGGTCTTTGCCTGAGAATTGGGAGCGCCAGTCTCAGTCATTTAGCACTTCTGGGCTAGTTGGACCTGTAGCCCGACTGGAGCACTCAGGACAAGGCAGCTGTGTAGGTCAAAATGCATGGGCCATGCATTTCTTCTGGAAATAATTTAGCCTAAGTATGTCTTGCATCAACAAATGCATGGCCCAGACCAATACCTCTGTCCTTTGAAATCATGAGATTTTTTTTTAAAGAGAAAAGATTCCACCCACTGTATTTTGAGCTTGTGGCATTGCTATGCCATATTTTTCCATTTGTCTCTGGAATCCTGGGTACTTGAGAATAAGATAAAATAGGATTCCAGAGACTGTAGACATGGGGGAAGGGAAATGGCTCAGGAACAATCCGTGTAATGCTTGTTACAACATGCCTCTCCCCGTAGGCTAAGCTGCTTTTCCCTCTTTCCCTGTTTAACAGACTGGATCTGATGAAGTTGGCTGTAGCCCAGAAACACTTATACCAAGACAGATTTGCTAGTCTTTAAGGTGCCACAAGACTGTTTGTTTTTTCTGTAGAAGACTAACATGCCCAGCCTCTGGAAACTGCTGCCTTTGAACCCACCATGACTGGACTCAAATGGTTATGTTTTTTTCAGAGCTGACTCAATAGACAAGCTTTTCCTTCCCTTCCCCATATAAAGTCTCTCTCACACTTCCACTCCATGGAGGCTATGGAGGTGGTAATGGCCTGTGAACCTGAACACTTTCATTGATCAATGGAAGGTTACCTTCTGGCAGGAAAAGTCAAAAGGCCTTTTGCTTCAGTTCCTCATTCAATGCAACAATTCCAGTTGGAGTCAGGCAATCCAGGGCCATGGCTGGCTCAGCAACTGCTTTTATCCCAGTGTTCCCATAGCAGAGAGACACAAATGAGAATTCACTGCCTCAGCCCTTTCTTTCCAATGCAGTTTAACAACTCTGGAAGAGGTGTCACTGTCCTCAAGAGAGTAACAAGAGAGTAAAGAGTTTACTTCCTTCCTTATGTTTTTATTTATTTATTTTTCGATGTATATCCTGCCTTTTTCCTACAAAGGGCTCAAGGCAGCTTACATCATTCTCCTCCTCCATCTTATCCCCACAACAACAACCCTGTGATGTAGGTTGGGCTGAGAGTCTGTGACTGGCCCAAAGTCACCCAGTTGGCTCCATGGCTGAGCGGGGACTAGAACCCGGATCGTCTGAGTCCCAGTCCCATGCTCTTAACCACCACACCACACTGGCACACCACATTTATGTCCATTGCAATTCATAAAATTACCACTTTGCCTACTAATGTTAAACAATCCAGCATTTCATAAGACACGAATACGGTATGCCACGCATGGCTTTCATTCCTGGCAGTATCAGAATGATTATGGTCCTTCCACTAGAGACTGAAAGATGGTGTTCGGTGGGCATGTAGTCTGAGGGAGGACATATTTATTAGTCTCTGCCAAAACCCAAGATAGTTGGATTGTTTGGTTATTATAGCTCCCCTGCCATCACATGTGTTAAGGTCAAGAAATGACTACCTGTGTGTTCCTTTGAACCCAGCATCTGCTTCCATTTTTGCTGTGTAATCTAGATATATGTCCAATCTATGGTCATGGGATGAGCTGCATATCCATATGAGCAGAATGGCTAGGTGTGAAAGGATTTTGTTCAGTGATCAAACTGTCCCACTTCACACAATATGTGGGTGGGAGTGTAGTTACCATTCAGTTAATGCACTTCAAAGTTTGCAGGATAGTTTTTGGCTCAGACAAGGTACTGATGCATTTATTCAAGGATGGAGTGCATATATGTATATTAGGTCATGAGAAACCTGCTGACCCAGCCCTGAAGAAATGAGATTCCTTGGTCTGGGAATATTTCAAAGGGACAAGCAGGGTTTGGGTAGCCCTTTGTGGCAAGACACAGGCCAGAAATAGGTTGATCCACCCATCTCTACTCATAACAGTGGCCCGCTGTCCGGCTGCAGCTGCAGTCAAGCAACAGATGAGATGAAATGTTGAACTCTGGGAGTCGCCTTTTTCTCTGTTTGAATTTGCCTCAGGTGCTGGCATGGGGATTTTTGCGGTCACAACTATGCATGTTTGCCTTAACACTGAACACATGTGCTCAATCTTTTACAATTCTTGGCTTGTCTGAGGAAAATATTTATGGCTGTCAGGAGCAATCTTTCCTTGCAGAATACCAGCGTATTCATTGGCATTCTTCTAGTGCTGTTCAAGTCTCTCCCAGTCTTCTTTTTGCTTTCTCTCTGCCATCAACTTTCTCAGGGTACTTGAAGAATCAATTTTGGGGTGATTCCTAGCTGCCTGGTTTTATAAACACAGTTTTATAGTACCTCGTATCAAGTGGCTGTCTTAAGAATTGATAAACAAGTCCAAACAAATGGTAAAAAGAGCTTGCATGCTGGGCTTAAATAAACATACATAAATATTCTCAGTGGAAACAACCCTGCACTTTCAGTTCAGCAGTTGTGGCACAGTAAGAGCATTCAGGTTTGAGTCTTGTGTGCAAGGCGGGGGGGGGGGGTTGAGGACACGCCAACCCTCCTATTGCGGATATGAACCTGGCTTCTGCTTCTTGCTGATGGATGACAGGATTTGGGTTGTGACAAGCCTCTTCATGCATTTAAATAGTCAGGAGGGGGCTGTGTGGGCATCCTCCACCACTGGTATACCCGCTCGTCACTGGCAGTGAGTTGGGCTGCCCTGAAGGGGCCTACGTGCATGCAGTGAATGCAGCTGTTCATGTGAGCAGGTAGCCAGGCTTGCTTGGGATTCAGCCTCACATAAATGAGCTCTGTGCACTCAGGATAGTGTGCAACCAGGGCCCCTTTGCAGTCTCTGAGAATGTGGCCAACAAGCTGTGTGCCAAATTTCATGCAGACCTATGAGGAAAAAATGGGAATGGGATGAAACTGACTTGTGTTTGAAAAGAGTGCAAACATTAAACAAAGCATTTAGTGTCAGCCAACCCTGAACTAGAAGGAACTATGGACTAACTACATAGGTACCTATGTGCCTGCAACCTCAGGACTATGTACCAGTCTGTACTCCAGAAAAGTGTGCACAGAAAACCTTAGGCTGTGAGTAAAAACCTGGCTGAGGTCAAGATACTGAAGTGAGACATGACCCAAATCATGTGGCATCAGTACATTTTTGGTACATAGGCTTCTGTAATCTAAACTGGGGTGTGTGGGGAGCAATCCAGTCTTCTCGTCAACATGCACCCGTTATTCTAGGGATGTAATTTTGCTAGCTCCAGTCCCACTTTCCCCTGGGCAGCCCTTCTGTGCATAGAAACAGTCCATGTGGGAAGGCTGCACATGCTAATTGGGACAGGTGGGTGAGAGGCTAGGTCAGGCCACTTGTTTTAAAGGACACAAATCTCCTGAATGGAGCATTAATTGAGGAGGGTTTTGGAACCTTCCTAGAATGCTGGGAAATAAGTATGGAATGTTGAGAGAGAACCGGCTTTTGTAATTGTAGCCCAATAACAGCATGTGGCACTTCACTGAGTGGGAGAAACGAAAGAGCACATTTTGTTATTTACCCTTCCTGATAATTTGTTATCGCAAAATATTATATTGCATTCCTATTCAACCACTTTTCCTCTTGTGTGGAACCTAAGGTGGCTTAGATAGTCTTCCTCCACTCCATTTTACCCTCACAGTAAGAAGCTTGTGAGTTAGGTTAGGCAGAGAGTGAATGACTGACCCAAAGTCACCCAGTGAGCTGCTTGGCCAACTAAGGCCTAGAACCAGGATCTCTCAGGTTCCTAATCCAATGCTCTAATCACCACACTAACCCTTGGTGTGAATTTGTGATTTACTTAAGAAAAGTCCAGTCATTGTTTTGTTTTGTTTTTTTGTTTTAAGAGAGGAAATAACGGAGTATGTCAAACCCATAGATTCTGGAGGAAGTGCTATGTGAGCAGTAGAGCTGTGATCATGGATATAGACACTTTTGTATTAGGTTGGTGAGTTGGCTTGCTGTCTTGTATCTCAAAACTCTTTCCCTTTATCCATTGCTATTTCATATCAGAGTAACTATGAAGGCAAACAACTGTGGCTCCGGTGAGAGATGAGTTCAAACCGAAAGAGTTGCATGGCATTCAGGACACTTCATCAGATGCAGTCGGCTGTTACTAACCTTTTCACTGTGGCTTGCATTCAGCTTGGTGGTTCTCAAGAGTTTGCATATTAAATTTGTACTACAGCCCAGAGGTGGGCAACTGGTGGCCATTCAGGTGTTTTAGTCTACAACTCCCATGATCTCTTACCACTGGCTATGCTGGCTGAGGCTGTCAGGTTTGTCCACATGTTGCCCACCTGGACTGTAGGCCTAACATTGTGCTAACAAAATTCACTGGAATCATGGGACAATTCAAATGGAATGGCATTCCCTGAGTGAGCCTGAGGCTTGTGTATTCCCCTCTCACTTTACACTCTCCTAGTGCTTACCTTTTTGTGGCCAGCCAAATTTTGACATTACACCACAAGGTAAACTGTGCTCTAACAAACTAATAGTCATTTCATTTCATTTGATCAGTCTTGTTATCAATGATTTCAAGATGCTTAGAATCGCAAACCACGGTAAAATTGTCGGGTTTTAAAATTACATTTTCACCCTGGCTTTCTTCCATCTTGGAACTCAGTGCTGCACGCAGGGTTCTTAGGTGGTCTCCCATCTGGGTAAAGACCAGACCCAGACCTGCTTAACTTCAGTAGGTTGGCTTAATCATGTACTTTAGAATTGCCATTCTGGTTTGGAAAATAACCTGACTTGTATTTTGTCTGTTTGGATGTGACTGTGAGCTGTGGTTAGCTGCAAAAGGGAGGGGATTGGAGCATGTAGAGGGAGGAGGGGTTACCCAGGGCCAAGACTGTCGTGTGTTACACCAGATTGAGACCATGTGGCTGGGTTCTGGCCAGAGATTTTTGGAAACTTGGTTGAAAGTCAGTTGACATCAATATTTATAGCAGCCTCCCCACACCTGCTGCCCCTCAAATGCACTGGATGCATTGACTTGGGGGTGGGGTGATGGGAGTTGTAGTCCACCACATCCAAGGCTGGTTTATGATGAATAATTCAGTCAAGTATGCAACACAATTTCAGGGTTGGTGTACAACATGACTCACAGTCCAGTGATGACTCAGTTCTGTACCAAGTGCATGAGAAGGCTGTAACTCAATGGTGGCACACAAGCTGAGTGTTCAGGAGAACTTGGATTCAATCACATTGGCATCATTACTTTAAACAAGGATCTTGACTACCAGTCTGGGAAGATCCCTGTCTGAGATCCTCATTAAAAGTCAGAGCAAATAGTCCGGTAAAGGTTTCCCCTTGACATTAAGTCCAGTCATGCCTGACTCTAGGGGGTAGCGCTCATCTCCATTTCCTAGCCAAGGGAGCCAGCGTTTGTCCACAGACAGTCTCCATGGTCATGTGGCTGGCATGACTAAACACCAAAATGCACGGAACACTGTTACCTGCCCACCGAAGTGGTACATTTTATCTACTTGCATTTGCATGCTTTTGAACTGCAGGGTTGGCAGGAGCTGGGACAGAGCAACGGGAACTCACCTCGTTGTGCAGATTTGAACCAGCGACCTTTCAATCAACCAGCCCAGCAGCACAGCGGTTTAAACCACTGCGCCACCTGCAGTCCCATAAAAATAGTCCGGTAGACTAAGGCTAAAATCCCACATGCATTTGCTACAGTGTACATCCCAGTGAGCATCATGGGACTCAAAGCATGCATCAGATGGGAGGCATATTGCCCATCATCTAACTTGGTATAAGGATTAGGGTCAGGGAATGTTCACATGCTGTTATTACATAGCTAGTGGATTAAGTATAATTATGGAAAAGAATTAAAATTGGGGAAATGATTCTGGATTATTACAGATATCTCACCTGTCCCTTTATCATCTTTGCTGGGGAGGGGGATTAGCATACAGTAATTGCCCATACTCTGGCACACAGGAGTGTGCACAGTTCTGAAAATTGGGATGGTGAATAATTTCCTTACACAGTTACCCAGAAGAAACCAGCATTTCTGAGAACAAGTGTCAGGCAAACAGAAAGGAAAATAGATGTTGACCTTTTGAAAGCTGCATTAAAAATCTAGCAAGATTCTCATGGACCAATATCTACTGGCTGAGAATTATGATTTGAAATGAATTACCTGCTACTGAAAAGAAGCCTAATTAAGAGCTGGAGAAATGGTGTAATTTAAAGCTAACTCCAATGGGCTGGATAGGGACAATCAAGATGAATGTGCTGATCATGCTGTAAAAAAATTCTTATGAGCTATTCCAATTCAAGTACTGCCTAAAAATATTCAAGAGCAAGGGGAAGGTTCATGAAATATAATGTGGTGAGGGAAGGACATATGCCGAAGCATTACAAGGTTGGCATGTTTACAGGAAAACAGCTGTGTGGAAAAGATGGCATAGAAGAAAATGACTTTTTAAAAAATGCCGATACAGAAATAAGTTAGGCCGCAATCCCATGCATGTTTAGTCAGAAGAAAAGTCCTATAACTCAGACCTGGCTAGGGAAAGCAAGAGATGTAGGACTTTTTCCCTATCTAAACATGCATAGGATGGCAACTTTGGGCAGCCTGTGTTAAGTCGTTCATTCTGTTTGGAAGTGGATTTGAGCAGGTATGTTAGACTTCACTTATTTTTGAACGCAAATTCTCTCAAAAAAGATTTTTTCTCAAAGAAAGCTAAAAATAAAAGATGCAGGCGTATCTTGGGCAGATGCTAGTTTCACACACAACTTTTACAGTTCCTGAGTTGACTTTTATCCTTTCCAGGCTTGACTTAGATTTCCCTGTATTACTGTTTTCCTGGAGGCCATTTGAGTGAGCACAGTTTGGCTGTAGCTGGAAAAAGTTGCTAAATGATTTCTGGATGGGATGAAGAATGTGTCTTTGGAGGCTGCAAGGTATTTCTGGGGAACTGATGATGCCTTTGAAATAGCATTGTCAGTGTGAGTGCTTCCTTGATTCCCATCTGCTCTGCCTGTACATTTGTAAACAAACAGTTTATTACGTAAGGCAGCATAAGTCTCTGGTGCTCTTTCCTCATTAGGAACCACCTGCTCTGAAGGAAAGTGGGAAGTGCAGAGCAATATTGATCACATGTTAATGGAGTTATCTCCATGTGTGAATGGGATAAAAACAGTCAAAGAGAAGAAGTGCCATTAGGGGGTTGTACTCAGTGCCATATGAATGGCTTCTCCTTTCTACTACATGATAGAAATAATAGGTGTGGAATAGATCTGTACATACAATTGTTCTTGTTATTTGGATCTGCCTTTTTTATGGCTATGCTTTGCAGTTTAGTTTTACCAAAATCCTGCCTGCGTGGTTCTTTCTGTCGTCTCCTTCAAGGGACTGGTCAGACACATATTGGTTTAGTTGGTTGAAGTATCAGGTCCTCCAAACTATTTACTGGTCCCTGAAACTCTGTCCAGACCCAGCCACCTGGACAGGCAGATGTAGAATGTTTGGCATGGGCACAGTGGCAGAATTCATGTGATACAACAATCCCTTGGAGTCATTGGATCCCCAATCCATTTGTGGCAGGGCAGCTTGCTGGAGAGCAACAAGCCAGCCTGGCAATCCATAGCTTGTTCCAGACATTATTCTACCCATGATAGGTTGTTATATCATCCAGACCTGGGTGAAGGACCTCATCATGGATCCTGGGAAGTGGCTAGCAAATAGCTTGTCCAAAGCAGCTTGTCCAGGCCACCACCAGTGCCAGCTGCCCCACCAGTGCCCAAACAGCATTCTGGGCAACTGGCATCAGCTGCCTGTCCCCAGCTGTGACCATGAGCAGTTTTTGCTCACAGCAGCTTTAATCTTTCTCCACCTCCCCCATTTCTGGAGATTGCAATTAGTGGTGTGACAGCCAGTGCCAAGCCATTCAGCAGGAATGGGAGGACCAGTCTATTTTCTGCCCACATCAGTTTCTCTTGGGTTCACCAGGAGTCTGTTCCTTCTTGCTTCTACTCTAGTTGGCAACTTTAAAAATAAAATAATATAAAATGTATGTGGAAATTTGCTTTTAAATACATGTTTGCTAAAACTATTTTTCACTCAAACTGTGCATTTCAAAATGTATTCTGATACATATTTTGTGTTTCTGCTGCATTGGAGAATTCTGAAAATGAACAAGCTGGGAAAGAACGGAGTCCTGCACATTAATCCCAGAGCTCAGTTTGCATGAGAATCTTCAAAGACAAAATTTCTCAAGCATCCCTATGTATTTGACTAAGGATGGGAAAGTCAGTGAAATAGGAGCTTGTTGTGGTTCTTTGAATTCAACCTTGAAGTTCATTCTGCTTCATTCCTGTTCCCGAATTTGAGCTTTTGTTGCTGGTGTTGTTAGAATGGGACAAGTATGACTTTGGGTGCATATTTTATAGTTCATGCACCTAAATGCATTCTTCTCTCTATTAATTAAAGTGATAAACTGTGTGCCCCCCCTTTTTAAAATATATCTTTTTGAAATGGCACCTTTTCCTGGCAAATATATGTTGTGAATGTGACATAAGCCTTGGGGGCACGTGAGCTTTGTCATAGAAGACACATTCTGGTGAAAAATGAATGAAAGCCACATTCTTGCACCTCCCTACATTTTACAAATGGTGGCAGTGACTGGACAGAATGTCGCACAAGGGGGTTGAACTGTGCGTAAGGCTCTGGCTGGGGCACACAGTGGCTCCCTGAGCCGAGTCAACTGTTTCTTAAATTGAAAACAAAGAGAATGAAGGAGGAACGCTCTCTCGTGACATTTCTGGCTGCTGCACGCCGGAGTGGAAAACCTCCAAACCCCACAGCATTGTATCATGGATATGTGGGTGTTTACAAGCTACAAACATGAGAAAAGTTTACTCTGCATGTCTGTGATGTCTGGCCTTTCATAGGAGCATAAATTATAGGCGTGGAAACAAACTCTTCTCCAGCCGTTTTGGCAGATAAACCAGAAAATTTGTGGCACCAAGAGTCAGAGTACTGGGGATATGATGCAAGCATAGCAATAATGTAGGTTTACTAGTATGTTCTTTTGACCCACTGAGCCAAGCAGATAGCTTCTTGGATGTTCTGCAGGTTGATGGCAAACAAATAAGAATTTTATGAATAGGTTCTCATGACTCACATCTTTATCCAGTGAGAAAGCTGCTTGAAACCACACGTCCTGGCACTGTGAGTGGACTGAACAGATAGCGCAGTTGGCCAGAGGTGGAGCTGGTGGCTGCTGCAGGGCGAGAAGAGGGTGATTTAGGGAGGGCTGAGGGCCTACAAGCTTGCTACCTATTCTGGCTGTATATTTGTGAATACACATTTCTAGGGTTCTCTAAGCCAGCAGTAATGCACCCTCAGACATCTTTCTTGGTGCCCATTGAAGTGCCAGACCTTCCCCATATTTCTTTTAATTGCACATTTTCTTAGCACCACCTAGAAATCAGTTGACTGGCTGAGGAGGGGAAAGGAGAGAAGAGTGAGCCTTCCATGAAACAGATTTCTGCTGGTACTGAAAATGATAAATTCAAAGGAGTTGTTTTGGATTACTTGCCCTTTGTGATTAGCCAACCTCCAATGGCAGCCATTTTGTGGTGGCGCCCAGGACACTTTCTCAGATTGTCAAAGGTGTTAAAGGGCTCCAAAGGGTTGCTCACCCATGCCCTAAGCCAAAAAACAAAATAAACACCCCCCCCCCCAAATTCTGAGGGGCTATCCTGGAATTTCCTGCCTTTCAAAAAACCATGACAAACATGACATCATATGTTTGTCTAAAACAGAAGGCCAGTTTTAGTTCCTGCAATATAAAGTTGTAGTATACATAAATAAAACTAATTCCTCTCAACAAGAATTGAGTATTGAGAGGCAGAAGATGATTCATCATAGCCAATACCTCATGATCACACAAGCCAAAGAAACAGTGCTTATTGTTTCTATTTTCTCAAGCTGCTTTCCAGGGTATATTAAAGGAAAGATTAATTAAGGACAGCCACCAGTTACATGCAGGAAAAAACTTTTTCCACACATTGCTTTTCTATTGAAAAGATTAATCTTTATGTCTTAAAATATTACTTTTCTCCACCAAGACCGTTGTGTTTTTTTTTTGTTTAAAATGTTTCTTAATTGTTATTCATTAAGTCAGATTCCAGTCTGGTGTGCAAATGACATGAATAAAATAATTCATTCAAAATTAAATACAGTGCAAACTGTAACCGTATAACAAGCCAACACACTGAGAGGAGGCCAACCCAGAAGGCGGTGAATCTGGCTAATGCCTTACTTTAGAAGGTACCTTAACAGATCTGCATGTCAGCCATAATTATCCACACTTATGCCCTCCAGATGTATTGAACTGCAGATTCCAGCATTCTCAGCCAGTCTTGCAGGGGCCTGTTTGAGCCATGGCTCACTATAACCTAGCCCTAGACTTTGATTTCAGAGCTGCAGCTTGAGTCTTGAACATCTGCCTGCCAGGCTATGTTCAAAGTGGACTTATCTACACGTCTCCATAACCGTAAATGGGTTTCATACAACTGAGAATTAGTGGGGAGAGTTTTCTTATCAGAATTTTGCCATTTCGAGGCAGTCCTGAGCTGTCTCCAGCTGCCTGCTGTTTTTATAAGGGGTTGTTATTTTTGAAAGGAATTTGATGGGTCCTGAGAAATACTGCTTGTCTTCTAATTTGTGGGTTTATCCATCCCACCTATGATAGTGACCCATAGTGGAAATTTTGCTCTTTCTTTGTGACAGCTAATGTGTGGCCTTGACCTGAGGAAACTTTGTACCAACAAAGATGCTGAAGGATCAGAAATGGGTATCCCTAGGGCTTCTTTGGAAAATATTGTTGAGTTGGTGTATGCCTAGGAGGCAATGAAAAGAATAAAAGACCAGGAGGGATGCAATGGTGACTTTCCCATAGAAGGAATGCAGGCTGGATGAAATGGAATAATCTACATGTCCACCCATGTGGACATGTAGATTATTCATTATTTTGTTGATAACTTCGGGATTACACTTCACTTTGAGGAGAGGAAGAGGCTATTCACTTAATTCCATTTTTATGGGTTTATTTCCCCATTCCTTCTGTCCTTCCTTCCTGCCTTCCTTTCCTGCTCTGGTAAAAATGAAAGACCCATTGTACTGCATTGGTAGATAAGAATTTTGTCTATAACAATAATGCTTTTAAAAATAGTCAGGAAACTTATGATGTTGGGAAAGATAGACTTTTGTTCAGTATTCAAATTGATTTTATCAGTGTCATTTCAATACCATGCTTCTACCATCCTTACATAATTTATCACTTTCTTATACTTTTTGGTATAATAAAACTATTGTTAAACATTTATTAATTTATATTTTGGTTGGTTGCTTTCTTGCACATTTGTATCCAAATAGTAATGTTATTTGGCTATCTAAATGGCAATGTTAGCCATGTTATTTTGTTAGTCTTCAAGTTCATAATACTATTTTCTATAAAGAAACTATCAGTTAAACTGGCAGATCTCATTCAATTAAAATATGTGTGGCTGTAGTATTTTACACCAGTCATACTTTATTTCAAACACAAATAAGTCAACCGCAAGCAATAAAGCAAGCATATGTTTAAATGTCATTGAAAAACGTGGGACTTAAAATGTGCTTAACTTTGACTGAATAACATTCCTGCTTTTTAATGTATTTTCCAAAAAGAGCCATTCTAAAGTATAATCAGAAAAATGGTATGGTGGAGATAATTTTAAAACAGAAATATGTGGTTCTTGTCTGTTTATAGAGAAAACAAAGTGGTTTAAACACTCTGACCTATACTACTAATCTCATTTTACACATAAGAGATACATTTACCACCCAGAAGTTAGACAAAGGAAAACAACTTAGAAAATTGAAGCTTCAAATTTATCTCTTTGTAGCAATGTTGGCCTATTGCAGAAAGAAGCTTATATAACAATAATATCTGAGATTTTCTCCATTCCCGTAGACTTCAGGCTGAGTGTCAGGTTTTACATTGGATATAAATAATTGCATACAAGAGTTTCAGCTATATAGTGTCATGTTTTGGTAAAAAAGATGCTCATAATGAGCCCAAAGGGAATGCAGATTTGGACAGATCATTGTTTCACATACAAGTTGCAGTTTGTGTAATATCTTCCGCCTTTGTATTTGTAAATGCCACCAGCAAAAAGTGTGTGACCAAATGTCTAGGGCTCATCAGACAGAAAAGTAGCAGTAAGATAACAGAGTCAGCTCTTCTCAGGATGCATTTGCCCTCCTTACTTTGTAGGACTGCTGCTGCCTTGCCCTGAGGTGAAGGATTGGCCCATGCACACTCATGCACACACGTGTGCGTGTGCACACGCAATCCGTTTCAGATAGACAGGCTACCTTTCCCTTTGTCACCCTCAGGCATGTTGTGACAGGGAAACATGCTCTTTTGTTTGAACATGTGTTTCTCTAAGTGGCAGGAACTGGGTTGAGGGCCTGGGAAGGAATGGAGAAACACTGGGTTGTTTGCCGGGGAGAATGCAGGCCGAATGGTAGAGCCAGCTGTCGGATCTGCGAAAAGGGAGACATGCTGAATGTCATTTCTCCATCAGCAGAAAGACGGGGCTGTTGAAGGGCAGCCCAGCCTAGACATCTTCCCCAGCTACACAGGCACACATACAGCCTGTTTCTCTGCACACATACTTAAGGGCCCAAGCATACGTTAATGTAAAGACAGAGGTGGCAGATATGCCTCTCCTCTGGACTTTTCTTTAACTCTGCAGCAGCCTTCCCCTACCTGGCGGCCTTCAGAGGCATTTAGACTGCAGCTCCCAGAATTGCCATCCAACAGACCATGGACTGGAATTCTGGGTGTTGTAGTCCAAACCTGTCTGGACGGCACAAGGTTGGGGAAGGCTGCTCTAGAATGATGGCAGGGTCCTGGCCTGGCCTGGATCCCTACCATGGCAGGTAGGGGGCACTAGCCCTTTCTCCCTCCTGCTCTGATCCTGATTTGGAGGAGGAGCATGCCTAAAAATACATTGATACTGATATATCTCTATCCACTTTCTTGGATATTTTGCAGGAAAATGCTGGGCTATAAATTTAATAGATAAATAAATGTAGAAATTGCAGGTATGTCCCCCTGCATCACTACTCTATTTGAGACAACAGCAGCAAGGGTGGGAGGGTTCACGTTCCCTATTCTGTGCCTCCACCATCCAAATGTTAGGTTTCAATGCATATTGGAACTTTGCTTATACTAAAGGACATGCTGCTATCTATGTCTTGAAAGGTATATGTGTTCGGAAGCTAAAGCACAGAGAAACCCTTGCTTGGAGGTTGCACGCTGATAATCCAAGCGGATGAAAGGATGCCTACTAGTTACCGTACTAGGAGACCTGCTTGCCTAGTCACTTGAAGAAAAGAAATAAAGTACCTTTTCTTCCGGTGCCAAATTGAATGAACAAGCTCATGGTCCCAGTGGCCACTCCACAGCTGTGGAATATGCCATTTCCTTAATTCAGATCGTTTTTGTGAAGCTTTGCAGTCTCAGACTTTTAGAGATAAGGTGTCAGATGGCCTTTGATTTTTTCAGTTGCTCTGGGGTGGATCTGACGTCTTTGAGATGCAGATCTGAATTAATCGTTTGAGTGATCTTCTCAATGGTGTAATAGGTACTTAAAGAATAAGTACTTAAAGGTATTTATTGAATAATTGGATATTCAATTATTTGATTGGATAATATAAGTCAAAGCAATGGGGGGCAGTGAACAAAAAGTGTATACTTGACAGTTCATTTACAAGCTGATGCATAATAGTATGCTAAAAGTGGGCACTAGAACAATGAATACAGATTAAGAGAAAAAGGCAGTATGTGTTGGAATGGGCAAATTTGCATTAATGATGCTCGTAGGTGTATCTTGATTGCCATTTTTTAAATGGCAGAGTTGCAAATATAGCTAAACTACTAGGTGGGAGAATGAAGACTCAGGGGAATGAACAACCCTTGGTATCTACCTATTTAAAATCATTGCATGGTTCCCTTCCCTGTTTAAAAATTGTAACTGTGAATGTTTTCTGCATGCAGCATTCAGAAATGAAATGCAGCTGTGGTTGCTTAACAGTTATGAAGCATGTTCCTAGGACAGGGAACCCGAGGCCTGTGGGCCAGATGCGGCCTGCATGGTCTGCCAAGCACCCCTTGCCTCCTCTTTTTGCCCACCTCCACAAGAGTTAGGTTCCCAAGCCTAATTGCAGGATGGGGTGGCTTAGAGCCAGGGAGAGGTTAATTCTCCCTGAGCAGTATAAGTGCTTATGAACACAAGAACATAAGGAAAGCCATGTTGGATCAGACCAAAAGTCTACCTAGTCCAAGCACTCTGTGCAGAGGGTGGCAAACTGGCCGCCCACAGAGACCCTCAAGCAGGATCGGTGCAAGACCTCCTCCTGCTCAAGCAACTCAGCAGCTGCTGCAAGCAGGCGGGCCACCTCTGGTAGAGGAGGCAGCCCAGAGCCAGCGAGGCTAGTGACACCTTGGAAGTCCCCACCGCAAGGCAATTAGGCTTGAAGAAGGCCTTTCACTGAAAGCGCAGGAATGAGGGCATGTGTGGGGATGGGGATGGGGATGTGTGTGGCCTTGGCCCCAGCCGCTGCTGACATGCAGCCTCTGGAGAGTTACCCGTGAAAGGCGAGCCTCACCATGCAAATGCTCCTCGCCCTGCTTGCTTCTTCCCTTTTCTGGCCAGGCACAGCTGCTTGTGAAGGGACTCCACCACTAGTGATGGTAGGTAGCAGAGGAAATGTGCAGCCTTTACCAGGCTCCTATCAACCTCATCAAGATCTCCTGCTTTGCTTTGCACTCTGTTATGTCATTTCTTACATGATGTCATCAGTTTAAGGATGGTGCTTTGCCAAGCAGGTAGGGAGTCCCATGCATTTAAAACTTGAGTAAAAGGTGGCATTGAGGATTAAGGGGAGAAATCAAAAGCCTCCTTAAGAAGGGATTGTATGACCTGGAGCTCACTCCCTGGACCTAGGCAGTATCTCTGTTGCAGTGCTAGCAAAATGGGGAACACCCATGTATTGGAGAGCTAACATTTAAGAGTGCAATCCCAGAAGCTAGCTCAGCTTGGCATTTCAGGAATGGGACAAATCAGTAGAGCTCACACAAGGGAGCTTTCCTGGCTTGTACTGTTTCGGAAGCATTAAGCTGGGCCAGCCTGCAGGCGTTAGCTCGCAAGCACCAGCTCCCAGTTGTGCTAACACACATTTTCACTTATGCAACGTGTTTAACACTGACTGCCTGCCAACACCAGATACTGCCCTAGGCTGAAAGCACAAGAGCCCTGGCAAGTCTATTCTTGCAAAATGCTAGTCCAGCTACACCTACTGGCATCATTAATCTAAGTTAAACACTTTTATACTGTGTTTTATTATAATGCTGGATCACATAATACTGTATAATGTTGTATAATGTTGTGGTTTGTAATTTTTGTAAGTTGCTGTGAACTGCCCAGAGTGCATGAATTGCTGGGCAGTATAGAAATTATGATGAAGATGATGAACTATCACTGCTGCTAATGTGCATTGGCTCCTTTTAGCACATGCTACCCTGCATTCATGTTTGGAGGGGCCGTACCCAGTAGCAGAGAACTTGCTTTGCATGTAGATGGTTTAAGGTTCAATCCTGGCATTGCCCTGTAGAGCCTTCCTGCCTGAAAACTCAGAGAGCTGCTGCCAGCCACAGTGTGCTGTGGTTAGAAGAACCAGTGAGATGACTCCACCTGTTCCTGGAGGCCTCTAAGCAGCTCGTGCAGGCCAGTAACTGCCCTCTTCATTTTACGCAGCTCCAATTCTACCCCAGGTAAGCTGCTCATGAGAACAGTTCCCTTCAGGCCCGGTATGGTCTCTGGATGGCTGATGGACCTCAGGACCTTGCAGGCCAAGGCATTTCCAGTGGTGACACAAGACCTGCAGTACTGATACATTTTGTGATATTTGCGTTATTCATGTTCCATGATTTCCGCCTAACATCTGAGCTAGAACTTGCATTAAAAAAACCAAAATGAAATAGATATTAAGGACAGCACACGTAAAAACAAAGCGATATAGCTGGGGCTACAATATAGCAAGCCTCCAGCTATATGTTACTTTGGAGATAACTCTTGACTAATGTTTCCAGCAGGGTATATCACCTAATAAATTTCTGAAATTCATTATCAGCTTGGCTATTGTGAGTACAGATGAGTTTGCAGTACATAAACAGGAGCATGACCTGTAGGCCTCATGCTGAAAACATGGTGTGCGATGCGATTCTTTTGTGTGGGTGGAACATGAATTAAAATGCCAGTTTAACAATTGGGTCATTTAGAAAATTAGTTCGTCTTTTTGAATTTCATGAATAGTTACGAATTGTATTAATGATCATCTTATTTTAATTGGACATCAAGAGATTCCAGTCAGGATTCAGGCTTCATTGTGCTAGGTTTTGCAGCTAATGAGCTGTAGATGGGGGCATATGGAAAGAATAGATGAAACTGGGAACAAAGAAGCATGCGTCCAAGTAATTTTTTTACAGTGCCATAAATCCACAGAGATGTCCATTTGGAGGCCTTTCGTTCTTTCCCATAAAAGTTATTTTCTGTTTCCAGCAGTATCTGCTCATTATAGCATGCCAACACAAATTCTTCTAACAAGGCTCTTATTGTAATAAACATATAATAAACAGAGTATGGCAGGGAACTGCTGAGGTATATACTCGCCTATAAGACTGTGCTTAATAGATGTTTACCAGCATGGTGGCCGCTGGAGCTTCCACAGTGATGCTCATACTGGTTGAGGTGATTAATCCACCTTGCCAGAGTGAATAAAATATGTGCAACGTGGCTCCCAAAGGCACAGCACCAAAATATGCGTCTTTGCAGACTTGCTGGCTTTGGGCACTTTGCCATTTTTCCCCTTTTGGGTCTATTTATTTAAGATCAAGTGTAGATTACTGAACCGCTGCATTTATTTTAGAAAGTCAGCGGAATCAAAGAATTGCCTAGGATGGCAGGGTGATGGATGTCTTGCCAAGATTTGTTACCTCTCTTTGTTGCCATCCTTTGGTTTAGAGGTGGGGAAATCTGTCAGGCCTACACATGCGTTTCTTCACTAGTTGACCAATTGCTGGTAGCAAAGTGAGGCTGGGATTTGTGAGGGTAAACATGCTCCTGGTTATCTGAATAGAAATATATGGCTGAAAGGATTTTATTTATTTATTTATAAAATGTGTATGCTGTCCATTACTTGCATCTCTGGACAGCTTACAACATAAATCGGAATAAAATAGATAAATTGACTATTCCACACTGGATGTAATTAATAAAATACAAACAATAAAATCCAATTACTATTAATACATATTAAAATATTGATTAAATAAAAAGGTCTTGACCTGACGCTGAAAAACATCTAGTGATTTGCAGTGGAAAACCAGCCACCAAAAGGAAGATAAAGCATGGCCTCTCTGCCACTTTGCGTGAGACCTTGCCATAGTCCGATGGGAACTACAGCACATGACACCAGTTCTAAGTCCGCCAGGGAAGGTACGAAGTCTAACTCTTGATGAAGTTTGCTGTTTCTTAAGGTGGGGTGCCTTCTGTGGGGACAGGGCAGCAGCAGGAGGACCCTACTGGAAGGGAGGTTTGGGGGTGCATGTTCCCCAAGTGTGTGTACTGTGTGGATAAAAGCCAGGAGCAGAGTGGGGCTACTTTACAAGGGCTCTGCATTGCAGTAGCAGGCACAGTGAAATTTCTCCTCGGCAGACAGGACGAGGAAGAAAATCCTTGGCTGGACAGCATATGAGCAAGACTGCCCTGAACGTGGGATGTAACAGATAGGAGCTAGCCTCATGGGAGGCCTTGGGAAGGAGCTATGCCTTACTTTGACTGAAGAATGTATGTACTGTTTTTAGTAGCCCTGGGAATTACTCATCAGTGGTGTACATCAGTCGGGATTAATTTAGAACGATGAGTGGCTATTGTTTAAGGAGGACAGTGGAAAGGCCAGACATGGAAGCAGACCGCTAATCCTCAGATAGTTTCCTAAATAACCATACAATGGTGTTTACTTTGGCCCACAATCTCGCTGTCCTTGTATGACATGCAAAAGCGTGAAAAGCGTTCTGGCCCATTCTGTGCCACGGCTGCTTGTGCTGGGTACACACAGCACTGGACTGCTGTGTTCGGCTTTAGGGAATAAGCATTCCCAGGAAAAGGTGGCAGAACGAGTGGGGTGTTTCTGCTGCCTTCCCTCTGGACTGACACAGAGGAGACAACTAAGAGTGCTGCTCGCCTTCTGTTTCCTTGCGCGTGTGACCATGTTTTGGATTGGGACTGTGGCACTTTGGGGAGTAAAGTTAAGCCTCCCTGCTCCCTGTTTGCCCCCAAAACAAATTACACACAGACTTGAAGGGAAATGTTAAAAAAAGAAAAGAAAGAGAAAGAGTCTCCGTTAACTGGATCTGGTTACATGAATGTCTTGGATACCTTCCTGCAACCTTTTTGTGCTTATTATTTGTTACGGTCATTTCCCCTCTTTTTCCTGCAAGGAGCCCAAGGCAGCTTGCACCATCTTCTTTTTCCTCCTCTCCATTTTATCCTCACAGTGACCCTCAATAGGTTGGATTGGGCAGAGAGTGAGTGACTGTTCCAAAGTCACCCATGAGCTTCATGGCCATGGCCGAGTGGGGACTACAACCAGGATCTCCCTAGTCCCCAGTCCAACACTCTCACCACTGTACCATACTGCTGAGGTGATGCAGCTGAAAGGAAGCCTAAAGAACATTGGGAACTTCTGGCAAGACTGGAAGCTCTTGACAGTGTTCTTCTTTCAAGTATGGGAGGGCCAGTGATGCTTATCCCAGGGATGTCCAGGCTCACCTATCAAGAGCCGTGCATTAGCTCAGCACCTCCACGGGAGGCTTCAGAAATAGAGTTCTGACAATATGGCAGTACAATAGCGTTGTTGAAGCTACACTTAAAAGAAGCTTAGGAAGAGCAGCCATGGGCTGCTACTGTGCTTTAATCTCCAAGGTTCATGATCTCAAGCAGCAGCTTAACCTTGCTTTTTGCAATGGGAAAGACACTCTTGCCCTTGTGGCTGAAAGACTATACAGGGTTGCATGGAATACATGTGCAAGGGAAAAGAACAGCCTGGCTCGCTCTGTCCCTCCATTGCACGCTCTTTAGCACCTGTTGGTTGCCTTTACTTGCAGGTGGGCCTTCTTTTTGTTTTGGCTCTGCCCATCAGTCAGTGGACCAACAGCTGCAGGAAAGACGCAACTTCAGTTGCCCGCCGACTGCAAGGGCACAGGAAAGCATGCTGTGCGTCAGAGGGCCATGAGCTTTTGGGAAGCTGCTCCCCATTTCCTCCAAACCCAAACAGGGAAAAACAAATTTCGGTCCCTCTCCATGCCAGACCTACCCTTTACAAGCAGTAGCAGA
The DNA here is from genome assembly GCF_004798865.1 of Varanus komodoensis. Lineage (NCBI taxonomy): Eukaryota > Metazoa > Chordata > Lepidosauria > Squamata > Varanidae > Varanus > Varanus komodoensis. The sequence continues at coordinate 5,920,161 of NW_025335627.1, read as the reverse complement.
TTTCTCTCCCCTGTGTTGTAAAAATGCTTCTCATCCTTTTTCCATGTGAGTGGGAGAATAGATCCGTGTAGGTTATTTTGAATGGACAGACATCTGTAAGGGAGAGGGCCGCCCTTTTGCTTTCTATATATAAAAAGTGAAAGAATGGAACTATGCAGCCTTGTGTAACATGTAGTTATGTGTTTGGAAAGTACTGGATAATCATGAAATATTTGGGGAAATTCCATTTCATTGTTTTTCTTTTTTAATGTAACATGCTTAATGTTTTATGTAAACTGATACAAAAGTTTAGGGTAGATCAGGGTATAAACGGAACAAATAAATAAATAAATAAATAAAAACATACAAAACATTGAACAGGAAGATAATCTGTGAGTCTCACTATTAATTAGAAGAAAATTCTGCGTCAGCACGATAATTCCATGCCAAGTTGTATGCAGTGCCACTGGATGACCTTGTTTCCTGAACATGTCCCTCTAAAAAAAAAGATGCTACGGTAAAACTAAAAAAGCCCTGAAGTTCAAGTGATTCATTACACTAAATGTATATTGCCCATTTTATGCAGGAAATTCAGGCTTGATTATCATATCTGTTCTAATGTTTCAGAAACCTGTGGCTATATATCCATTAACAGCTTTGTACGTGAAGAGCGCTCTGTAACTGAGAAGTGTTAGTGCTTCAACTGCACTGTGAAAAAAAGGAAAAGCTGTAGTAAAAACACCTTGAAAAGAATTCCATATGGCACCCTTTTTAGCAGCACAAGATTAAACGACATCTGTGGGATGGTGAGCCATAAAATGAGGGAGGCTAAAAATACATTTTACAAACTTTTGCAGCCTCTTTAGGCCCATGGTTCCTAACTACTTCATTCCAAACTTCAAATTTTCATAAATAAAAATTATTAGTGTATCAATAAATTCTTCCCTTTTTACTTTAAACATACACAGGATAGTACTTCCATGAGAGTTTGTTTGGAAATGTGCTTACAGAAGTAAATTTTAACTCGACAGTATATGCTAAGAGCATGAATAAAAATTAAGCTAGTTAGCACAGCCTAAACTGCAGGTACAAGTTTTGTCTTTGATGCAAATGCATTTCTTAAAGACAGTGGCACTATCTAGTGGGAGTGGGGCTACATTTATGCAACTGAAGTAGCTGTCATATAAATCAACAAAAACAAAATAAGCTCATATTGTTGGGATTTTCTGGGGAAACCTGTGGCCCAAGCTGAAAGCTCCTGTTGTTGTATGAGAGGCTGCTTAGTTAGTGTGAAGTCAGTGGTACCTGTGCCACGACCCCCATTGGATACTGCACTCTAATTCTGTCATCTCTTCCAAGCAAAGCTTTATTTGTTGCTTTGCGAGACTCCCAAAGTTGCACCCATTAGACTAGCTTAAATCTAGGTTCTCTCACTGGAGAAACCAGTGTGGTGTAGTGGTGAAGAGCATGGGACTGGGACTCAGACGATCTGGGTTCTAGTCCCTGCTCAGTCATGGAGCCAAGTGGGTGACTTTCGGCCAGTCACAGACTCTCAGCCCAACCTACCTCACAGGGTTGTTGTTGTGGGGATAAGATGGAGGAGGAGAATGATGCAAGCTGCCTTGAGCTCTTTGTAGGAAAAAGGCAGGATATAAATCGAAAAATAAATAAAAGAATAAATTATCTGAAAGGGATCAAGCCAAAGAGCCATCTAGTCCAGCTGTGTCTTCTGTCACAGCCAGCAGATGCTCACACAAAAGGCCTTTCTGTGGGCAGCCATCTCTCTGGTTTGGTCCCCAACATTATTTACTGATTTCTTACTTACTTACAAGATTTATATGTGGCTCCATATTCCAGTAGGGAGATTTTAAGGTGGTGAGAATGAAAAAATAAAAATTAATAAATTGCTAGGCTAAAAAAGCACCTGAGGCCTCCAAATCTGGAAAGCTCCTGTTTGGATATCATGAGTAATACAACAGCTGTTGATAGAATTTGTTTGGTCACTTTCAAAAACTCTTTTAACTAATAGCTGTCTCAACTTTCTGTGCCTTGTGAATTTCACATCTTTGGAAATTTCAGAGCCAAAATACAGTTTTTGTAGAAGGGCAATAGATGGCATATTTATTAGCATGAGAAATGCTAGCCTGGGTTGACTTTTGCATGGCTTTCTTTTCATGCAAAATGTGAGCAGGTAGGTCCTTCTCAAACTGGAACAAAATGCTAACTTGTTAGTAAAGATTACTGATGGCTCGAGGCACTTGTGCTGTAAAACATGCCTGCACATGTGTGCACAGACGCAAAGCACCACATACAGACACATACCAGAAGAGTTTGCACCAAAGTTGCTAAGTGTGAAAATAACATCCCGTTTAGGTGATATAGCGATACAAGACAAATATGATGTTGTAATTAGCATTTCAGGTTGAGGCTTAGAAGAAAAGTGAGATTTTAATGCAGCAGTCTTAGAATCTCTGTGCTTCTTATCATTCTTATGTGAATAGTATCTGTGTTTTGATAAAATATTGTTCACATAAGTATGAAACAGACACTGTGGTGAGAGTGTTGGCCTCAAGTATAGGGAGCACCAGGTTCAAATTCCTACTCAGTCTATTCCTTGAAAAGAATTATTTTATATTGTTATGTTTGCATTTTAACTTAATGTTTGTATTTTTTTAATTTAATGTTATAATTATTTTTTAACTTAACGTTGTAAGCCGCCCCGCGGCTTCGGCGAATGGGGCGGCATAAAAATGTTTTAATAAATAAATAAATAAATAATAAATTAGAGAAGACCTTGGTCCTCCTGCTTGACCCGAGCTAAAAGAGGGAGTAGGGATGCAGCCTGTGTTGGATGGGGTTATACTTCCCTTAAAGATTCTGGTTTACAGTTTGGGAGTATTCCTTGATTCAGTTCTGAACCTGAATGCTGAGATTCTGGCAATGGCTGGGATTATGTTTGCCCAGGTGAGGCTTATGTGCCAATTCCATGCATCCCAAGAGAGGTCTGATGTGGCCAAGGGGACACAAGCTTTTAGCTGCTTCCCATTGGAACCACTGAAGAGGTGCCTCCTGGGCTGCCTTCGATAACTGTTTGGAAACGTCAGCAGGCCCATAAAGATACAGACACACTATCGACCTGAACCGGTTTCAAGGAATGCATGTTGCCCTGGTTCCAACAGCTTCTCTGCCTAGTGGTCTGTTTCCAGGCACAATTCCAAATACCCTAATGACCACCTTCTCCTGTGTGATCTTGCCCAGGTTTTTAGATCTTCCAAAGAGGCCCTTCTCTCAGTGTGACCACCACCTTGAGCCTAATTTTGTCTGGTGGAAAGACAGGGCACAAAACAAAGCAACAAATAAACTCCAGAGGCTATATGTGAAATATTTGGGTTCCTTACATTTTTATATCTTCACCAAATTACTGGCTCTCATTTCCTGTAAGGTGGCTTTGACCGCTTCATCAGAGATCAGACATATATTGGACATTATGTTGTGTTACATATTAATTAGACCTTGAACATTGTGTATCTCCTTTTCACTGTGTTACTGGGTGACTGGTAATGGCTTTGGCTAAGTAATAACATGTGACTTGATTTGAGAAGAATTCATTAAGTCCTTAGTCCTTCTGCCCAGTCTACCCTACCTCAGAGGCTGCTGTGGAAGCAGAATAGGGAGAGCTGCGCATTCTGAGGAGCTCTTTGGAGGATGGGCAGGATCAAAATGTAACCTTAAATATCAGCAGCTGCTGGAAGCCAGTGAGCCAGGCTGTGAGAACGGTATGGGGTCAGCAGGCTTCAGGTTTATGGGATCTTTTTACAGGAACTTCAAGTTCCAATCAGAGCCTGGTGTGTGGGTGGGAGCAGACACACACTCAGAAACCTGGAGGTTCTGAGCCCATGTTCCACTCAGGAGACCATTTAGTACCAGAACTGAGTTCCCGGTCATTTCTCACCCAGCACATACACTCATACCCAGCTTTCTTTCTCATGCCCCACTCCCTGTCATTGTCTTTGGCAGTCTGATTGAGGACCTCTAAAAAAAACCTGGCCATTGTTGCTATTTTAGAAAACGGGGGTGGGGGTCAGAAAATCCTGGCTGATTTAATGCCATTCATCTGGAGATGGTGGTGGTGGTGGTACTGCTTTTGTGTATCACATTGCTGTACCAGCCAATAGCCAAAGCTCTCTGGGTAGTCACAAAAGAATCAAAACCCGAAAACAAAATGCAATAAAACATCACAGGAAACTTTTAATGTTTAAAAGTGAATAAAACCTGTCGATCCTGGTGTACCTGTCATAGGTCACTGCAATTGTGGCCTTCTGCTTCCTTGCCCAACCACATGCCTTGAAGGCAATAATCTGTAAGACCATGTTGACCTATTGGCTGCTTAACTACAAATAATTACTGTGCCTTTTGAAAGAGCTCAGTAGATCAGACAGTAAACATTCAAAATGCCACACATATATTATCTCCCTAATCTCTGTAAGCCAAGTTGTTCTTGGCTCACAGCTATGCTTTTAGGCTGCATGCTGAACCAGCTCTCTAGACCTGATAATGAAGTTAGAGCTTTAGATAATATGGCCTATCCTTGTAGCTGAATTGGAGCACCCACCGAAATAACAAAAGGCAGGAGCCAGCCAAATGTAAATCTGCAATCCTATGCAGTTACCTGGGAGTAAGTCCTAGTGGATTCACACAGCTTATTTCTGAATAGATGTGTATGAGATTGCAAGATAAATCTTACTGATTTCATCACAAGAATTGGAGTCTTTGGCAAATCGTGTGGTTACTGTCTTTTCCTTTTCAGATGCCTTGAAATCCCCAGATGAGTTTTAGAACCTCTGATCTGGACATGTTATGCGATACACTGTAAGAGAGATCACATTTTAGGGGTTATTTAGATGCCATATAAAGTGGGGACAGAAATTCTGTTGGTCAGAAATTAGGTAAAAAGGTGTGGGGGTGAAGGGGAGGTTGTACGTATGTGTTAGAATTACCAGCTCCTCCCTGAGTGGGGAGATGGCTGGGGGCGGGGAGGCGGGGGGAGATGGCCGAGATCGTGCCTGTCTTTCCTGCAGGGGCGCAACTGCGATCTTGGCCATCTTCCCCCCAACACAATCGTGCCCATCTCTCTCCCCTCCAGTGCACACTGCTCACGCCTGTCTCTCCCTCCCCCAGCACACCCCTGATCATGCCATCTCCCCCGCCCCCAGCGCACCGGGATGACGGGAGCGTGCAGAGATGACAGGCGCGATCGTGGTTGTGCTGGGGGGTGGGGAGATGGCCGCGCTTGTGCTCGGGGTGGGGTGGGGGCGAGATGGCTGTGATCTTTGTTGTTCTGTGTCACTTTGCTTCACGTTTTTCTGTTAAAAAAAAAAGTTACATAACGGATTAACCTTATTTACATTGAACCTTATGGAGAAATTTAACTTGGCTCATGACCAATTTGGGTCACCACCAGAGTCCTGGAACAGATTAAGTTCGTGAGCCAAGGTACCACTGTACTTGGGAAAATGGGGGACTGTGTCTCTATAAAGATGTGGTGCGTGCTCTGAGAATATTTTGAAGGGTGACTGCAGGAGCTTTGCAGAGTAAGAGGGAGAGATCGTTCATGGTAAATGGCATGTGTGTTCACACCCAGGTCCATTTTTGCAATACTTTGCAAATTTAAATGAAATTTGTATCTATTCTCTCAAAAATTGCTCCTCTCCTCTCCTCTCCTCTCCTCTCCTGAAGTATGCATTTTAAATGCATCATGGTATGACTTTAAAATCATGATTTTGTGTCAGAACAATTGGCAAGTGCAAGAAACACCAGATAACTTAGTTCCAATCCATGTGTTTGGCTGTAAAACAGGTCTGCTCACACGAGAATGTGTGAAGATCAGATTCTGCAAGCATCCCTACAAGAGGCGTGAGAAAGTAAGAGATACACAAAGCCATTTGTACGTTTGGAATAAGTGAAGAGCAAGGAACAGTATATAGAAGATCCGTCATGCGAAGTCACTGAAGCAGTGGGTGTGAGCTTAGGTGGGCTCCAGGGGATGGTAGAGGACGGGAGAGCATGGAGGATTGTTGTCCATGGGGTCGCGATGGGTCAGATGCGACTTTGCTAAACAACAACAACAACAACAACAACCTGTGAAATACTGAGCTTGTGCTACTTACATTTTACATCAGCTTCGGGTTTCTCCCTGCTGATGGTGTGATGGTACTTTTGGAAGTGTGGCAACTCATCATATCAGTCCTCTAGCTCTGTCTGCAAGGAGAGTCCAAAAATGCAGTCAGCTTTGTTGATCCCCATAGGCAAACCCTGTTCTAAGAGTTTTCATATCCACCAGGAACAGATCTTTTGTAAGAGCAAAGGGTCTGAATGGCCCATTCAAGACAAGGCCAGCACAAAATACTTTGCATTACAACAGGGAACAAAACGTTCTGAGAAAATTAATTCCTTGTAGCTACAGTAAGGAGTGCTGCTAAACCCAGAGGGAACAGGAAGGTCTTAGGGGATGGCAGGTGACGCCAAACCTCTGCTGGTCAAAAAAGCAGGTGCAGCAGGCTCCTGTGAGCTGGGTTCTCCCTCCTAGCAGTAACAGTCTCACCAGCGCTTCTTTGCCAAATGTCTTTATTTTACGTGTAAGTCTCTGAGCATATACAAAGCAAAATGATGAACCCTCTCTGGCCTTCTTCACTCAAAGCTTTGCTTATGAACCCTTCTCAGTCTGTTTCTGGGGGAAGGAGCAATGTGGAGCCAGGCACGCCTTCACTCTTCCCTCTGAGATCCCGGTTGGACCACCTTTCGACTCTGATGATGGACATTTGCGTCCACCCTCTCTTTAAATCTCCCCCCTCAGAATGTTGTTGGTCTTCCCTGTTCCCACGGGTGGGTTGACTGCCCCCCTGTGGCTGCCCTTGAACGAATCTCTTCCCTAGCTGGCACAGGGGGTTACCCAGGGCCTTGGACTGCAGCTGAACCGGGTCTGTTTCAACAATCATCTCGCTCTCAGAGTCTGATCTGTCAGTCCGGCCAAACTGGTCAGCCTCTCGTGTGAGCTCCTGAAGTTTGCCAGAAAGTGCATGCGTAAGACATCCCTAACACTGTGGCTCTGCTACCCCACTGCTCCTGGTTGTTCCGTGTGGAACAAGGGATGCTGAAAGGGTGGACCAGCATACAGCGCCAACAATATTATCAAGATATTTTAAAAAGTATATTATTTATTAGATCATCTGCATATACCACCTTTTGACTGATGTCGCCAAGGCAGTGTATAGTAATTCAGATAAAAAGAATGTACAAAAACATACACATGATCAAATCATATCAAAACTTTAAACATGGCAGAGAAGTCGCAAGCAAGAAAATATAAAAGTGCAAAGCTTTATGTCTCTATGAAGCTAGATTTTTTTTCCTGCCTTTTAGGGCAAGGTAATCCATGCAATTTCACCTGTGGCAATTGATATCGCCTGCTGGTATAACCTGCTGGCTGAGTGATGGAGCCATGAATCAGGAAGTCACCAGTTTATGTCTTCAAGTAACTTATTAAAGGTGAAATCCTATGCTTGTTTAGCCAGGGGAATGCTGGGAATTGTAGGCATTTTTCTAGCGAAACAAGTATAGAATTGTATACTAAATGGCTGTTAGCAAGTTACTCTTCTTTAGCTTCAGTTCTTTCATCTACAGTTTGCAGACAAGTAATAATACTAACTTACCTGACAGCAACCTTCCCATCCTGGTGCCTTCCAGATGTTTTGCATTACATTTTCCATGAGCCCCAATCAGGCTGGCCAATGCTTAGGAATGCTGGGAGTTGTGGGCCAGAACATCTGGAGGGTACCAAGTTGAGGAAGGCTAACTTACAGTGTTAAAAGGATTTAATCTAGATAATGCAGGTGATGTGCTTTGATTTCTTGAAGGAGCTACACAAACGTTTGTTACTGTTATTATTCCAGTTAATCATGTAACAGATTTGAATGTGAAAAGATTTAGCCTCATCCTTAAATTGCAATTTTCTTTATTCCTCAAATTTGCTGGTAACAGTTATAAGATCTGGCAGTGCAGCAAGGAACTGGAAATCAGAGGGCTACTGACTTTAGTCCCCCCTACCCCGGTGTATGTGTAGGAGATTTTGTCTTCATAGGTGAGTTGAATGTGGCATTTTGGGCAAAGGATGTGAGGGAACGGAGAAGGAAACACAAGGCATCTGTCTCCCTTGGAGCAGTGTTAAACTAACAAGCAACACATTTTCTTCCTCTGACACAAAATAATAGCCATGATTCCCCCCTCTCCCTGCTCCAGTTTCGCGAAGCAGCATTTTATGAGAGGGAAGCACAGTTGAAGAACTGGAGTCCAACCGTTTTTGTTTGCTGGAATAGAACAGAAACAAATGCCTCTGGTTAACAACTGTGAAGTACTTGCAGCTCTTTGTGCCAAGAAAGGGCAAGGGGTGGAGCACCGTGCTTCAGAGGGGCCTGGCCCAAAGAGAGCAAAGCCTAGGAAAAGGATGCTGTTCACTGGTGATGGTCAAGGATCCAGCCCCAGGTCCCTTGACAACCGAAAATTTGCTGACTTGGGCTGGGTCCACATGTGCACGTACATTTCTCTGTGCTTGCCGACTGTCTGTGAAATACAAAATGAGAGGAGGCATGGAAATTCTGCCTATGTGGGGAGGCAGCCATAAAAAGCCACTCAAATACAACCTTTGCTGGGTCAGACAGTCAAGTAATTAAACAGGCAATGTGAATTGGCCCATAAAAGGCCAACATTTGGCTTTTTTTCCACCGATATGCTGTTTGAGTAGTGAAATCCATTTCTTTATCTTCAGAGCTGGAATTGTATTTACAGCTTAAAGCTAAGGGATGCTTTGAAGAAGGCCCAAGATCCAAGGAAGGGAGAGGAAATTCCCTAGCTCTGATCATAAGGGAGGACCAGGACACTCATTCTCTGCCATAGTGTGGCCATGACACAGCTGGGGTTTGAGGCTGCGATGTTTGTGTTGTTTTCTTTGCTTACGGCCAGTCTGATCATGGATGGCTCCCTTTACTAGGGACCACTGCTGTTATCTCTGCACTGCAGTGATATAAAAGAATGCTAGACAGGGTTCACCTATCATACCAAAAGCTGGTTCCTCTCTAGAAGAATTTTGCACATAGCTAGATTAGGGGCTGGTTTTAACATGCATATTTATTGATTTATGATTGCAACATTAAGTGTTGGGGTGTGTGAGAGAGAGCCCTCACAGATGCGACTCCACAGATGATCCATTTTAATAATTAATTAATTAATTAATGGTTAATATATTATCCAATAATATACTTGGATATTATTTGTACTGCTTTTACCTTTAACATATTTTAACTTATTGATATCTGTCCTTGGCTGCATTTCGCTGTTTTATTGTAAGTTGTTTTTATTATTTTACATAATATTGTAATCCACTTGGAGAGTCTTTGGACTATTATAGCGGAATATAAGTTGAATAACATCACTAGATGGTCAACACAGAAATCAGATTGACTATATGCTTTGCAGCCAAAGAAGGAGAAGCTCTATACAGTCAGTAAAAACAAGACCAGGAGCTGACTGTGGCTCAGATCATGAACTTCTAGTTGCAAAATTTAGGCTTACATAAATTGAAGAAAGTAGGGAAAAGCACTAGGCCACTCAGGTATGACCTAAATCATATCCCTGATAAATATACAGTAGAGGTGACAAATAGATTTAAGGAATTAGAACTGATAGACAGAGTGCCTGAAGAACTATGGACGGAGGTTCGCAACATTGTACAAGAGGTAGCAACTAAAACCATCCCAAAGAAAAAGAAATGCAAGAAAGCAAAAAGCAAAATAGCTGAGGAAAGAAGGGAAGCGAAAGGCAAGGGAGAAAGAGAAAGATACACCCAATTGAATGCAGCATTCCAGAGAGCAGCTAGAAGAGATAAGAATGCCTTCTTAAATAAACAGTGCAAAGAAATAAAAGAAAACAATGGAATAGGGAGGCCCAGAGATCTCTTCAAGAAAATTGGAGATATGAAGGGAACATTTCATGCAAAGATGGGCATGATAAAGGACCAAAATGGCAGGGACCTAACAGAGGCAGAAGAGATTAAGAAGAGGTGGCAAGATTACACAGAATAACTATACAAGAAAGAGCTTAATGTCCCTGATAACCACGAGGGGTTGGTCACTGACCTCGAGCCAGACATCCTGGAATGTGAAGTCAAATGGGCCTTAGGAAGTCTGAGCAACAACAAAGCTAGTGGAGGCGACAGTGTTCCAGCTGAGCTATTCAAAATCTTAAAAGACGATGCAGTAAAAGTGCTACACTCAATATGCCAGCAAACTTGGAAGACTCAACAGTGGTCACAGAATTGGAAAAGGTCAGTTTACATTCCGATCCCAAAGAAGGGCAATGCCAAAGAATGTTCAAACTACTGCACCATTACACTCATTTCACATGCTAGCAAAGTTATGCTCAAAATCCTACAAGCTAGGCTCCAGCAGTACGTGGACCGAGAACGACCAGAAGCACAGGCAGGATTTTGAAGAGGGAGAGGAACTAGAGATCAAATTGCCAACATACACTGGATCATGGAGAAAGCTAAGGAGTTCCAGACAAACACCTACTTCTGCTTCATTGACTATGCTAAAACCTTTGATTGTGTGGATCACAACAAATTGTGGCAAATTCTTAAAGAGATGGGAGTACCAGACCATCTTATTTGTCTCTTCAGAAACCTATATGTGGGTCAAGAAGCAACAGTGAGAACTGGACCCGGAACCACTGATTGGTTCAAAATTGAGAAAGGAGTTCAGCAAGGCTGTATACTGTCGCCCTGCCTATTTAACTTATATGCAGAACGCATCATGAGAAAGGTGGAGTTAGATGAATCACCAGTTGGAATTAAGATTTCTGGGAGAAATATCAACAACCTCAGATATGCAGATGATACCACTCTAATGACAGAAAGTGAAGAGGAACTAAAGAGCCTCTTGATGAGGGTGGAGAAAGAGAGTGCAAAAGTTGGCTTGAAACTCAACACAAAGAAAACTAAGATCATGGCATCCAATCCTCTCACTTCCTGGCAAATAGATGGGGAAGAAATGGAGGTAGTGACAGATTTCATTTTCCTGGGCTCCAAGATCACCGCAGACGGGGACTGCAGCCACGAAATTAAGAGACGCTTGCTCCTGGGGAGGAAAACTATGGCAAATCTTGACAGCATACTAAAAAGCAGAGACATCACCCTGCCAACAAAAGTGCGTATAGTCAAGGCTATGGTTTTCCCAGTTGCAATGTCTGGCTGTGAAAGTTGGACCATAAGGAAGGCTGAGTGCCGAAGAATTGTGTCCTTAGAATTATGGTGCTGGAGGAGACTCCTGCAAGTCCCTTGGACTGCAAGGCGATCAAACTGGTCAGTCCTAGAGGAGATCAATCCTGACTGCTCTTTAGAAGGCCAGATACTGAAGATGAAACTCAAATACTTTGGCCACCTAATGAGAAGGAAGGACTGACTGGAGAGGAGCCCAATGCTAGGAACAATTGACGGCAAAAGAAGAAGGGGACGGCAGAGGATGAGGTGGCTAGATGGAGTTACTGAAACAGTTGGTTTGAGCGTAAGTGGACTCCAGGGGATGGTGGAGGACAGGAAGGCCTGGAGGAATGTTGTCCATGGGGTCGCGATAGTCGGACACGACTTTGTGACTAACAACAACAACAACAACAACAAGAAGTTGAATAAATAAATAAATAAATGAAACCAACATGTTTCCGGAGATGTCATGTATTTCAGTGGAGCCCCTTCACTTTCTCAGCTGTTGCTTACAACTTTAATCATGTGCAAAGAAATCAAGTGAAGTACATGCATATGCACCAGGCCCATAGATTTGTATGCTCAAGTGATATCTAGTATAGCACAATGGCCAGATTTAGACTGTTCTGTGGGATGTAGGGAAGCTTGGCCATTTAGTCTTGCACAATGCTGGCAGCCCTGAACAATAATTAAATCCCTTTTTATTGTATATTAACAGGAACTCTCCCTCCCCCTGAGATAACAACCCATTTACACAAGCACTCTGTTAAGTCCACTCTGTAAAGGCCATATTTAGTCCCAGTTTAGCTGACATATCAAGGCTGAGTGTATTCATGGGGAAGTGGGTGGGAATGTCTGTGCACATTCATCTAAATATCTGCATGAAGCTTATGCATGTATGGCCCTCTCCGGGGTCTTGCATTCCCAGGGTTCCTAGCTGCACTCAGAGAGTGCTGCAGCTCCTTGCACGCAGATCCCATGTCGATGTTCAGTTGTGTGAAGAAGGTGAAAGAGGCTTGCCTGGCAATCTACTTTTACCTCTACAAACTCTAGCAAACAGGCCATGGCTTAGGGTTCATTCATTCCTCAGGGAGATTAGCATTTTCCTAAGTTTCTTTCCCATTAACTAATGATTAATTGTGCATTGTTTCTCAGCAGAACATGAGTTGCCTTGAGAAAAAACATTGTCTTTGAGCTGGCAATGGATAATATTTAGTCTGTGGCAGTTAATTCTCCAGTGATTCACCAGAAGATGAACTTGCATGTGGAAAATGGCCCACAGGCCGTTTGTGGGTCACTATATTTTTCTGTAAAAGTGTGAAGTCCACATACCAAAACAGAGAGAGCTGATATTTTAAAAATGCGTTTAACACTTAGATATCTGAAGCAGATCAACCATTTGATCAGTGGTGGACAGTAGGGTGCTGGTCAAGATACATTCTATAGCCATGCCTCCAAGGGGAATTCAAAAACAGAGCCAGCCAAAAGTCCATTGCCAGTTTTAGGAGTTTTCATCTCCAGAACTTGCAGGTTGTTTATAAAGCTAGCAGGCCATAACTGCTTGGTCACAACCAATCTAGGGCCATATACCTTGCATTCCAGCAAGGAACAATTGATTGTTGCTGGGAAAGTCCATTTCCTCCAGCTACTCTGGGGATTGCATCCAAGCTCAGAAGAAGCAGGAAGCCCTCAGGGCTGGGTGTAGTGGGTAGCAGGTGATGTCATTTTGCTTGCTAATAAAAAGTGATGATGCTGAAACCCTGTGAGTCCTGGCTGTGCTACACCACTGCCTTTGATTTGGTCATCTCCTTACTTTCAGAACAGTGGTTCCCATAAATCAGTAGCTGAACTCAGTTGTAGCTGCTTAATGTATGTAACCTCAGAACTGGGAGCTGTGGCTTCTGTCACCCTTGTTCTGCTGCAAGTCCCTTTTGTTTTAAAACTGGGGCACCGGTCTGTGGTTTTCAAGAACTGACCTTCAGTGACACCTCAGAAGCATTAGGTTTCTTAAAATTAATTCCACAGCTATCATTGTAAGGCCTGGCACAAATTCCTTCCAAGTCCTTTGGTTGCTTTAGGGATGCTTCCCTCTACAGCTAAGAGCCCCTGTTCCTCTGTTGTCATTTTAGCTTTTGGCTGTTGCAATTCTGTAAACAGCAAAAGCCCCAGTGCTACCACTACTTTCCTTTGATATGTTCCCTATTACCACCAGCTCTCATTGTCTGAACAAGTTGCTCCAGTCTCCCAAGGTTTCTTTTTCCTAATTTAAAGTAAAACCTAACAGTGTGTTGTGCACGTTCAGAGCGAGAGCGAGAGCGCCTCCCCTCCCTCACTCCACCAGAGAGCTGTATAATTCTGGCTGTGTTTTGGGGAAGGCGAGACATGATTCCCTTGGCATCCGCTCAGTACTGCTCCTAACTTAGACCTAGTGCCTCTGGGAGGAGAGTGCTGCTTTTTGGTCATATGAGGTGCCTACCGGCCAGAGGGAAGGGAAAGAGGAGGCTGGGAACAATGCACTGTTAGGTTGTGCTGCATGCCAGATCAACAATTCCCTGGCAAGAGACGCAGTAAAACTGTGGTGCCTTTTCTTTGGCAGGCTCTCGTTCGTGAGATAAGGGACTGTCACGGAGCTCTGTTGTGATTTATTTAAAAGGATCCTGTCAGTTTAAAAAGCTTTTTAAAAAGTTGCTTATCCTTTGAAAGACTAGCCAAATAGCAGCCAGAAAGTTTCCAGGAAGTCTCCACAAACTTTCTTGACCTGTATGAGAATCAGTATATCAGCTGTGTCTTTTGTCCTCCATAATTCCCCTGCCTCTTTCTTTCTTCTTCTTTTTATTTTATTTTCTCTCTGGCTTCCACTTCCTGGTGGGGGACAGCATGGAAGTGGGAACTGGGATATGGTTACAGGTTTTTTAAATGGTTTGATTTGAAAAGTACAACACTGCCCAGGGACTAAGCAACTAATTTCGATGCATTGGGGTAGCATTTAATGTGTGTGTGTTGGGGAGCAACAATTTCTCAGTATGATAACAAAGGAGAATGTTATTGCTTTTGAGAGATAATCTTAAATATATCAGGTTTGCAAAGTGATATATACAAACTGTTTCTAACAGTGCATTCTGTGTAGAAAAGGTGCCTCAAATGCAAAATACAGATTAACAATCCAATTAAAAATACGCCTTTGTAATCCAGAGGTTCTTGGCAGTTTCTCTATTGACGCCTTGCTGTGGACCAGCAGCAGAGCTGTTTTGTGACTGGGAGAAGCTGGCCATGACAACTGGCCGACAGGGTGCATCGTCTCCTAAGGCTTATGCTCATCAACATGCCGCACAAATAAACATGTAAAGGAATTCCTCTCCCATTGGTCCAACTACTGATCAAGTAGTATAGCCTTTTGTAGCCTGGGACCCTCCAGATGTGAGGCATGCTGGCTGTGGATGATGAGAATTGTAATCAAACACATCTGGAGGACAGCAGAATGGAAGCAGTGCCTTCTGTTATGTGAATAAAATGCTTGGAAGGGCTGTTTGAAGAGCAAGTGCCTTATCTGTAAGCAGTCAGGAGCTGGGAAGATTTTTATCCCACAGGAGAAATCTTAGCTCAAGCAAGAAGCCATTCTGCCTATTGGCTAAGCTGTCTACTTTGTATGTTAAAGATGTACCTAGCAGCTATATCTTTCTTACTTGCTCTAAAGCAGGGGTCTCAAACTCGCGGCCCGCAGGCCAATTGCCGGGACGGGCAGGGCATGGGGGAGGGGCCCTGCGGCCTTCAAAGCGCCTCCGGGAGCGACGCGGGATGAGCGGCCCACCACCACCGCGGTGGTGGAATACTTGATGCAGCGCAGCGTCACCCAGACTCCCCCCAGGTAAGTTGAGTTTGAGACCCCTGCTCTAAAGTAACTAGAAGTGGCCCGGTCTGAATTGGGACACTCATGATCGAGGCGGAGCAGGATTTAACTCCTTGTCTGCTGCTAAGGCTTCTATCTGGATCAGTCCCTAGCCTCTGTGATTTCTAGTGTCATAAAGTCAGGCACTTTCAGGCACTGAAAATTAGAGGTCACGGGCCGTGTGTGTGTGTGTGTGTGTGTGTGTGTGTGTGTGTGTGT
>NW_025335627.1:5560199-5904669 GCF_004798865.1 Varanus komodoensis | reverse complement strand
AGAGAGAGAGAGAGAGAGAGAGAGAGAGAGAGAGAGAGAGAGATGCTTTGCTGATTATGTCCTCAAAGTAATGCATAGTTTGGGTTTCAGAGAACCCAATGGCCAGCCTGGGTAAGTGGGAGCAATCCTGACTGTGCTGAGTAAGAATTTCTGCTTTGGGAGATGTACTAAAACAGGGTTCTGTGGTTCACGACATGGGGCAACTGCACATGCAGCCTGGCCGAGTGGTCCTTGACAGCCGGGGACGCCAAATTTGCTTCTGCTCCTGTTGGCACTAGCCGCTAAGGGTTCCATGTTCCTCCATGTGCATCATTGTGCCCTGTGGCCCTGCAGAGGTTTGCAGACTCCAGCTCCCATCAGACCCATCCAACCTTGTGAGGGATCCTGGATGACGAGAGGTGCAGTCCAAAGCCGTCTGGAAGGTTCCAGTTTCCTGACTCTTGGTTAAGCATTAGAGTTTCACATGGAATGCTTTTTGTGTGGTAGAAGATTGGGAGAAAGGCAGAAAAACATAAATCAAAAGTAGTTTTAGGGTTGAAAAGGGGCTCTTTCCCTCGCTCCCTCCCTCGCTCCCTCCCTCACTCCCTCTGTGTGTGTGTGTGCGTGAATGAACAATCATGCACAAAGTGTGTTCTCACCACCTCTCTGTTCCTGTGCTGAGACAATGGATATTGTATCAAATGATCTCTCAGTTTGAGGTGCTAATTTGAGGAAATACTTCCTTTTCTATTAACCGAAAGTAGTGGAAGGGGAACTTTGAATGAGACACCCAAAGCACCAAAAATGTACCACCTGATAAGCATTTCAAGGAACTTGATGGGTTGGCAGTGAGAGTTTTGGGGCAGGGGTAAACCCTAATGAAATGAACTACCATGCTTCCACTGACTTCAGTAAGAGAAATAAATGTGACATTTTTACTCCTGTGGGGTTTCCAAGTCCTGTAATTTTCCTTTCTGAGCAAATGGCCTGAATGAGGGCCAAAGAAGTCAAAATAGCAATAAATGTGCTTATTTACAAGGCCCACTTTCTTCATTTACAATAACAATTCACTGCCGATTACCCCAGGCTGTAATTTTCAATAATTAGTTGTTTTGTTGAACACAAATACATTTAAATTTTATCTTCATTTTGAGCATTGTATGGGCAAACAGAATTCCCCAGGAATCTCTTAAGTGTAGGAACAAAGCTCACAAAAGAGGCATTTTTCTCTCTCATTTTGAGTGAGAGCATTTGTGACTGGAAGAATCATAATGTACGTATTAGACTCATTACAAATGAATAAAACATCAGGGAAACAAAATGTCATTAGGCTTTCTTTGTGGAGCCGGAGACTCAGAAGCTGTTTAGCAAACAGGCCCCATGGGATGTTGTGGTTTAACATCACTGATTAAAACTGAATCAGGATGTCTAAAGTTGCATGAGGAACGATTAAACAACAGGATGTCAGCTTTCCAGTGTCTCAGCTGGAGAACGTTTTTATGAGATATGCCATAAGAAAGCATATTGGGCTTCTAAATATATCAGCTTCCTCTCCAAGAGGAACAGAAATGACTTGGAAGCATCTTACACTTAAAGCAAAGTGCTGGTGGACCTACGGGCTTGGCTGAAGCAAGCAAGGATGTGTATGCCAGCACTTGCCGCCCATTCACTCCTATTGCAAGTAGGAGGGGCTAAGCAACCTGGGACCCTTCATAATCCCAGGCAACGGTGCAGAACCTCTCTCTGTCTAATGGCCAGACTCCATTTCATAGAAGCTTTCAGTAGGTGCCTTCCAGTGGTGGGTGGACCTGAAGGCAATAGAAGCAGAGCCAAAATACCAAAAATAACAGCATATTTTATTTTAAGAGCTTTTGCTGTCCTTAAGTGTTAGGAGAAGCATCTCAACCTTCTAGGACAGTGGAGCAGGGAAATGCACAAAAGCTGCAGAACCACCAAATGATCAGTACTTTGGTGCAAGGTGGATAGCAGAAGGGGACATGGTCTTCATGGCGTGGATCCATCATAGTGTAGGGTTTAGTATGGTGCATGTTCTCATTCAGATCTACATTTTACACCTGTGCAGCAAGCTTTCTTTTTGTGGGCACCCCTGTTTTGGTTTGGTTTTGGATTTGGCAAGAAGCTGCAGAACAGAGAACAGGTGGACTGTTGAAACAGGAAATCGTAGTTTGGTAACTCAACACTCACTTGCATGCTAGCCTGGCTCTCGATTTATTGAGTGCAACTGTCATTCTGACATGTAGGAAACATTTCTTGCCGCCACAGAATGAGCTCTTGCAAGCACGTACCTCATGAAGCCGCAGAGCACTTTATGCAGAAAGGTATTATAATTATGTCCTTTGCCACTAAGTGAGACAATGGCTGTGATCCTAGGCGTGCTTACTTTGAAGTAAATTCATCAGAAAAATCAGTGCGCTATACTTGCTGGAATATGCAGTTAGGGGAGAGCTATTGTGTTTCATTAATTGAGTTTCCTTGGTTGAACAGTTTCTTCTTCTAATCTTCTTGAAGCACCTCAGTGCGTACTTAGCCTCATTATTAATCATCGCTTTTCATACAGAGACCCTTAATCCTGCTGGGCTTGTTTTTAGTTCTTTTGCAGATTTTACACAATCCCTGAATGAAATAAATTAGCTTTTCTTGATATTTTTCATTCATGCTCTTAGGATAATATGTGATATCTTCTGGTGGATTTCTATTTGTTTCAAAGGTTTCAAAACTGCCAAAGTATCAAATGGAGATGTCTGCTCCTTTAGTCAAAGCTTTTCCTACTCCTTGCAATCATCCAGTATTGCTCTTTTCTTTTCCATTCACATTCTAGTCATTATAGCCCAAGGCCAAGCTTGCTTCTCTTCTTATTAATAAATTACAATATTTATATGTGGCTTTCTGGTCTCAGGATATAGGACCCTCAAGGGGGCGAAAGGACTAATGTAAAAACAAATGTAAAAAAAATCTATAAAAATGCATTAATTATCAAAGCAAATCTGTATAAACCATATGCATTGATTTAATATCCTGGCCTGCTTAGAAATGGCCCACCATAGTTTCTCAGGCTGGATAAAATTAGCAGGTTTTTTTAACTGAAAATTTCCTGATTTGTTTGCTTGCTCGTGCAAAGAGGGGAGCAAAACAGCCCTGCGCAGGGTTATATGGCTTCCTGGTCTGAAGTGTTTGGCTAAAAATCAAGTGGACCGAAAAACTCGTGAAGGGAGGAGGGACAGCCTGAAGAAATCATTGGCTACAACCTATGGACTAGGTATTTGTTCCAATTTGAGAGAAACAGATGCATGAAATTAATGAGGTCCATGTAAAGAAGTTATTTGTAAGAGACTCTGCTTGTTCTTCTAGAGAGCTGATGATTGCTGATTTGGATCTCACCTCTCCCACAAACACAAAAGGCACATCTCTCTTTGTCTCAGTCTCTGACTACAATATGCAGATGGTAATAGCTAACCCGATCGGATTGGTGTAAAAATATTTGCACCAAGGATTGCGTGTGGTAGAGGGGGGTGCCTGCGCATGGATGAGGCCTGGGCTTTCTACACCAGCATAAAGGCACATGCACATGTCTCCCCTTGCCCCCTCCCGCAGAGCACTCCTCATCGGGACCTTGCAGGGTGGGGAGGGTCTATAACAGGATATTCCCTCTGGAATACAGTCCCTCTTGGGCATGAAATTGCAGGGCACAGAAGACGAGTGTTTTGCTTCTGCCGCCAGCTGCAGTGCGCGGTTTCTCTCCCAAGACTTTGGGGACTTGAAGCTAACGTGGTGAAGGATGCTCGAGCCAGCTTGTTCTGTGGTTCCCTCTCAGCTGAGAGATGCCAAGGAGCACTGTTGGCTAGAGTGGTCCAAGAACCTGTTTTAGGTCTGGGGAACAGAGATTCAGTGAAAGACGTGTGGGGTGGCAAACGGGGCATGTTGGCAGCAAGGATATTGTCAGGCTGCAGAGGAGACCTCCAAAGTGTCCTCATTAACTAGATTTAAGAGTTGTTTGGTCCATTCGATTTTTAACCAGACAGGTCATCCACAGCTGTGTGCAGATATGCACATAAGGTGTTGTGAGCCAAGGTTCTTCCTTTGAACAATCGCCAGCCACAGACCATTTCCCTTGCAAAATTTCTTTATGGCTCCCAAGTACATCTCACCCAGAATGGATCTCTGAGCATGCACAAAGCAGTTTGTTGGACCCGATCTAGTGTTTACCTCCAAGAACTTTCCTTATGAGCATGTCTGGGCCCCCTCCCCTCTGGAGTGGATTTCTGAAGATGAGCAGGTCTCCGCTCTGCTGATGCATCTCCATGAGGTCGGGAGCAGTGGGGGCTGGTGTGTGTCTGAGAAGTCCTCATCCTCAGAGACCCCTCCCACTGGCCGTATATCCAGGCCATTTCCAGACACTGCCTGGCTCGGTGAAGTGTCTGACATTGGGATAATTCTTTCCTTTCGGCACCAGGCAAAAAGCTTTTTATTCTCCCAATATTTTAATTGTTAAATTGTTTTAATTTGTGGTTTTACACCAAATACTGGATGCTGTGATATTTTTAGTCTTACTTTTATTTTTACTCTTATTTTATCAATGTTGTAAACCATCCCAAGGCGTTTGTGATGGAACGGTGTAGAAAAGTTTTAAATAAATAAATACATCTTCATCTCAGAATCTTGACCCAGCCCTTCCTCCACAATCCCACTGGAATTTGTTTCACATTCTGATTCCAAATCATTTTGGATGCAGCCAGCAGTTTGTGAGAACGCTTGCCCAAGATTGCCATCTTTCTCACAGCCAACATCAGGACTGAGGCACTGTGATGTATGCAAAGTACTTGGACATCCAGTGCTTGGTAAATAAGCACTTCATGGATGGAATTGGACAAGGCTGCAATGAGTTGCATCATGCGCTACTGATTCTTACATTATTGCCTTCATGCCTTTCTGCTTAAGAAACTGCCGAGAAGCCGCACACATGCTGAAAAATACACTGAGTGCTCCCTGAAGCCAGATGATGCCGATGACTATTTAGAGAGTGGTGAATGTTGGAGCACCTACATATCCAGCACTGCTCACTCATGGTATTCCCCAGAGAAAACATCATCCCAGGTTAAACTATCGGCATTGCACTTGAGGCTGCTTACCTGCCCTTATTCTCCCAGAGGAGGGCTTCTGGAGGAGATCTGTGGGAGAATTTCATCTCTGAACAGTAGGGAGAAGAGCTGTTGCTCAGGGATTGACAGGATACATGTACGACCTGTCAAATCTCTCTATTGGCCTTTGCTGCTCAAGCAGGTAGCTACAACGTGAGTTTTATTGTTTCTCCAATACCAAATGGAGTTCAGTCGTCTATCTTAAAATGTATCTTTCAATCTGACCATGTTATCTGTCTGCGATGAACAATGGTTGACTGATCACCTGGCTAGCAGCGCACCTGGTGGAAGACTGGAGTAGAAGAAAGGTGACAAAGCTCAACTACTTCCAATGATAGCCTCTCCCTCGAACAGGGAACCTTCTGGCTAATGATGCGGGATAAAAATCCAAAATCCAAATCCAGCTGGGACTTTCAAGCTCAGGCTTGCCACTCTGGGATTCTCCGCAGCTGTATTGGGTACACGCCGCACTCAGGCATGCATGCTTTCTCCCCCTACCCTTCTTCTGGACCTGTATTTTGCTCATGGCATTGAAGCAAGATCTGGCTCTGATAGCATTTTGCTTGGAAAAAGGGAGAGCGATGAATCCACTTGGTATTCACACAGCTTCATAAGTGTCCCTTATCAAGATAAAGCTCTAGACAAATGTGCCGCTGGATGGTTTGTTAACGGGGATTTGGAAAGATTCCAGAGGACAAAAGCAAGAACAGAAAGTGATATGTCCTCAAGATACCGTTGAAGAAATCCCAGTCATGCTCCATGGCTTTGAAAGTGAAACACTCGGGCAACCTGATGCTCGTCCTTCCTTCCTTGAAGCAAGCCCTCCTCGGGTGTTCATTGTGTGAAAGGGGTCTCCACAAGGGAGTGGGTCCTTGCTCTGGCATCAGGCGCACCCTTGGGGGGCATGGAAGTGTGCACACGACCAGCCACTGCCTGTGTGTCTGCTTTGACAGCGTGGGCAGTATCGGGGGGTTGGACCTCTAGGGGCACAGCAGGGGGCAGTGTCCTCGGCATTGCCTCTACCCTGGTGGAGAAGCCCTTCGTGAGGTGCCAAGGGCCCTGTTGACACTGTGCTGCTTCTAGTGCCTCTGGACACCAGCTGCTGGGGAACATGGGCAGGGGAATGCCCTCACACTCCAGTGCTGCTTGAGGGTTTCCCATGGGCAGGGAGTTGGCCACTGTGTGAAAAGACAGCTGGATTAGATGGACTCAGTCTGAACTAGCGAGGCTGTTCTTCTGTGGCAATGACAGTAAAACATAAGTGCTTCTGGGAAAGCTCATTCAGCCACCTGGCCTGGTAGATCCTCCCTGCAAAAAGAAGGCAGTTACCAAAGCAGCATTCTTTGCCAACCAGGGATAAAAAGGTACTGGTCCATTTCATGCCTGTAGCTGTTACCCCAAGTTGTGTACCAAGATCAGCTGCCCTCAATCTGACATGTTCCCTTCTGCTGAGTGACAACTCCCATCATTTCCTGGATGATGGGGTCTGTAGTGCAACATATCCAGAGGGTGTCAGGATGGGGCAGGCTGCCCAGAAGAGACTTCTTCCTTGTGTACAGGTATGCATAAGCACCCATACTTTGCCTTGCCTCCTTCCCAAAGATAGCCTCCCTTAGAGCAGGTACATTCAACCTCAGGCCTGCGGGCCGATCTGGCCAGGCAGGTTCCCAGTCCAGCCTTCCAAGCTTGGCAAAGGACCTCACTTCCTTGTCCCAGCGTTTGCACATCCTCTCACCCTTCCCAAAGGTTGAAATGCCTCCCCTAAAATTTACTTACCAACAGGGAGAGCTGTAAGCTAACTATACTGGTGTTGATGGCCCCAGCTGTTTGTCCATATCTCTGTCCATCTCTAGAATAATGCCCCCACATTGAATTTGGTACTTGGACTCAGCACCACTGCCCTCAGGTAGGTAGGTTGGTCAGTCGGTTGGTCATTTATTTATTTCATTTATATGCCACCCCAATAGCCCAGGCTATTGATTGTTTGCATTTATATACTACCCCAATAGCCCAGAGGGCTCTCTGGGTGGTTTACAAACATCAAAACCCCACCAATCCTTAACAAATAAATAAATTGACTACACCATGACTGAGCATGTAATAACATGCTTAAAATGAATTAAATAAATAAATGTACCATTAAAATTAATTAACTTTAAAATTTTGCTTAAATAAAAAGGTCTTGACCTGGCGCCGAAAAGCAGCGTTGAAAAGTCATAAAGTAAGACAGCCCTTTCAGTGGGTATAATACAGCTGTCCTTCACTCGCTCCCAATTGAAGTCCAAGCTCAATTCAAGGTGCTGGTTCTAACCTATAAAGCCCTAAATGGCTTGGGACCAGGCTACCTCTGAAGGAACCTCTCTTCCCCCTTTATGTCCTCATGCCCCCTTAAGATCAGCAGGGGAGGCCTTTCTCCAGGAACCCTCCTTGAAGGAGATACAGAGAGTAACTACTCAGAGGAGGGCCTTCTCTGCAGTGGCACCCAAACTATGGAATATGCTCCCCAGAGAGGTCTGCCTGGCACCGACTCTCTACTCTTTCCAGTGCCAGGTAAAGACCTTTTTATTTACCCATCATTTTCATAATTAAATCAATATTTTTAATAAGAAATATCAATCAGTCACATCTTCTTTCTTTTCCTTTTTTCTTTTCTTCTTTTAATTTTGAATAATTGGTTCGCTTGAATGTTTTAATGCTTATTACTGAACTTTAATTGTATTTATATGGTTATTTATTTTGTTGTGAGCCATCCTGAGGCTATGCAAAGGATGGCATAGAAAGGTTTTAAATAAATAAAATAAAATAAAAAATACCCAGATGTTTCATAACCATTAGCATCACATGGCAACCTTAATGGACCAACACACTTGGTGTACTGTCACATGCCGTTTTGAGCTAGGCGACTGCTTCGACCCAAGTGCATAAACTCCGGCTTCAAGGCTAAGGCTTCAAGTGCTTTATCCATTTGCAGAAGATCGTGTTCTTTTGCTTTTCCTTCCACGAGTGATGGAAAAGTCGGGCAGCTTTTGCAGGGCCTGGTGAAGTCTCTGCCAGCAAGTTCTCAGGCGGAATCAGCACAGGGTGCAGAATCCAGCAGGCTTCTAATCCCGCCACCTTTAAGCACCAGCTTTTCCAGGCCGTCCTTTTATTCTATGTGATTTCCAGAAATCACATACATTTTCTGTGCATGTCTTGGGTCTGGTAAGCCAAAAAGCAGACAGGATGATTTGTGTCCACAGTAACTTTGCCACCTAATTAAGTTGGATCGCTTGCATCAATCACACTGAATAGCTCGGTCCAAGTGGAGGGGGACGTCCCACGCTGCTCTTGGCAGCTTGTACAGTGCTATAAGAAGTATATATATAATTTCTCATGAACTTCTGTAGGTTTGCACCATCTCTAATTACATCCGGAATAGCTGTCAAAGGAAGACATTCAAGGATTTAGGACTGGAAATCTAAAGCCGGATTCAGAGGCTAATTTGTTTTGTGACCCTAAGAAACTCATCTTTCAAAAGCAAGTACAGAAAATGAAGCATCCAAATATATCTCGTGCATACTTTCAGGAAACTTGATCTTGGTTTTCCTGTTATACCATTGCGACGAACGGCTGTGTATTGCCTTCCAGCGAACCGTGTGCTTGCTACTTGGGCAGCCTTGCAGCCGGTTTCTCTCTAGGCTCTCTGACCAGAGCCTTTTTTAAGATGCCCAATTGCAGTGCACGACAGGGTTTGCCAAGTGCGGCTTCCCACAAATTGTTCAGTGAAGCAGCCGAGCGGCCCATGGCGCAGAGACCGCTGAGCTGCTCCACCTAATGTTCACTGGACTCAAGGGAGTCGTTGTTACACTGATGTGTAAATAACTGAAGAAACTAATTGCTGGAGGGCAGAAGGATGACTGCATGCAAAAAAGCAAAAATAAGGCTTTGTAATGCCTTTAAGAAAGAATTCAACAAATTCATTAGAAGTGAACCTACCAGTGGCTATTAGCCATGCTAAAACAGACCAAATGTTTACATTCAGGGGCTGTACATGAAAATGTGATGTTACTACCAGATTCTGGGAACAAATAGGGGGCTGTTGTTTGTTCTCAGGGCAATCTACTGTTGCAGGTGGAGTGCTGGCCTAGATAGATCTTTTGGTTTCATCCAGGCAAGTAGTTTTACACAATTTCTAGAATGTTGTTTTCACACTATAATGCCATCCTGGCTCCATGTCCTTGGAAGCAAGTCCCATGTTATATCACCCTGCAGAAGTGAGAGGCTGAATCCTGGCATTACCAGCACTCTGTCATCCCCTGAGGAATTTTTCTTCTATTTCTATGCACCCCCAGTTAGGGAGAGGTGAGGGATCTGTTTTGGGGATGTGAATCCATTGGATTACCTGGGCTCAGCTTCCTGGATTCCAGTCTGCTTTGGTGCATCTATGAGTCCAGGTTCTTGGAATTTGTGTAATGCTCACCAGGAATGGAGGCCTGCACCACCACTGTGCCAGGGGCATCCCC
The DNA here is from genome assembly GCF_004798865.1 of Varanus komodoensis. Taxonomy (NCBI): domain Eukaryota; kingdom Metazoa; phylum Chordata; class Lepidosauria; order Squamata; family Varanidae; genus Varanus; species Varanus komodoensis. Next base: position 5,895,032 of record NW_025335627.1, on the reverse strand, counting down.
CTTCCACGGTCCGTGCAGCAGCCGACATTTAAGAAAGAGCTGCAGTAGGTTCATTGCTTTAATCAACACCTGCAACATGTGCCTGGAGGATTTTTTTTCCTGTTTTGGTGATAGGTCTACATTTTAATTTGGGCTGTTTGAACACTCAAGCTTTCTAGGGTTCTCAAGACTCTCGCTGCCCACCCATTATTCAACAAACAAGTTTCTTGTGTTTATCTCGATTAACCTAAAGCATGAGCCCACTTCCCTCCCAGGATGCTCCCCAAAATCTCCAGCTGGGAGCAAAGGCTGTTTAAAGGGAGCTGTGTTAAACTAATCAACAACTCAGAGGGCCACTTTATACAGAACAGGCAGCCCAGGAATGTAATCATTTGAGGCATTGGCTCATTGAGGTATGAACTCATGAAAGGTCATGAGGTCAAGGTGATTTCACAAGGCATATTTAAAAAGAATTAGATTTATGCAAGAGTTGTGATATGTTGAATCTCGGGAACTTGAAATTATATGGTAAGGTGTCAAAGACCCAGACTCAGCCAGCATGGATGTGGTACAATGTACCTCTGCTTGCCCACATGCACAGCTGAGCTGCTTATGTTCAGGCAGAATCCATGCTGGCTGGGTTTTTCGTCTGTCTCTTACATGCATAGGATAGATGACATCCTTTGATGCAGATATTGGTAAGCAGTGAGTCTGAATGGCAAAATGGCTGATGGTATTAGGGCCAAATGACATGTGATGCTAAATACATTGCTGCAAGTACTGTGAATCTGTTTTTGTTTCTGTTTCAAAGCACTTTGAATTGCAGGAATTAAGGGGTCCAATTGGGACCTGAACTTTATGAAGAAATTTCAGTCCTTTTGGGCCCAGTAAAAAATCACTTCCTGAGCTTTTTTTTTTTTTTTTTTTTGAGGGTGGGGATTAATCCCTTATCTTCCATAGCTCACTCCTGACCCTAACCAGCTTTGCCCCTCTGTTCCCTGGAGGGCTCTTTATAATAATGAAATGAACTGCAATGAAAGCACTTGTATGTGCCATGCTGAATTTAGTTTGCATGTGGCTCGGTCCCAAGTATATCAGATTGGTTCTATGTTCCTTTGGAACAACTTTCCTCAAGATAAGAAGGCGCATGATTCTCCAGGGGGGAAAGCCAGCAGTGGTGCAAAAGCAGCCCGTGTGGAACTTGCCCCCTCGAGTGGCTGGGGGAACTTTCAGTCATCCGAACTGGAGACTGTTCTCCATCACCATTGTGTTTTTAGTCGCTCTTTCTTAGAGGATCTTTATCTCCTGCGCTGGCACGGGTGTCCTGAGTCCCCATGGATGCCCTTCTCGCAACCTCCAGCAGTGTGACATCTACTGGCTCCCTCCTTCCTCTCTGTCTTCTACCGTCCTGCTGTCTTTGGCTTGCATGGGGTGCTCACTGGGCCTTGCGCGGTCGCCCAGCGAGGAGGAAGTGTGCTGGTCTGTTGCGATGTGTACACTCCTCTGAGCTTGTGCAAAAGCACCAGATGCAGGAAATGACCCTTCCATGTAGGGGTCTCCACATGCAGCCAGCACAATATTCGTTCACACAGTGGCCTATTTTTGAGCTCTCTAGATTGCCCGAAGGTTGGCTTGGTTTGTACTCCACCCGTCCACCAACAAAATGGTGCTCCAGGTGGCTTGCATAGGAACTCAATGGTTAATACAGGCACAAAGCGAGTACAGATTGCGATTGCTGCTTGCCCAGCCCCAACATGGAGGCACTTGCCGTGGATCTGGCACTTCAGCAAGACACCGGTTTCCCTGGTGACCCCATGCACTCACATGGGGGCAGGAATGAGCTTCTGAACTGGTCTGTATTGAGCTTCTTGGGTGCATTTCCCCTTCTCCTTCCGCTCTCTCCTGCCATGCCTCTGCTGACTGCCCACAACTCATTAACTGATGCGTCCCCCCTGTGCTGACCATGTTCGCCGAAGGCAGATTGTAGGCCACACGGGAAGGGCTGTTTTGTTCCTTTTTCTGTACATAGCCGTGCCTGGTAGGCTCTTGCATCAGGAGATACGAAATAGTGGGCACAATCAGCCAGAGTTAACTACATTTGGTTCTCTTGAAAGTCAGAGCCATGCCCTAAAGCTGAGCACAAAAAAATGGAACCCTAAACAACTACTAGGGGACTGAAAAGCAGCCATTAATAGCTAGACAGAAGAGTTGATGAGATATAATTTCCTCACATTAGGCCTTAATAACAGTGATGGGAGCTATAAATGAAATAGCATTTATTCTTCCTGTCATACTGAATTAAGTTTCGAAATGTTGGGTTGAACGGGGTGTTGCAGACAATGGGAACAGTACAGGAAATAGAAATCCCAGAGGATTCTCCTGAGCTCCTCCCTCCCCAGATTTTTTTAACCTTTTAAAAACACACAATTTCTGAGAAAGAGAAGCTAGCCAGTGTTTTGATGATTTCCTGGCTGCTTCTAATTCACGTGAATGCTGTTATTTCATTTCCTCTGCTTTCATGTTAGGACTTGCCAAGTGATTCTACAAGCTCGCAGAGATAGGCAGAAGCTGCTTTTGCCAGCCTGGGGGCTTTCCAGTGTTTTTGCACTTCAGTTCCCGGTATCCCTGGCCAGAGTCCAACTTGGCAGGGGAAGTTGAAGTCCAGGTTGGACATGGCTGGGCTAAAATGCAGGTGGTTATTGTTGTTCCTCTGACTTAACTAGATTGCTATAGCAGTTAGAGAGACTGAAATTAGGCATGTTCTACCTTGTAAACCCCCATCCCACCCCATGTTAACAGGGTTAACTTTGACATTCAGTGTTTTGCTTAGTATCTTTGGGGTTGTTTTTTTCCTGTACAAAGGATGTGGCGCTGGGTCAAGAGAATTGGTTACAAGTCCACTAAGCCCCGAAAATAGAGGAGACATTTAATTTGATTCTCCTGATAATAAAGAGACAAAGCAAAGGCACGTGGTTTGGCAGCAGACATGAACAAAAAGGCAAATTCGGGGTGGTGCACTGGTTTAAAACTCCACCCCCCCCCCCCCGCACTTCAGATATTTGGGGTTTCAAATCCCTTCAGCCCTAGATAGCAGGACTGGTGGTCAGGAATCCTGGGAGTTGCACTCCAAAACATCTGGAGGGCACCAAGTATGGGATGTTGGACTTGGACCAGGGGGAAAGAGTTCAGACCCCTGTGTAGTTAGCTACAAAACTCTCTGGATGATAGAATAACCTAAGACGAGCTCCAGTGAATCAGGGAAAAAGTTCTGTCTAGTCCAACCTTCTACTCCCACGGTGAGCAACCAGATGCCTCTGGAAGGCCGACAAGCTGGGCTTATGATCAGTGCCATCTGGCCAGTCACCGAGTAGGTCTGCACCTCCTGCCAAACCACCCTGCAAAAAAATAGTAGTTTGGGTGTTTGCTGAACAAACCGCAGTGTACCCAATAGTCACAATAGTTTAGGTGTTTGCTGAACAAACCACAGTGTACCCAACAGACATTGTGTACCTGCCTCTTTCTCCCTCAATCCTCCAGGTGGGTCTGGCATGTACCCCAATGTCTTTCACAGCAGGACCTGTACGGGCTTCCTTGCTGAGCTCTGATCAATACACCTTCTTGTTGCTGCCAGTTTTTCTTCTTTTTTTAAAAAAACCAGAGCCTCCAAAAAACGCAACTGGGATCAGGTGTTTCTCTTTTTCTCTTTTGTTTTCCTTTTTTCCTTTTGGCTCCTGAAAATTCACCTTAAGAATATAAAATATTTGCTGGTACTTCACAGGTACACAAGTGTGCACTTATGGCTGCTAAGTGTGTGTCGTCTGGCCCAATCAATTCTCTTCTCTCTGCTGTCAAGGCAAGTGTACATACAAGCTAATTTGCACACAGTTGTCGGCTGTTATTTGCCTAACCATCAAATGGAAAACGCCAGTACATGGGAGGCGGGGAGAGCCAAGCACGTAGGAGAACCAAAGCAGGCTGGGCAGCAAGATCACCCACGTAGCCATTTTAATGGCTGAACTAACGGTTTTCACTGCTCTTCATCTTTTCAGCCCTTCCTTGCCTATGCAGCTGCTCTAGAAAGAGGAGAACTTACTCTGTCCCTTCTGCGTGGCTCCCTTTTGGAGCACTTTTACTGCAGAAGTTACTGTACTTTTCTGACAGTTGTAAACAAAAAACAAAATCCTGCAGGAAATAATAATAATAATAATAATAATAATAATAATAAGCCTTGGCTTGGGAACGTGGGAGATCTGGGTTCCAGCCCCCACTTGGCCATGAAGCTCATTTGCTCACTGAGGGCTTTATGCTGGTCGCTCACTCTCAGCATAACTCATAGGGTTGTGAAAGGTAAAATGGAGGCACCTCACAAGAGGAAAGAAGGTGAAATGCTGTAAATGCAAGGTAACGACAAAAACAATAACAGAAGATGAGAGGATGTGCTCTGCTGACTTAAACTCCATGGCAGAAAGATGGGATAATGGAATGAAGTAAGAAATACATTTTTTTTTTCTAACGTGAACCACCAGGTTCCAAGTATATTACTATGGTAGTTAAAATCATACAGAAAACTGGTCTTAATTGTGTTAGTCTCCTAAACCAGTCCTTAGGAAATGTAGATGGGAAGATCTATTCTGAGGAGACACATCCTGTTTATCTTGAGAACTTCAGGCAGAAGTCAACTTCTCCCTTACCAACTATTATCACATCCATGAGAAGGCTAGGATGCCTCTCACTTAGAGGCTCTTGAGTAGAAAATAACTAGCATCAAAATAGGACAGACACTCATGCACTTCCAAAAAGGAGGAAATGCATTACCAAAATTAAATCAATGAGACTGTGCCTATTTGCATATGCAAATTCACATGGGAAGATTTTAAAAAGAATTGCTATAATGTCAACAGAAATACAATACTTCTTACCATGGGTGGAAAGATGAAGAACTGGTGCTTACTGTTGAACAAGCAATTTCAAAATGGAGATTTTCATTTCTTTATTTTCAGATTGAACTTGGTCCAGAGAGCTATTTAAATAGAGGATACTTTGCAGCAGAGGACTGTCCTCAAAACAGAGGATGGTCCTCCATAAAGTAGGACACTTGGCCACCCTAAGCCAAAATGGACAGGGTTTTCATGTGGAATAGAAGTTTATCCCCACCTGCACCCAGGAATGAAGACATGAATTTTGGCACTGCAGCACCAGTGGCAGTGGTGCATCTCCTGGGCAGGCCCGTGGGCTGGAAATTGGCTCCAGGACTCCAGGAATATGCGCAGCCCTGATATCGTAGCCGCCAGAGTAAGGCTGTTATCCCTGATAGGTCAGAATGTAATTCCTAATGATTAACCACTTTCCCCATATTTGTCCTTGGACAACTTCTTGTTCAATCTCTCTGTGTGGCATGTGTGTAAAAGCTCTCCAAGCAAATGACGGCCTCTGAATGTTGAGGGCTAGCCCTTCATACTGAGGTTCTAAATGATAACGCCTGTCTTTTTAAAGCTCTTTACTATGGGAAGGTGGTTGATGGTAAAGAAAGACCTTCCTGTCTTTGACTGATGGCCTCTTAGATTTTGCTTCTCTTGGAAGCAGCTGAAAAACATCCTTTCAGGAAGGAGTCTGTCAGAGCACATTTCAGGTTTTATGGATCTTCAAGGCTTCCTGTATTATGTTATATCAGGTTATTAAGAGCGGCTGTCTAGATTCTGAAATACTTCATTTCTTGCCTTTATTTCATCGCATATTTAACCATGAAAACGCCTCTTGCTCTCATTACCAGGCATTGAAAAAATGCTGTTGAATGCACTTCAGACAAATCAGAGTGACCGTTTATATGGGGACTGAATGAGGGGGCTCGCTGAGGAATGGATCGCCACTGCACCTCCTATGGCTTCCCTGAATGGCTTAGAAACTGCGAAAGAAACCTGGGTAGACAGGGAAAAACTATTCTAAAATGTCCTACAAACAAAAGCAAATTTAACTTTGAATGCTATACTCACACTTGCCCAAGACGCTTCCTTAAATTCAACAGGACTTTCTTCTGAGATGATACGTGGCGTGAAGAACTGCGAGTAACCAAATCGTGTTGGTTCGCGTCCTGGGCCACTTCAGCGGCTCTGGGGGCAACTTCATTCCCCCTGCCGTGTTAGCAGCAGTGGCAAATCAGGCAGTGGCAACATGCTGCACTGGCCCAAATTTAGCTTCAAACCAAGACTTTAAATTAAAGCCCAGTGTGTCTTTTCCAGGCGGCTTGTGCAATTTGTCTGCAAAATCCAGCAGCCGCCTGCCAGTTGTTTTGCTGCCATAGCACCAAGTCTGGCAGTGACGGGTGGCTGCAGGGAGCAGCCTCAAGGGCAGGGGTGGGGGGGGGTCTCCTGCCACCAGCATGCCTTGTGTTGCCCTCCCTGCCTTACAGATACCATGCAAACGAAGGAGGGACCGAACTGGTGATGGTGCTTGCCAGAGGTTTTGAGCAGCAGCCACTGGCAGTCTGAGCCAACCTGGTCAATGGTCAGGGAAGCGGAAAGCTGCAGACCAAGACCTCTGGAAGGCACCAGGGTTGGGATGGCTGGTTGGCCTACTCTGTCTGGTGGTAGTTGTCCAGAACCTCAGCTGGTTCTTGATCCTTCAACTGCAGTTGCCAGCCAGCATTTGTACCTGGGATCTTCTACATGCAAAAGTATGGTCTGACCAGGGAAAAATCTGCTTTTCTATCAACCACAGGCAGAGCCTGGCTTTCTTCTCTAGTTTTCCCTTTGATGGCTCTGCTTATCTTTACCTCTGAATGGTCTGCTCAGCTTATATTGTGGCTTGCACATGACTGTCTTTGGACTGCAGATCCAAAGGAATTCGGATTTCTATGCTCCCAGCCTGCAGATTCCGCAGTGGGCAGGCTGTCTCCAAGTCACGCTCCACTTTTTCACTTTAGTGCTAATTTGTACTTGTGCTATTATGTTGCACATTAGATGCAATGTGCCGTTGCAGTGTTGTGCACATTAATACAAGTAGAACAAAATTTTGGTAAAAAAATAATTCTGTTAGTGAGTGGGACGAAGATGCCTGGCGATCCATGAAACACAGGAGGAACAGATCTAACAAATCTGTAGCGCTGTGGATCTTGCTGCAGTGCTCCGTCAAGCTGTGGTCCCAATTCTGTTCACTTCACCCGTCTGCATGTTCAGCAGCTGCAGCACGGCTCTGGCCATCAGTTACAGAGCCTGACTATCCTTGGGCCACCTCTTAAAGCCAAGCTAGTCTCTTGGCCATAGTAATGCTCCCATGTAAGGGGGAATTCAGCAGCTTGTAGGCATCCAGTGCAGAACACAGGAGCAGCAGAGGCAATCTTCACCCTCCTTTTCCCCATCCTCCATTTCTGCTAGGTGGGCTTTTTCACTTGTCTAGTGACAGCGCTTGGGAGCGGGAGGGAAGGCAACCAGAGCAACCAATGCCCTGTCTTCCCCAGTCTTCTCCCCCAAAGTGCCCCTTTCCTCCCTCTTCAGAGTCATTTTTCTGATCTTGGAGTGTAGCTGGTGCACGTCCCCCCATTCCAGCTGTGAGGGCATGAGAGAGGAGAGACAGAGCTCAGGTGCCCAGGTGTGATGCCAGAGCACTGCCTCCTGCCTCTGAGCTGGAAATCCAGAAAATCCTGTGCCCTTCAGGGGATGTCTAGGGGCCATAGGATCACTCTCTAAAGGTGAGATACCATTTGGTCATGACTCTCATGTTTCTCGTCAAGATTGGAATAGAGACCAAAGGTTATTGCTGTATGGAGTACACCATACTGAATCATGGCAGCCTTACCTTAGATGTCATGGTTTTTTCCAACTTTTAGGAATTGAACAAAAAAGACAATACATGTTATCTCAACAGTGAACAAAACCAAAATTATGCTTCACGATTGTATTTGCAGGATACATTGAGTAATATCGCCAGATAACCAAGCAAAGGCCCCTTTCCAGTGAAAGCCGAAGCAGTTACAGGGAATCGGGGAGGGCTGGGGCAGTGGGTGAAGTCATCCATCCTTTGCGAGCTGCTGTGGTGGAGGTGACAGAATTGGGGAATGGTCCCTCTTTGGTGGACTCACTGTTCACTGCAATTGCTCTCCATTTGCTAGCATCAATTCACAAGAGGCTTCTGTTTGGCCAGGAAAAACAGAAGCCTTTTTGGTCACGTTTTAAGGTTGATCATTGGAAGTCCATTCTAATTAGTTAGCTGAAGGAAACATAAATATAATGAAGTAAACAAAAGACATGCAGCTTTTGTGGGAAGAGACCCATGACATGAAAATCTGATTATACAGAGAGTGATTAAGACCATTTAGTACTCACTGGAGTGTTCCAGGATTCTTCCTGTGGGAAAAAAGGACTGTACATTTGGTCTTGGATGCATCCTGCATGAAGATAACCCTGTGAGATGCATCAATTTAGACAATTAAAAGAAAATTGTGTAGATGAGCACTTGGGTTGAAGCATTTTCATACTTTTTAATACTCCCACGAGGCCCTTCCTTCTCAGATGTTGTCTTGTGCATGCAAAACGTTTTCTTGGGAATGTTCCTTCATCATGTAACGATTGGGGTGAGGGCCAGAAAGAAGCCCAGAGTGGTTAAAGGGGGTGCAACATGAAAAGTGTGAAGGCAAGGAAAAAGCTTGTCATTTGGCATGAGCCAGAGTGGTCATGAGCAGAGGACAGTCCACTATTTGAACAGCTGTCCAGTCTGAGTCCAGTTTAAAAATAAAGAACTATAAGAGGGGAGAGCTCAAAGGGGCCTTGAAGCTGCCCATCAACTGTTGGCAGCTGGACAGCAGCAGTCTGAGGAGCACACAGGGTGATCACAGCCTTCCCCACTATGGTGAGATGAAGCGTATTCCTGAGTTCTAGAATTAGTTCTGGACTGAGCTTTATTCTGTGTATGCCAGCCTGCCTCGTTTGCTTTCTTTCTTTGCATTTCCTCTTTTTTTTGACAGTGCCACCCAAGATGGGAAAAGGAACAAGGGTAGCTTCAGGTAAAGTAAACATGTCTAGGAAAGCAACCAAGGCAGTTGGTTCTAAGAAGCCAACCAGACATTATAGTCCCTTCTGCCTTGCTTCCTGTGATACTTAGTTCTGCAGGTGTAGAGTCAATGAAAGATCAGTGACCACCATAGGCCACCCTTATTACATTGCTGTTGTGCCAGCTGCAGCCTGGTCAGAGACTCATTTCGATGAGAAGACCCCCTTCTTAGAAGGGCCTTCCCTCTTGCATTCTGATTCCCAGGACCAATGGCCAGTCAGGGGATTCCAACCTGCCTTCTCCAACCTGGTGCCTGGTGGATGTTTCAGACTACAACTCCCAGCAATCCTGAAGTGTGTTGGAAGCACAAACCTTCTGGAGGGCACTAGGTTGGGGAAGGCTGCTCTGGGACCTGCAGGGCCTTCCCCTTCAGGTTGTTCTTGGCATATTGCTATTCAAAGGCAAAAGCGTCCCTGCTTGCCAGGGGAAAGAAGTGTGGCTCAGGCTTTTGTGTGCCTTCCTGTCACCCAACGCCTCCTCAGTGCAAAGTAGCCTCCCACCCATTGCAGACCTGATCACACAGAACCAAGAGCCTTTCCTTGAAAGTGGCAGGTAGACGATTTCAAGTGTGGTGTATCTTGGGCTGGACCTTGGGACAGAAGCCCAGAACCACACAGCCCAGCTTCCTCCTCCTCTACCACCAGGGGAGCACCAGGTGAGGAAGGCATCAGAGCCGCAGAAGCGTGCTCCATCTGACGGCTGCTGTTGCTGTTAGTGAGTCTACAGTGTGAAGCTGCTCAGACTATTTCTTTATGAGCAAATTCAAACATCAGGGTTGCTTGCTGGGAGTGGGGTTCTTTTGCTTCTCTTCTAACACAGGAGGAACAGAGGAGCAGTAATGCAGAGCCAGGAATAAGGCAGGATGCGGCACAACAGTGGGCACTGCTTTTTGAGCGGAAGCCGCTTCAGCTCTGGTCACCATCCCCAGCTCTGGTTGGGGGCCTTTCCCAAATGGTGGGGGGGGGGTCTCCTCTCTTCACCTGCTGCACGAGGACTGGCACTGTGCTTCAGACTTGGCTGGGGACCTCCAAGAAGGATACATTCTCCTGTTGCTCCTAGCACGGCACCTGGCCCAGTGCGAAAGCAAACAATATGGCAAAGCCAGAGAGCTGCTGCTGGTGCAAGCTGCCCCGTGAGGTGACTGTGAGTGGGGGAGAACGTTGGACTGACGTAATACAGGCTCCTGTTCCACTTTATTGTGACTTTATAAACTAGCATGCTGGTGAATTTTATCTCAGCACTGCTGATGTGTGAAAGTCATGAGATGTTGCGGCCCATAGAATATTGTATATGCACATCTGGGTACGAGGACCATATTCTTCTTGAAAGATGCATATGATGCTAAGTTTCCTGGGCATGAGAATCACAGGGGAAGACAGTTTTTCCATGTTCTTCATGTTGGGTTACTGTGTGGGTCACCTTGACCGCTTTTGCGACAGGACTATCTAAGAGCGTTCCATTTTATCTTGCGAATTCATGCAAATGATGGTTGACATTTTAAAAGGTTTCTGGATAATCCGCTGCTGCTGGTCTGAACTTTTGCACAGATGTTGAGCACTGTGTACAGAGACTGCTAAGAACAGCAATGTTAATAGAGAGAATCTCATCTGAGTCACAGTGGTGGCCCCGTGAGGACTTTTTGCTCCCACAAAGGATCTCCACAAGACCAGTCTGTATGAAAGGATGAGGAGGGTTCGTGGGAAAAATGTGCGATGCACTCCCATTGACTCCTAGTGGGATTGTTACTCTTTGCGCAGGAACTTTGAACTTTTTGTTTAAAGAATGCAGACATGGAAAAGGCACCAGTGACTGTGCGAGAAGAAATAAGCTTTACCAGAGAAATCTTGGTGGTGGAACAGCAGTGTGAGAAATGTGCCTTTCATGTTAATGTTTGTTTCCCCCTGCTTTTACAAAAACACTTCCTGTTTTTGTTTTTAAATCGAGCATTGAGTAAACATGGCAATTCCCCATGGACTGATTGTTTAAAACAGGAGTGGGGAATATGTGGCCTCCAGATACTGTTGGACTACTTTACCCATCAGCTCCAGCCAGCATGGGCAATGGATAGGAGTTGCAGAGTGTCACAAATGTGTGCCACATGGTTCCTCTAATGGTTGTGTTTCCCATAATGCAGGAATGATACCTGGCCCTCCAGAAGGTGTGTCAGTGGCACAGCACAGTGCATTGGGAACCACACGGATGAAAGCCATGAGCGGCGAACACAACTGCAGTTGGGAACAACTCTGTGACGACTGCAACTGTACCTTTGAGTAAACGTGCTAAGAGGGGTTCCTATGGTTGGCACTGTGGCACAAGCGCTCACTGGCATGGTTTACATTACATGAATTTCTTGGACTTGGAGTAGGTGGCAGAGTCGAAAAAGACTATGGAGTATATCAAGTGTTGGCTCCCTTGGTTTAACACAATTCTGGGCCTAATGCACATTTACTTCATCCTCTGTAGACTATAGACGGAAATAATCTACCTCAACCACAATGACGACAAAAAAGTTCCTATGTCGTTCTTTTGGCTTCACTTTCCTTTATACTGAAAGACATTTCTCTTATTCGGATCACCTTTTTCCCTGATGTATGGATCAGATTTGAAAGCTTAAGGGTAATGACTAGATGTTATAAATAAATATCTTGATCCCCATTTTGAACCTGACCCATTTTGCTGCTGCTAGTTATCTTACAGCATTTGAGTTGTGGCTCCTCTTATCCCACCAGAGGTAAAATTTCCCCAGGTTACTGATGCAGGAGCTGCACTGGAAAGGTAGGTTGTACCAGAATGGCACTGCGTCCTACTTAGGGCGCATTTACTAATATTCTTAGCCATTAGCAGTCCACTTCTTGATCTTTGCAAGTTTAACTAGCCCTTCATCTTGCACTCAGAAGACGATAGGAATGATAAATAAGGAGTGGGCACAACTAGGTGCCTGATATGACAAAGAGGTCTTAGATAGTTCCAACAGTTGGGCAGTTGGGGCATGACAATGAGAATCTTAGTTCCATCTGCACCAAATTTACTTAAGATTATGATCAGGACCAACATTGTCCATTTGTGTATTCAGCCATTTTGTATAGTTCCCCCACCCCCTTTATTTGGGAAATATTACAGTCTGGGCTTCCACTTTATTCAGGTTTGGACCATCTGTCTTCAAGGATGTTATTTTTATACATTTGCTTTTTATCAGCATAGACAGTGGATCCCTCTGAAGTAAAGCATAGCGAGAGTTAAAGCAGAGATCACAAAAAGTAGGTCTGGATTTGCTGGCAGTTCTCCGAGTAATGACAAACTGGGTAGGTAGCAAACATCTCTGATTCCCTGCAGTTTAACAATAGCAACCACAACAAGCCTTTCCCTCCTCCTAAATTGGGTTGCTGAACTCAAGAACTGTTGAGGGAAAGTGCAAGTAATTTCTGTGTGAAAGGTTTAGTGTGCAAGTTTGGGTAATGAAGACAAATTCCTGGGCCAGGCATGTGTTCAGCAGCACCCCGGATTGCTGTTGTGGGTCTGCTTTCTTGAGCCACTATTTTTACCTGGCTTTGGTTGATGAGCTTAAGGGGTCTGGTAAAAACCCAAACAGATTCTGTAAGCCTGAAATCTAGCCACCCCTGAGTTAAAGTAAGCATGTCTATCTTCCATCACACACACAAAAGTAACAAGACCAACTTGCTTTGGTTTCTAACTTCCAAAATTCAAAAGAGGCAAACACCCATTCACAATCAGCAAAGATATGAACAAACATTTATAACCGGTGCTTGGGCATTACTTTTCTTTAAGAATGTGAAATAAATGAGCGTATATTCTTGTTTCCTGTGGGTATCACACACCAACCTGTTCAGTGTTGATTGGTCCATGCAATCTTTGTAACGAGCCACGTAGAGAAAAAGCAAGCCCCAAAAGTCTGATGCTTGTGTCAGATCATCCCATTAACTTGCCATTTGGTTCAATACTGTTTGGTGCAAGTTATAGTCATCAGCTGACACTAAATCAGAGTGCACCCTAAAGAGAAACAAAATGTGGTTTTCTATATATCTGTGTCACTTTCACTCTCCCCATGCTGTGATGTGTCACTTTCACTCTCCCCATGCTGTGATGTGTCACTTTCACTCTCCCCATCTTCTACCGCTGTCTGGGACTCAGATCAGGTGTCAATCCCTATCCGCCGGAGGGCAGAATTCAATTTTGGAGACACTCCTGCAGGCTGTTCCAGGGGGCACAGAACCAGAGGCAAAGGGTGGAGCCAAAATACCAGCATGGTTTAGCATAAAGGTCTTACTGCCAGTAACTAAGCCTTAGCAGGAAGCATTTCAGCCCGTAAGAAAGGGGGGAAAGCTGCACAGAAGCTGGCTATGCTCCTTCATCTGGGGAAAGGGGGCAGGTCCAAGGGCAGGGGTTCGGGACATGGGGAGGAGGCATGAATCTAGGGAGGCCAAATTTGGCCTGCAAGGCTAAAATTTAGCACTTCTGGCCTAGGTAAAGTATTTGATTGATTGCGAATTCATGTGGCTTCCACTGAGGAAAAACAGTTATTACTCAGCTGCCAACACATAATCTTGATTTATGAGCAATTTATTTGTGTTAATGGACTTATTCTGATTTGTCATTACAAATCCTTGACATAAAATTATTTACACATGCCATTAAAACAAATGCTGAAATTTTAGAGTGCTCTGCAGAACTCTTCAGCTGGCTGAAGCTTTGCTGAAACAATTTGGGTTCGTGCTGGGACACTTTTGGAGGATCAGATATTTAGATAGCTACATGTTAGTTATACTTCTCCAAACTCATGGTTAAAAGATGTTCTAAAAATACATTATAATTCACTGCCTGCAATTTTCTACATATTAAATCATGTGGAGTTATTATTTTTTTTTCCTTTGCCATGTTTGCAAATCCATATTGGAGTGCTTACTGAAAGCAGCCTTGAGTTTGTACAAAGTTCACTGTGGGTGAGTACAGATAAAATGTCTTCAGGTTGCCACTTAACAACGTAGTTGTAACCAATCAGTAAAAGCATGGCCTGAACTTAAAGAGGGTAATGTTTCTGGGATGTACTATTTTTCATGCATGGGGTGGAAATTGCATACTTGGACTTTCATACAAAGAGCTCCTGGCAGACACAGGACTAGCAAGTTAAGGATAAAAGTTGCTTTCCTGTCAATACTTTAATATGAATAGTACATTTTCTTGGTGGGAAGGCATTTACATTTGTACACTCCACTTGCAGTGTGAAGTGGTACAGTCCAAGAAAAGCCCCCATATGATTCTTCTCTTGGGATGTTTAATTTCTCATTAGTGCTTTGGCCAATGGAAGGAGAATTTGTCACACCTTTACTTCCAATCCCATCAGTCTGAAAATCAGTTCGTTCATAAAGCCAGTGTCTCTGTTCCCCAATTTTCCAAATCAAAACATCTAACCATGGCTTCCTTATACAATCAACTGTAGGGATTCATTACTATTTCTGCTTAATCAAAATTTAAGGGCTTGGTGAGGAAATCCTTGTGTTCTAATGGGTGGCCCTGGGCAAAAATCTGTTTCCCAGCTGAATCTACTTCATAGGGTTGTTGTGAGGATAAAATGGAGGTGGAGAAATGTGTGTGGAGTAAGAAAAATGAATTTAAAATATTATGCAATAGATAAATCGACAATGTTTAAAGTAAATTCTCTGCTATGCCTCACAGACAGTTGATAAAGACATGTTTTATCCATGGTGCCAATTGTTTGAGGAATTGTTGCTGCTCTTTTAACAAAAACAAAAGCAAAGGAGAACTTGGGAGCCCTCTGGAGATTATGTTCAGATTCATGTTCAGCTGTATTAATAGTAGAATCTCTGGCATGCAGAACCTTTTTTCCCTTTTCAGAAAATGTATTCCTGCCAATTTGTTCCCACATTGATTAGTTAGCTCTCTTGGGATAATGGTTAATGGTACATAAGTAATGCACTCTGTAGTAGAGCTGTGTTAATTTGGTGTGAAGCACTAACCTTTGCTTCCAATCACTGTCAAGTAAGTTATATGGTTTTATTAGGGAGAAGCATATAACTTCTGTGGTTGAGGGAAATGTTGCTTTGTGGGCTTAGTATTCCTTTGCTCAAAGGGTAGAGGCAAGAAAACAAAAGCACAGTGGTCCGTTCCGGATGAGTGGAACAGAGGCTTTCTGACTTGGTGCAACCTCCACGAGACAGGAACAGAAGGGATGTTTCAAGGACTATTTCACTGCACATCGGTGCTAGGAAATGACGTTTTTATTGTATGCTTGCTGTTGTTCCAGTTGCTGCTGTGAAACAGGGCTGGCATCAAGGAGGAGCGGGGTCAGTCAGCTTCCAAGGAGCCCACGCCTCACTTGGGGCCCACTGCCAAGAGCCCCCTGGAGTTGTTCCTGCTCTTTGCCATGGGGGCCTGCTTGCTCACTGCTGTCCAGACACTGTTGGTGCTGGAAGGAGGAGCAGTTGCTGCAGTTGCCTGCTTGCTCCCAGGCCGCCATGGAAGCAAGCGGTGGCAATGATGGGAAAGAGAATGGGGCACTGCAACTGTGTGATAATGGCAGCAGGAGGCAGATTCTCCCAAGGGCAGGCCACTCCAGGTCTTGCCCAAGAGCCTCCAAAACCTGGAGTGTCCAACAAAGTAAGAGGATCTACTTCGTAGACTAGGAGTTGGCAAGCTTTAACACTCAAAGAGCTATTTGGACCCATTTCCCACAGAAAAGAAAACACCAGGAGCCACAAAACTCTTTTGACCTCTAAAATGAAAATAACACTGCATATATCATTTTTTACCTTTATGCTATGTATAAAAAAACTATAGTGTGTTGCATTTATGAAACGGATCGGCAGCTGTGCTGTGCCGGCGTGTGTCACAGATCATGGGGAACTGACTCCTAGCACCAAATGTGAATTTATGTATATTTGCCAGAATTATATGCAGGTGCTAAAGCAGTCTAAAGTTTGCCAAAGGGAGAGGGAGAAGAGCTCTCTCAAGGAGTAAATAATACTTCTTGGTTTGTTCCTTCTGTGTATCCGGCTGTCAAGGGGATCTGGAGTCTGTAGAGCATGCCTCAGTGAGGAAGCGTGGAGGGAGGCCTCACAGTTAGAATGGGCAAAGGCAACTTCAGAAATCCACTGCAGAACATTTAGAATGGGGGGGGGGGGCTGAACTGCTTGTCCAGGGAACAAAGGTGAAAGAGGCAGGGCAGAAAGCAAAATGGTGGTGGTGTGAGGGCAAAAATGCCAACACATGTTTGCTTAGGTATCAAGCTTTGTAGTCTTCTGGAGTGAGGGGAACAATGGCATGGTGCTGGGAAGCCATTAATATTTAAGCGTCATTTTAGTTGTTAACAATATTTGCTTATTTATCTGGCCAGGGCAACTTCTTTTATACTGTTATTTATTTTATATTGTTAATTTTATATTGTTATTTTTGTATTTTATTGTATTTTATTTTGTGTTGTGAGCTGCCCCGAGGCTTCGGCAAGGGGCGGCATAGAAATGTTTTAATAAATAAATAAATAATATTGAGGCCAGTTTGGGACTCCACTGGAGCTGGATTTGGCCTGAGCTTTTGCAGTCTTGATGATAGGGCTGTTATTTTGGAAGCAAGTATCTTTTAAAAGATTATGTAATTATTTCATCCAGGTGTTTCTACAAAGAAGTAATTTCAGATGGTTAATAGGAATCTAAATGGTGGCTAGAAAGGCATCAAAAAATCTGGACAAGTTCTGTAAACACCCTGTCATGGCTCAGCTTGGAGGTGCCTCCTTTGTTTTCCATGATCTATTTTTCGTTTTTGAAATTAGGCCTGTGGTTTGATGCTTCTGATTTAAGTGACTGAAATATCCTGCTCTGGTAGTGGGAGGTCATTAGCGATGATGAGATTAGAGATTTATATGTGTCAGTCCAAGTCCTTGGTCATAATTTAATCAACACATTTGAAAATGTTTCTCCTTGCAAAACTCTAATGGTTTTATGTAGTCTGGCAAGTTTATTGAGAAACATGTCTTTGGCATTTTTCTAGCTTAAGTTCAATGAACTGCAGAACAGCGTATATCATGAACACAAGCTGGGATAGCCTTATTTCCATTTGCATCCAGAAAAATTCTGCGTGCATTTATGTGCAGGGCAGGTGCAGTTGATGGTGGGACGACATGGGTCTAAATGTACTTTCCATTTCTCTAGCCAGAACTATAAACATGTCCAATGGAGTTTTTAATCTTCAGTTTCAAGCATTTTGTCCATAGTGATGACGTGTCATGAATATGCTGTTGAACCTGCTAACTGCTGAAGCATTGACGGGTTTGCAGCACAGCCCTAAATGTGTGTACTCAGAAATAATTTCCACTGAGCTTGATGTGGCTTACTGCCAAGGAAGTGGAGATGGGATAGGGATAGATTCCCCCTCCCGCCCCCGATTTACAAATATGCAAACAAGAGCCCATGGGAAGGAAGCAGACCCTAGAAAATAGATCCCTCTCACAGAGCAAGGTATGCAATCAATGCTCCTTCTTTCCCTAGCTGCCCCCCCACCCCCGCAAAATCAGGCTTCATCCATCTTCCCCAACTGGGTGCCTGCAAGATGTTCTGGACTACCACACCCAGCATTCCTGTTATTCCTCACTGGGGATGATGGGAGTTGTGGTCCAGCCCATCTGGAGGATGCCAGGCTAGGGAAGGCTGGGCTACCCTGGCTGATTTCACTCATGGCAGCTAGAAATGCTCAGCTTGTTCTCTTGCCAATTCAAATAGCCAGCTTCTGCCTTTGGCCCCGTCTGGTACAGGTTTCCATTTACATCCCAGCCCTAAAGGTGACATTTTCACTTAGAAGTCCATCTGTAGTTGTGGGGGAACACTGACATGGCTTTGTCAGGGCCTAGACCACTTGTCCCAGTGTTGCAGCCTTCTCCAGCTTGATGCTCCCCAGTTGTATGGAGTGTAACACCCATCATGCTGGTTGGGATGATGGCAGTTATAGCTCTCAACTGGGAGCCTTCAGTGCTGGCCCTGTGTTGTGATGGACACATGTATTTTGACTGCTAAGTCCCAGCCTCCCTGGCCATGGGCTACATGTCATGCAGAGCATCCGTGGGTTTGCTGACAACCAGCTCCTCCTCGCCTCTGTTGCCACCACCCCAAACTTGCTTCTCCTTGCCCAGAGGAACAAACCAAGGTGTGCAAGCTTGCTGCTCCTTTGGTGAAGAGACGGAGATCAGAAGATGTTAAAGTTTATTATTTTAAGAAAACAGCTGGTAGAAGCAAGCTCAAAGTCCTTTTCTCAAGGTTGATTTGCCATATATAAACAAAAATTGAGCCAACAACCTGCTTGAGCTGAGATTTAAGCAGATATGGCCCATACAGGAATCCTTGTGACTCAGTGGTGTGTGTCCAAGTGCTTCATCAGACTGCGGCTGGAAGCAGTCATTTCACAATCGCAGCTATGGGTGCACCTGGGTCAGGCCAGGAGAAATATTTCTGCCTTCCCCAACCTTGTGCCTTGCAGATGACTTGGACTATCATTCTCACCATCCCTGCCCATTGGCTGTGCTGTCTTAGCTGGTAGGAGTTGTAGTTCCAGCTATGTGGAAGGTACAGGGTTGTGGAAGGGCTTATATATTGCAACTCTCTTCTGCATTTCACAACTTCTCAGCTTCATATGATTAAGTTTGCATATTAGTGGCATCTGTTTTTGTTTATAGAAATACAATAATCCTTGTTCTCTCCAGATGGTATGTATTATGATGTTACAACATTAGCAATAATGTGAAAGGTGATCATTTCTGATTTCTGGAACCTTGAAATAGATTTTCAGGACATTCCTGAAGTGTTTGCTAAACTATGGAATTTGCTGCCACAGAAAGTGGTGATGATGCCAATCTGCATGGCTCTAAAAGGGGATTGGAGAGATGCATGAGGGAGGAGGCTGTCGGTGGCCACTAGCCTTGCTGGCTCTGTGCCCGCACGCACCAGCTGCTGAGGAGCTGGGGCAGGAGGAGGGCTTGCACCCATACTGCTTGAGGGACCCTGTGGGCAGCTGGTTTGCCATGCAGTGTACAGCGTGCTGGACTAGATGGACCTTTGCTCTGATCCAGGATGGTCTTACTTATGCTCTTATGTTAGATTTTCTTTGCCTCAAAGGGCAATGCAGGAAAATTGAGCAAAAATGTCACTTTTCATAAACAAAAGTGTGAAATTGTGCATTTTGAAAATTGCACAATTTTGAACTGCTTTTCCTTTACAACATGCAGAATTGTCAAACATCTGGGTTATGTTTGCAAATTTGGGAAATTTTTGCGAGCACATTCTCCTGCCTGCACATATAGTGGGGGTTGGAATGAAACAGGCTTGACTCTTTCATGGCTGCAAATGAAATGCTTGTACATCCTTTCCATGCGGCCTACGATCTTCCCTCCTGCTGCCCTCATGGCTCTGGGTGGTGGAATTTCTGAAGGGAAGTTGCTGCCGCTGTTTGTGAACCCTCTTCTTGTCATTTTTGCTTGTACACTTCAGCCTCCTTGCTGCTCCTGTCCCAAGATTATTGCACTGATAGCAAAGTACTTAGGGTTAAAAGCCTCAAAAATCCAATTGAAGTGGCATTTAAAAAGTGAGCTGCCTTTAGATTAACAGAAGCGTAGTGCAGCCAGGGACTCTCGTATTAGCGGGCAGGCTGACGTCATCTGCCATCCCCTTCAGGATGCCCAGATCCCTCTGAACTTAGCTGCAATTCCCAGAGTAGCTGGGGGAAAGTAAATAAATCTTTGAGCTTAAAGCTCTGACTGCTGGTAGCTAAGGCTTAGGTGAAGCTTTTTGGCCTTTTAGAATGGGGAAGGGGGATGCACAGAAGTTGGGAAATCACCAAATGATTGGTCGGTGGGAGGAAAGTGGTAAGGCCTGAGCTAAGGGCTGGGGGTGGGGTCATCTGAGTAACCCCAAGAGGGCCACATTTGGCCACCGGGCTGGTGGTTCCTCAGCTCTTTTGTATGGCCTGCAGCAACATTCCCCACAAGGCAGTGGAGAGAGCCAGAAACAGAAGCTCTCAGCAACAGAAGCTTGTCCTTTTGTGTGCTGTGCCCATTCAGTTTGTCTATGGCTGTCTCAAGGAAAGACATCTGGATTACTCTCAGGGACAAAAAGAACTGAATCATCATTGCAGGGAGGAACTTTGTCTGGGAAAACAAGTGTTTGCCAATTTATTTCTGGGACCAAGAAAAAAAATCTTTAAAAGGATCGGTTGCTTCCATGATTTTTTGCAGAATTTTTTTTTCTGTTTCGGGTTTTTGTACTCCTTTGGAGATTAATGTTTTTAAATGCATGCCTGCCCTTGGAATGTGTTCTGCTGACAATCCAATAAACAGCTAATCAAAGATAAAGATCTGAAAGTGATAACATCCTATTTAATGTTTATCCAGAGTGCAGTAGCCAAGATTCTTGAACAATATTTTTAGAGGCCATACCCATTCTGCATGGCATTCTACCTAGCATTATTATTCAGTGTTAATTTGAATGAGGCCTCAAAGTGTATTTCTGATAACTGTACATTTAATTGTTCAAACTAAGCTTAGCATTAAGTTTGCAGAACAGTTCATGCTGTAGCATTTTCAGACACTTACTATTTGCTCCATTAAGGTTAAACACCGCACTCAACATCAGCAAATTGTTGCCAGAGGATTCCATTTCCTGCAGTTCTCGAATCTTTGTTTATTAGCAGATCTACTTAGTTGTTTTCCTCTATGGCTTTACCATATCAAAAAATGAAGCAGGACCAATAGCTGGACAGTCCTTCTGTTCAAACACATAAATACTTACCTAGCAGTAAGCTTCACTGGATTCAATGCAATTTAGTATGGAATGGACCATTTTATTTTTATTTGATTTTATTAAAAGGTGGGAGCCTCAGTTTTGTCATTTTTGCTGCTAGGAAGAGCTCTGCCTTGATTTGATCTATGCTGGACCCACTTCATCTTTCTGTCGGGCCAGGGCATTCACAAAGCCCCCCTCCAGCACCATGTTTTGAACCCATCGATTTCTTCCTGTCCAGCTTTCACACCAGTACATTGTGATTGGGAATACGATGGTTAGATTGATCTTGACCTTGGCTTCCAGTGAAATGGCTTCACACTTGATTATCTTTTCTAGTTCCGTCATTGCTGTCCTTCTGAGTTTTGGTCTTCCTCTTATTTCTTGGCTGTAGTCTTCCTTTGAACTGATGACTGAGCCAAGGTATGCAAATTTTTTTCAGAATTTTGATTCCTTCATCGTTGATCATAAAGTAGTACAAAGTAGTATAAGTTTTCAGTGGTCAGGATTTTTGCAATTTTTGTCTTCACCTGCAGTCTTGCTTCTTCTTTCACTTGCATCAGAAATCGTTTCAGTTCATTGCTGCCTTCCGCTAGTGAAATCATCTGCATATCTTTGTGATGTTTCTTCTGCCAATTTTCATTTGTTCCTTTTCATGGTCTCTGATTCTAATCCATCTTTCCTTATTATACATTTTGCATACAGATGGAACAGATAGGGGGATAAAATACAGGCAGTCCCTGGGTTATGAAAAGGTTCTGTTCCTGAGAAATGGAAATTCATCTTTAAGTTGAATTTTTAAGTCAGATTACATATAGCTGGCCCTCCACATTCACAGGTTTAGGGGCGCAGAACCCCCAGGAAGTGGAAAAACTGTGAATATCTCCCTCACCCAAACTCACCAGTACCTCCTCTTTGCAGCAGGAAAATGCCAGAGAAATTTCCCTCTCAGGATAGTTGGGGCAGGAAAGCCTGCTCTGGAGACCCCCCTCACACCCCTTTTGCTTTCCCCTCTCTCTGTGGTGAGGCTTTGGAGACCCTCCCTCACTCCCCTTTCACTTCCCCTCTGTCTATGGTGATGACTATTTCCTGCCATAATTCTTAAAAACAATCAATAGTCTTTATGGCAGTTCATTTGTTGTTCATTTGTTCATTTGTTGAAATGGTTGTTCATAATTTGAGTGTTCATAACTTGGGGACTGCCTGTACATTCTTGTCTAACACTTTTGCAGCAAGCTCCATGCTACCTAAAGCTTTTGACTCTACTTTCTGCAGCGTAGTGGCCTGCGGGATGTTGTAATTTCAATAAATCTGGCCATTGTCTCTCCTGGACTGGGACTTAGGTTACCTGGAGTCCAACATGAAGTGGTGGGCAGCAGGATGGGGAAGGCTGGGGTACTTGGTGATGCCAGGGAGTGAACTGGGGCCTTCTGCATTCCAGGCATGTGCTCTGCCACTGCCCCATGGCCAGGATCCCACCCCCTTGTATGGTTTGGCAGATGTGTTCATGTAGCAGCTGTACCTCTGGATAACTTTGACCCTCTGGGAACTTGGTGCAATGTCCCAGCGTACCGCCTGTAGCGCTTTGGATCCAGGCTGTGGTGCCCTGCCCATTTCATTTCAGCATGTGTATTTCACCCAGGATATCAGGTCTTCCGTACAGGTCCATCCGCTCCTGATGATATCCTTCTCTTCTATGCTCCATGTTCTCTATTGTCCTTTTCAAAAATAGCATTCCCTGTATTTCCTGCTTCTTTTTAAAGTGTCTGCTAGTGGCTTGATATATTCCTTTAACAGCAACGCTGCATCACTGCTGACATTTAATTTTCAGTTAAAATGTTTTAATTAAAATCTGACATCATTTGGCATGGTAAATGAAAATGGGCTGGAATTAAACTTGCAGATTGGATTTGTGTGAATTTATGTATCAGTTTCAGGAAAATTGACACCACATTAATTCTTTTAGCAGCAATATTAACTTGGATAAAAAATGAACATTATCTTTAGAGGGATGGGGGAGTGAAATGAAGTTTAAGGATTTCTAAAAGCATTTGAGACATAGATATCCGTCTAAATACAATCGCCACGCCAGATGTAGTTTATTCACCATCTCACCCATTTTCCATTAATTTAGCTTCTACTGTGCTTCAGTTGGGAAAACTGTTGCTAAGATATTGAGAACCTCTTTTATGTTTAGTCAACAATAAGCAAGCCTATGCAGGAGTCTGCCAAAGGTTACAATCTTAAAATCACTTACTAGGGGTTACATCCAACATTATAATAGTGGAAAAATGGTAAGAGTTGGCATGATTCCACTAGCAATTGTAGAAACTGCTACCAGGACACTTTGCCAAATTGAGCTGTGATGAACTGTGCAGTGTTGTGCGGAACAACTTGTGTACTGTGTTGTGCAGAGGCTTGTATAAGGGCTTGCGCAGATGGGATCAAGGTATTCAGTTGGACACTTGAGCAAGGGTAACAGTGGGGTTTCCTCAAGAGGTAGATCCATGCTAGCGGAAAGATGGGATGTCAGTCCCATTGAATTCACCAGGACTAATTTCTGGCCAAGCATGCTGTAAATCAGCTCATTCATATTATCAAATAGAAGAGTGCCCTGCTTCCTCCGCTTCCCAAAGTGGTGTAGAAGTTCCAGTAATGCAGAATTGTCCACATTTGGTTTCCTTTGAAAGACGATCACAGGAGGCATCTGTGATTTCTTTAAAATATTAGTTCATTTTAAAATTTATTTTTTATTTATACATGTATTTAAAATCCACCTATACAAGCCTTCCTGGGTGGCTTACAATACATAAAACATATTAAAGTAAAACACATTAAAACCAATTAAAACACAATGAATTAAAACATCTATGAAAGCAATATAAAAAGGGCCACGTGTTTAAAAAATGAGCACAGGCAGAGGCCTAGTTTAACTCCCCTGCAGACAGCAGGGTCCTCAGAAAGAGGGAACTACATGCTGAAAGGCTTCGAGAGACCCAGACTAGCTCTCCTTCTCTACGCCTTTCAGATGCCAAAGCTGCGACTTTCCTTCTTGTTCTGTACCATGAGTTTATATTACATCATCCTTAAATGGGATGGAAGGAGAAATTGATGTCCCTTCCCCACTTCAGAACAATCCAGGATCTTCCAGCAATTTCCTAGCTATCAAATGGCCATCTACTGGCCATTAAGGCAGCAATCACACAGTATCAAAAGGAAAAGATGGCCAGGCCTGGCCTGCAAATAAGATACTTAAATCAGCCCTTCTGGGCTCCTTAACACTCTTTTGTTCGGGTTGAAAGCTCCTTTGCTGCAATCAGCCGGCAATTCCTTGTTGAAACAGAAAATAAGGAATGGCCTCTTAGCCTTTTTCAGTATAACTACTTTGATGTAGCGCATCTGGGCCTATATAGGTGAAGATAAAGGTAAATTAACCAAATGCTTCACTCACTCATAGAAGCATAGTGCTTGAAGCGCCTGTATCCAAGTGCCTCCTGCAAGGGAGGTTTGGAGGACGGCAACTTGAGAGGGGGTCTTCTCGGTGGTGACTCCCATTAACTCAGCCCAGTGAAGCCTGTATTTTCATCTTTTTGGAACCGGGTTAAGACCTTACTCTAATCCCAGAAATATTTGTTATTACATCTCTGTACTGCCCAATCACAGTTTGTAACCATTCAAACCATAAAATATAAAGATGTTTAACTTTAATATAAAAATAATAGTATATTATAAGGTTTTAATGGGACCTGAGATTTAATTGATGATTGTTTAAAATGGCTTTATATGTCTGAATGTAGAGGTTTTTGCTTATGATACTATATTGTATTTTTAAGATTCCTATCATTTTAAACTACCCAAAGAGTTTTGGCTGTTGAACAGAAAGGCAAGGCAAGGCAAGGCAAGGCAAGGCAAGGCAAGATGCCCGTCAGAGTCAGGAGCTTGGATGATAACAGACAGATCATATAAGTACATGAGCAGTTCTGTCTAATAGTGTTGCACAGGCCTTTAGAAAATAAAAACTACACACTATATCTTTGAAAGGGAGCTGATGAAATGGATCAGCAATGAGCCTAGGTTTTTGTTCCAGGTGGAGAGCTTCCTAACTCAAGGTGGGCAGTTCTGCCACTGGGTACAGCTGCCAGTGAGCATGGAAATGGGCAACCCATCTGGCTCAGATCAGTAACTGAAAGGAAATAACATACAGAATGACACAATGCGATTAATTCAACCTAATTTTCAGTGGCTAAAACAAATTAGGAAGAACATATTCTCTGGTAGGTCACCTCCCTGATGGGGGAGTTTTATCAAACAGCTAGTAACCCTTGAAAATAGCCATCAACTGTTCTGGAGGTATATCATGATTGGTCTCCCATTTGAGCATATCTTTGGCATTGTTCCTTTTCATATCAGACCTGGGTGCCGGATTAATTATGAGATTGCAGACAGGAAGGGAGTAATAGTGGAAGCATCTCCTTTCATTGGAACCATGTTGGTGCACACACAACATGCCATTTCCGTGTAATTCCCTGATGGTCTTCCTGCTTCATTCCAGCATTCTTCCAACCAGCAAATGGTTATCAAAATGATTATGTTGCTATATAGTATGGAAAAGTGAGCAATGCATAAGATGTATTTTTTGCAAAACAGTTTCTATAAATGTTCTTTTTGTTTTTGAGTAGTATTTTTAATTTGCCTTGGACCAACATTAGAGAATTGACAAGAACAGATTTGACATAGCAATTGGGTACAGTCCCCTGAGCATTTTCTGAAGAAGTTTCATATTGGTTTCTCTCTCTTCCTTCCATTGTCCTCACACAATGATTGTATAAACATGCGACAGACAATATCTGGCTGGCTATCCATCATTAAACTCACACCTCCCATTTAATTGTTCTAATTTTGAACATTCCCTAGATCCTGTTTTAATGCATTTTCTATTCCCTGCCTGGGCCATTTTCTCCTTAGAAGCTACCATTGTAAGGGTCTTTGCCATATGGCAAGACATCCATGAGCAGGGCCTCCATTGCCTTCTGCTCTCTCTTCTCTCTTTTAGCCTTGGTGTGCTAAAAAGCCGCCATTATTGCATGAGTCCCTGCAGTTGTTGCCTTTCTCCTGTGCCTTTGAGATCCTCCAGTATGCTGAGGGCTTCTCTCAGTGTTACCACTTCTCTGTAAGCAGCTCTTGAGGGCCTGGATTTATGGTTTAAATAACCCACAAATGGGTTATTTAGGGGTCCATCCATCCACCCCAATCAACATTTTTCCTTCCATCTGGACAGGGTGCTGAATCTTGACTGAGAACCCACAAATTCCCCTTGCTCAGTTTAAATATTGATGCAGCCACAAAAGAGCTCCTTACATCACAACACACCTAGAGGAACATTGAGAGAGATCCCGAGTCCATTGCTTTGTAACTGATGACAGTGCTAAGAAATCTTCAGGGGATTTGTGACAACAACTGAACTAGAAAAAATGATTTTTTTAAAGTCATATCTAGGCATACTTGTAAACTTTCCTGTATTGGAAACACTCCTCAGGTTTCTAGCTTCCAGATTACCTGATACTTTGCCTAGAGCCAAAGAATTCTGTTTCTGATTTCGAGGCTGGGTTCAGCCTGGACCTCTTGAGGAATTTGATGCAGTTTTTTCACTGAGGTTAAAGATCCTGTTTGCTCCAGTGGCCAATGAGATGCCTACATGGAGCCTCAACATCTGGGCTCAAGGTTAGTTAGTAGCCCTTTCCTGCAGTTCTTTCCTAGCAGCAGGTGCTCCTTGAGATACTGCCGTGAGACAGGAGCCACTCTGGATGGGGTTGAGGTGCCTTTTGAAAATGCCTCTGTCTGCTGAGACCCAAGCTTCTGTTAATACCCAGCTAGGTAGGTTACTGGGATGCTGCTCTCACTTTGGATTGTTGCTTTATGCATTTGTGTACACTGCCCTGTGGTGTGTTAATGAGACACAGTTTGCAAATACTTTCAACAACTCAAAATAACATATGGCCATTATGCTTAGGAGCCATGACAAGTCACACCCTCCAGGAATTTGTCTCATCCTGTTTTACAACCACCCATCTAAGTGGCCACTGCTGCATCTTGTGGAAGCAAATGCCATACTGTGGACTACACCTTGTGTTCGCTGAAGACATCCTGCCTTTTCTCTGTCCTGAATTTTCCACTACACAGCTCTGCTAGAGGATCCTGCCTTCTGATATTACGGGGGAGGCTGCTGAACCCTGTGTTGTTGGGGTGGCGGGGGGGGGGTCTTCATTCAGCACTGCTTTTATTAGAGCCTTACAGGAGCTGTCCACAGTGCTGAACCCCATCTCCAAAATAGGCTCACCCCTGGGGAGCACCATGAATAGCTGGAGAAAGAGCTGCAGTCGATGAGGAGCCCCACTGGCAAATGGCCACCAGACAACCCATCCCATGAATAGTATGTGAGCAGGGCAGGCGTAAGCTTCACCCTGTTGACTTTCTCCATACCATGGATAATTTTATACACCTTTATCACATGTCCCCATGCTACATGTCTCAAATTCCTTAGTATTTGTCTCTATATCTTTCAAATATCTGTGTGCTGCTTTGTAAGCATAAAAAGGTCTTCAGAAGTGTTTTACTGTCAAAACAGCATACTGTCCAACTGTTAACCAAAATTAAAAGGATGGAAAGGTATGACAGTGAATGCAGGAAACAAAGGGACACAGGCAGCCTCCAGCCGTCGCTGAATCCAGCAGTGGAGCAGGAATGCATTGCAGGTTAAATCTGTGGAAAAGTAGCTTGGCCCCCAAGCAGCAATAGCAAAGGCACTTCAAAGATCTGGGGAGAACTAAAAGAGCAGGTAATGCAGTGGAAAGCTTCCCTAGTTGACAAGTGGAGGAGGAGAAATGAACACAGAGGTGTGGGTAGCACCTGAGAGCATCCACAGCCAGCTCCAGGCACCCAGCCCCAGCTACTAGGGCCGGTTCCCGGCTTCTGAGGAATGACACCCTCAATGCCCCCCCTCCCTAGAGGCGTCTGCCTTCTTGCCACCGCCCTTTGCATCTCCTCTGCTTGCTCACCTGCTGGTTTGATGGGCAGAGAGACAGCGTGCAGGAAAGTTGTTCCCGCTCCTTCTCACTATCATGCTTGTCTGGACCAGGAAGAGTGCAAGTGGCCCAGCAGGCCGCAGTGGTGAAGACAAGAAGGAAGTCCAGGGAGTCTGCTCAGCAGGACCTGCTGGCGTGTGGTGCCTTGGCAGCTGCCCAGCTATGCCTATCAGTGAGAGTGGCCCTGGTGGCACAGTCACCTGCAAACTGGAACATGGACAGGGAAGTGGAATTCTGACAGATGAAGGCAGATTAGCCATCCTCAAATCTGTATTGGTGCTGAACCAAGGACATGGGGGCCAGGTGGGAGGTTGGATGTGCAGGAATATAGGGTTCGATTTTAGATGTTGGTGAATTTTGAAAGTACTGAGCTGGCATTAACTTGCAGCACTTCTAGGCTTGATGACACACAGTGTCAGGATCCGGGGTGGGGATGTGGGTGGCCAGAGATGGGGCAGAGGCACCGGGTCCAGGCCAAGAGAGCTTCAGGTGAGACAGAGTCCTTAGTCCAAATGTAAGGTTTAATGGCAAGTCCAGGTCATAGTCATGATAGAGGTTGAGGTCAGGAACCAGAAGGACAAACAGAGGGGCAAGTACCTTGGACAGGATACTCAGCAAAGGCATGATGCAGGCGCTTGAGGCAGGGTAGCTGGGCAGGATGCATGGCACAGCATGGCATGGTAGATGGCAAGGCAGGGCACAGGTCAGGCCAAGGGCAGGCACAACAGCAAGGCAACATGGCAAGGCAGGACACAGTGAGCCAGGCTGCAGGTCTGGCAAGGGGCAAGCAGTAAAGCTAACTGAAGACCTGTGCTGCTGAGGCAACAGGGCAAGGCAGGAGACACAGCAGGGATTGGCACTGCTGCAAACTGGAGGACCTGCATTGCAAAACCCAGTTCTAGAGGGAAGAACTAGCTCCAGTATAGCTCTTTCCCCAGGACATCCAGCTGGCACTCGTCGGTTGCCTGAGAGCTCCAGCAGGGCCTGGGACTGATCTGATCCTGCAAATATGCCATCAGTTGTTCTGGCTCTGGCCACCACAGCAACCCAGATCCAGTACTTGGTGAAGGGGAGGGCTGAAACACTAGCTACAAGGGTGAGTGCCTTTCCAGTGGTGGCACCCCAATTGTGGAATGCCTTCCCCAGAGAGGCTGCCTTGGCCCCCATGATGAAGACCTTCTAAAACATACTTAGGTGTTTCTGTCCTTCGGTTTTCACAGTTGCGCCACTAGTTTTTAGATTTTACCCTGCTGCTGGCTATTCCTTTGGGTTTTATTCTGTTTTAAACTTCACATATTATTCTTTAATATGCGATTGTGTTTTATGCAGTAAAATATATATGTGTTTGAACTATCCAGATAGCTTTGGTTAATGGGCAGAATAGAAGTGCAGTAAATCAGTAAATAAATACCAATTCACAATATGTGCATTTGATGATGCTGACAGTCAATAGAATAAGCAAAAAGAATACTCGGCATGAAACCTGCAATCTACAGCTCCTCAGAGTGCAATGTATAACGACTATGCTTGTTCTGCTGGGGCATCTCAGTTCCTAAATCATCAGCTGCTACCCTCTGCTCTCACCAGAAAGCCATCAGCAGTATAACCCAATATATAGAATACTCCGTGATTCACTGATAACTCATGACCCTTCGGAGCCCATCTTTCAGCTGGCAATCAGAAAAATTTTCTTCTCTACCTTATTTGTGCAGATCCTTGGGTAAAAGGTAAAGGTTTCCCCTTGACATTAAAGTCCAGTCATGCCTGACTCTAGGAGGTGGTGCTCATCTTTGTTTCCTAGCCGAGGGAACCAGCGTTTGTCCGCAGACAGTCTCTTGTCATGTGGCTGGGATGACTAAACACTGAAGTGCACAGAACGCTGTTACCTGCCTACCGAAGTGGTACCTTTTTATCTACTTGCATTTGCATGCTTTCGAACTGCAAGGTTGGCAGGAGCTGGGATGGAGCAATGGGAACTCACCCTGTTGTGCAGATTCGAACTGGCGACCTTTCGATCAACCAGCCCAGCAGCACAGCAGTTTAAACCACTGCGCCACCTGCATCCCTGATCCTTTGGTAAAAAGGTACAAAATCTAAGGGTGATTCTTTGTACACAGCTATCTATTTCATCCTTGAAAACTGAGCTGAAAGGCGCACTCTCTTTCTCTGTAATAATTTTCACCGGCACCAAGTGCCACTAAGTGAGAATTTGGGATTGACAAGGCTAGTCCTGGTCCCTGCCTATTATAAATGGAACTAAACCCAAGTGACAGCGGTGGCGAGGAGCGCTTTCCTTCAGCTTCGGCTAATCTATCAGCTGTGTCCCAACCTGGAGGGGGATTGCCTAGCAACAGTAACACATGCATTGGTTACTTCCCGGTTGGACTTCTGTAACATGCTTTAGGTGGGGCTGCCCTTGAAGACAGTCTGGATACTTCAGATGGTTCAAAATAGAACTGCCAGGATGCTGTCGGAGACTGGGTGTTATTCTCATATAACCCCAGTTCTGTATCAGCTCCACTGGCTTCCCATTGAAGTCCGGGCTCAATTCAAGGTGCTGGTTATTACCTATAAAGCCCTAAGCGGCTTGGGACCAGGATACCTAAAGGAACGCCTTCTTCCCTATTTGCCCTCCCGCCCCCTGAGATTGGCAGCAGAGGCCCTCCTCTGGGAACCCTCTGTGAAAGACGTTAGGAGACAGAGTACACGGGGGAGGGCCTTCTCTGCGGTGGCGCCCTGACTGTGGAATGCACTTCCCAGAGGGGTCCACCTGCCACCCTCATTATATGTTTTTTGGTGCCAGGTTAAGACCTTTTTATTTAATCAATATTTTAATATGTTTTAATATTGAATTTTAATATTGTATTTGCAGCCAGAGTGGGTCGTTAATTTATTTATGTTGTTAGCCGTCCAGAGACACTGGTAATTGGACAGCATATAAATTTCATAAATCAACCAACCAACCAACCATGAGGACTAAAGTGACAAGGAACAAAAGCAACTCTTTTTTCACTAGTGGCGGGTGGTGATGTCTTCGGAAACACAGTTTGCCTTCAGGTTTCCAGCCCTCCATGACAAAAGGGCCTCTGGCCTCCACATTCCCCTGCTGTCCATAATACTCCTCATGATTGAACGAAAGGAAACCCCATGCAAAATTAGAGGTGATTTTCTGTGAGGTCACTCCCCGTCTTTATCACTTTAAGGACTGCAGCATCAGTCAGTGACTTGCAAATGGGATTGGGGTGGCCCAGTGGGGGTGACTGGCATGGCATTTCACACTATGGACAGAACATCATTTTCCTCCAAGGCAGTGCTTGACAGGCAGATCTCAGGATTCCTGACCATTGGGCTGCAGCTGATAGGCACCAGAGTGCAACAACATTAGGAAGGCCACAATTTCTTCAAGCTTGCCCTAAGTATTGTTTTGCATATCAATAGGGACATTTCCTAAATCTTCAAAAGTGGCAGTCTTCAACCCCCATACAAATTGTGAAAAATCAGAATTCTATCAGTTCTGTTGCATTCAACTCTTGCTGGTTTTCTCAGTTAAAGACAATACACTATCAATCAGTGGATAGTATTGTATTTAAAGGGGAAGATCAGCAATGCTTACTACTGCTTTATTGCTATTTGATGGCTGGCATTTTTGGTTGCTCTTTATCAAGTGTGGCATATGGGTGATATATATCAAATGCCTTTGGTTCTTAGCGACAGGAATTAAATGTTATTTCTGTGCCTCTTGGTCAATCGTGCAAGTGATGAAAAGAGCATGCATCTCTTAAAGGACTGCTCTGTAGTTCAGTGGGCGTGAGACTGATTACCCAGCGTAGGATATTCGGTGTACACAGTGAGGTTCCTTCAGGTCTTCCAATGAATGCCCGGAGGATGGGTACTTACAAGGGGACAACCCAAGACAAAGCAGCCCCTTCCCCAGTTCCACATTCAGAAGCCAGCAGGACTGTTGGTGGGATCTTACCTGAGCACCGGCGGTAGACTAGCAGGCTCTGCTCACCCTGAAGGCAGCTGGTCACATACCAGCCGTTCGCACCCTTTCTCCCACTCCCTGCGCTCCAGCACCTACCACATGGGATCCTGTTTTGTTCCCCTGCATTCATGTTTTCTCATGCTCAAATATGGCTCCTAGGTCTTCTCTCTTCATCGATTGATTGGTTGACTGATTGATTTTAAAAAATTCTCTGCTGGCCTTTATCCACAAAAGGGATCCCCAGAACACTTCACAAAGATAATACAGCAAGGCTAAAATGAAACGAAACTTTACAAAGGTCAAAAAATTAGAGGGATAAAACAACTCAGCTAGCTGAATCCATAGCACCAGGTTAAAAAGCAGCTAAATGTATAGTGCAATCTAGAAAGCTGCCTTGTACTGACTTATGCCGTTGGTTTCTCCAGCCCAGTTCTGTCAACACTGAATGGCTTTCCAGATCCTTGAAAGGATTTTTCTCGCCTTACCTGGAAAAGCCAGGGATTGAACAGGGAGACTTGACAGCAGAAGCAGCCACCACATGTTGAGTCCCTTTCTTCTTTGGAAATGGCTTATGTAGTGTCCTTGCGTTGTTAAGATGTGCATTTCTTCAACAGAGGCAGCCCCAGCCAATGATCTGGGAGTCCTGCTCCATGATTTCTGTCATTTTTACACTAGGGTGTAGTGGGACTTTGTTATGAGTAAACATGGAACGAATAGGTTTGGATAATATGATGAGCCATCATGGGCAGTCAGCCATCATGGGATGGGTCATCTGAACCTGAAGCGCTTCTCAAAGAGGGGCTAGTTTTTCAGGAATAAGCCATGCAGAGAAGCCATAGCTTTTTGTCAGGTGGTTCTTCCCCAGGATAGCTGTTGTCCAAACCCTGGGAATCAAATTTTATCATGCTTTGCCATAGTTAGCAACAGAGTTGCTCAGCAAGAGCGGTAGAAAAACCTGTGTCATCCACTTTTTGTGATCTTCCAGTGGCTGCCTTCCCACCGATACAAAAAGGAAACTTTGGAAGGATGCTTGTTTCTCAGTGCCTCGAAAATGTGCAGTTGTGGTCATAATATTTTTTGGGGGGGGGATTGGTCTTCACAAGTGTGCAAGTGTACATTTATTTCATTGCATTTATATCCTGCCTTTTTTCCTCTTGCAAGGAGTGTTTACATAATTTACATAGTTCTCCACTCCATTTTATCTTCATAACAACCCTGTGAGGTGGGTTAGGCTGAGAGTAAGTGACTGGCCCAAAGTCACCCAGTGAGCTCTGTGGCTGAGAGGGGCCTAGAACCAGGATCTTCCAGGGCCCCACTCAAACCACCACACTGCATTGGCTTTCTTATGACTACTTGATCAGAGTATTTATTTATCTAGGGCATTTTTATACTGTTCCTATTTAGTCAAACTCAGAAAGTTTACAACATAGTAAAATTTTAAAACATAGCATAAACTGCCAGAATAAATTTAAACAATCACAAGATAAAACTAATAAAATATTATACTAATAGGAATAAATCAGAGTATAAAATCAGGAACATAGTCTAAGAGAATAATTTATAAAATTAATTAAACAAAAACTAATTGAGCAAATAAATAAGCAATGTCATATAAAATAAGCTAAAAATATAAAATTTTAACAGTTAAAATGATGTGAAAATAAAAAGGGGTTTAGCCCTTTTTTGGCACTGGAAAGTATCTAGTGTTGGTGCCAGGCACACCTCTTTGGAAAACTGGTTCCATAACAAGGATGCCACAGCTGAAAAGGCCCTTCCACAGGTAGACATCTGTCTTATATCCTTCACAAGTCTCCCAAAAAAGGACTTCTGATGATGACCTTAGAGTCCGAGCTGGTGTATATGGGAGTATCCTATCATTTGGATCTGCTGAAAATAGGGGCCAGGGGAACAAAAGGACTAAGTACGCCAAAAATAGGTGTGCAGTATTTTTCTCTTGGTGATGTGATCATTTTGCTTTTAAATATTGAGTTGACACTTCTCAGTGATTTCCATCTTTTCAACATGTTCCCAACACTCCAGCCATTCCAGAAAGGGGGGAGGTATTATGTAATAGTAGCAGAATTATGTAAGGCACTTTGAGTTCCTTGAAAGGAAAGAAAGGGGTTATAAATATAACAAATAAATAACCTTCCACCCTGCTTTCACAGCTCCTGTTTGAAGCAAGTACTACAGGAGTGTAGAGTTCCCTACCATCTGTTCCCACCCCTTGAACTGGAGCAAAATTGCCCTCCAATTTACTTCCCATCCATTCAGTTTTTGAATATTCTTGCATTTGAAAAGATGTCAGGAAACTGCACTACCTGTGCTTGCAATTGCTTTGAAAGGGCACTGGGAAATGTGAAGTTTATATTTTCCCTTTCTGGAGTAGCTAGAGACTTTGGAAAGTGTGAGAAGGCAGAGGACACCGAGCGCATCACCCTTACAATGAGAAGATTACTTTGTTAATGGAAACTATTGCTCCTCCCCGCAACCCTTTGGTCCACTCCCCCCGCCCCAACACACACTTTATGTCTCCCTCCCGTGCCATTGACTATTTAGCAACTGGGCTCTGGCAACTGTGCACAAATGAGCTTTTATGCAGTTTTGCCTGTCTGTTACCTGCTCTGCTTCAGTGCTCCCTTTGACAACTGAAAAAGACAAGGAAATTGATCAGGCAAATGACATGTATTAGGCAGCCATAAGAGCACATCTTGCACATATGGGAGACTGTGACAATATAAACACAGTTGACCAATTTCCCAGGACCTGAAAAACAGAGGAGCCCTGTTCCACTTCTTTGAGTCTGAAAGAGAGAAAAAGGCAGCAGGTGAAAAAGCGCAGGGATCGGAGCAGAGAGCACTAGAAGGTCGTAGTGGAGCGTGTTGGAGAACTGAGCAGAAGAGCCACCCATGGCGAGGCTTGACTGCGTGTCCACTAAAGGACCAACCCAGTGTGGCTTATTCAGGGGCTTACTTCA
Source organism: Varanus komodoensis (assembly GCF_004798865.1). Taxonomy (NCBI): domain Eukaryota; kingdom Metazoa; phylum Chordata; class Lepidosauria; order Squamata; family Varanidae; genus Varanus; species Varanus komodoensis. Next base: position 5,860,175 of record NW_025335627.1, on the reverse strand, counting down.
CAAGTGCCCTGGTGACATGAGCAAAGACCCCCGTTATATTGCACAGCACATCGCTAGTTAGAAAAAATGTTCGGGGGTCCTTCTGGGCAAGGCTTTTCTTATGCAACCCCTTCCTCCTTCATGGAACTTTTGGGAGTTCTAGTCATGGTTTGCTTCCATTTGTACCCTCCTGTGCTTTCCCTTTCGGTCTTTTCCCCTAGAAATCCTGCTGAGGAGGGGCAACAGACTGTTTGGTTACCTTACAAGCTTCTCAGTGGGTTGTCTGATGTGCTGTCCATCTGGAAGCACCCCAGGTTCCTTTCTTAACTCTCCCAAGGACTGACAATTCTCAGAGGCCACAGAGTGCTGAATGGCTGTGGTGGGGAGGGGGATGGAAAACTAGGTGGAGAGAAAATGGAATGGAGCTTTGTGGGGGGTGCATAGCTGGCTGGCGGGCAGGCTGGAGCAGTGGACAGGCGACTCCATGCTACAGAGTCCTGCTGCAGCTCCCACTTGAGCACTGTAATTGGCCGAAATGGGAACTTTAATTTGAAAAGGATTAGTTAGATCTGGTATGATGGGAGCCAGTGGTGCAATTATGAGCTTACTCAATCACGGTTAAAGGTAATGGATCACTTAGATAAGTGACTAACCATTAATTCCAATTAAAATAATTATATTAGTTGTAAAGAGATCCAAATCCAACTTGTTTTAAAGATTAGTCGTGTGGATTAGAGTTTCCTCGACAAGGAGATTATTACGCAGAAATGCCTATCCCTGTGCTTGTGACACCATTAGTTGCTGCTCCATATGCAAACCCCAAAAAGTAAGTGTGAATAATGTATATGAATCCCCAGACCAAAAGAATCAACAGTGAAACAATTCGATGGCTATGCTTAATGGACTACTCTAAAGAAAGTATGCATCTTTTGCATTGATTTACGGTTATCCCAAAGTCAAACACAACTCTTTGAAGCCTGTAGGACAACTCTAATTTAAAGGTATGACTGTGATCCAGTACTTTGAGGACAGACTGTGACTTCCTATTTTTAGCTATGGCAGCGGAAATCCATTTTCAGTGCCCAGTGACAAGGACACTGGGCACATGGGCATGGCTAGATCATGGCCAGCATCCTTAATATCTAAGCCACTGATAAGCACAGGGATTCCTAAGAGCAGCCTTTACCAAGCTAACCTCCCATCGTGTTGGAAATGGGTGCCGAAGCCTTTGCACATTTGGGAGAATGTGGATAACTCTGTTACAGACCTCTGGTTCCGTCAGTTGGCAGATTTCCTTGGAAGAAAGTCATGGCACTTAAATAAGTTTAAGCCTGTGATTCTTTATCAATTTAGCTGGAAGTAAGCTCCACTGAATTCTGTGAGCTTTAGGTTTGAGTATATGTGGAGAGGAGTGCACTGCAAATTTGTAGTCCTGGGAGGAATCACTGCTGTTATGTCTCTCCTTGGAGACGATAGCAGGAATCTGACTTTGCATAGTGCTTACTGTTCCAGTCGTGGCGGCGACAAACATGAAGCTTGGGCTCAGCGGTCTCTTGGAAGAGCTGCTTCTCTAAGCTCCAGCTGAGACCTTCTTGTCCTGCAGAGAAGGGTATGAAGGTTTGTTCTTCTGCCTGCAAACAGAAGAGGAAATGGGTTTCGGGTGGGACCATTTGACACCACCAAGGGTCATTAGAAGAGGGCACTCCTGATGCCATCTGGCTCATCCGGCTTCCAGAACCCAAAAGATTTAACATTCCTGTAGTATGCCAATATAAGCTCAGGAGCAAAGGTTATTTGATTTATTCCATGCTTCTGGAAATGTGTTAGGACAGCAAAAATTCTTCAAGACCTTCAATTTTAAATAATGCTTGGAAAGGATCCTTGAGAACCGCCATTATAATCAGCTGCATTCATTACATTCAGCATCTAGGTTTTTATATTAGCATTGCAATAAATTATAATATGACAATTTTGGAACAAAAGAAATGTAGCACAAAGCAGTAGGAATAATAGCAAAGTTGACCTAATGTGCTGGCTTAATCGGTCTTCTTATTTTAATCCTAATAATGAGAGAGAGCAGGATGAAGCATTCCCCCCCCTCCCCCGCCCCCTGCAATTCCATTGATGACATCTTTAAGTACTAGAAATGTTGAGGTCTGTTTGTTTTTGTTGCAAAGGACTTAACACAGCCACCCTCTGGGAACTATTTAGTGACTAGTTTGCTTGTCTCTGTCATTGTGTGGGCTGATGCAGAGGGCAGCGTCTGTAGGAGTTCTTCTGCACTTTAGAAAGACTTGGAAGACTAAAAGTAGGACATACTGACAGGCATTTTTTTTGGTCTTCTTTGGCATTTCGAGGAGCAGAAATGAATATTAGTGCTTGCTGGTAAGTCACAGTGGTGGAAGATTCTCGCTATAGAGTATCCCACTCTGGGGTCCCACACTCTGTGTGAGCTTAAGCCCGGAGGCCACAGTGACAAGTTGAGGTGAGCCCTTGGGCTGAGGGAAAAGGGATGGAGTGCTCTGACACCCGTCTCCACCCAGCAAAGAAACCAGTCAGGCCAGAGGAAGGAAACTCGCGTCAGGAAGTGCACTGAGGCTACTACAGGAGGGAAGAAGCTTTTATTTCTCTCCAGGGGAAGTAGCAGGATGGCAGTCTGAGACTGATAGGCAAATGGTCAAGGACCATCTAATTAGGTTGAATGAGTTCAAATCTCCAGGGCCTGATGAACTCCATCCTAGAGTCGTAAAGGAGCTGGCAGAAGAACTCTCAGAAGCACTCTTTATTATCTTTGAGAAATCATGGAGGACAGGGGAACTGCCAGATGACTGGAGAAAGGCTAATGTTGTCTCTGTCTTCAAGAAAGGAAAAAAAGAAGAACCTGGGAACTACAGACTAGTCTGTCTGACATCAGTCTCTGGGGAAATTCTGGGGGAGATGTCTGCAAATACCTTGAAGACAGTGCAGTGATTACTGGATGCCAACACGGATTTGTCAAGAAGGCCAGGATCCTTCTGGAGTGCAGGACACGGAACAATGGGCTCAAGCTACGGGAAATCAGGTTCTGGTCAGACCTATGAAGCTTAGCAGTCTGCAAAAAGAGTAGTAGCAGGCTGGGGATTAAAGGATTCAAATAATCATAGAATAGTAGAGATTGAAGGGGCCAAGAGGGCAATGGGTCCAACCCCTTGCTCAATGCAGGACTCCAAAGAAAACCGTCCCTTTCAGATGGCTGTCCAGTTGCATTTTGAATGCCTCTAGTGTGGAAGAGCCCACGATCTCCCTAGGTAATTGGTTCTATTATAATACTGCTTTGTAGGTTTATTTACAAGGATGCATTATACTTAGATTATAATTTCCTGTGAAGCACAAAATGGTAATTCATCACACACAGAAGAGAGCATTGATCTGCATATACTAATTTATTTGTATAGTTGCAAATTTAGGAATCACTGTTATACTTGAAACAATAATGCAGTCCTTTTCACCGTGGTGTGGATGATAGTGACCGAGTGGCTTACATGCCTTGCTCAGACTGCTTACTGGGTGCTGTTGATCAGTGGCTTTAAGGCCCAGCTTTTCCTTCCGTGGTTCTTTGTCTTTGTGGTAGGCTTGGACAGGACACCCTTTCAGCCAGAGGATGCCTTCACACAAGGCACACTCTTCTGATAGCCTTTCTGATACAGCGCTGTTCTCTGTAAAGGAGGGTACACAACTGCAACATTTTGTATCTCTCTTGCTCCCAGTCCAAATATGTGTTGGGGTAAGCTTCAAACTAAGTAGGAAGAACTGTGATGGAAAAGAGCAAAAAAGGAATGATCGGGGGACAAAGGAGGCTTTTTTGGAGACTTGACTCAGATGAATGTAGTTTTATAGCTGCATTAAAGCTGCAGTAGTGAATTTATCGGCTTCCTACTGAGCAGGGAGAGCTTTCTTTGTGGCTGATTGGCTGGCCAGCCTTAAATTCTGACCACTGAACCAATAGGAATGCAGGGCTGATCTGCCATTTTGCCCTTCCGGGTTGCCAAGGAGCGTTTTAGCAAGGTGCTAAATGTCAGCTTTACCGCAATTCTTGGCTGTTCCTACCACATCTGAAGGCGAATCATTGGTAAGATAGGCAAGCAGGACTGGAGGAGTTGTTGTTGGACAAGAACAACTGTTTGGTAGTAAGATGTGGGGAAGGGCATGAGTTGGTGGAACAAAAAGTGTTGGAGCCTGGACAGAGGCATTTCTTTTGTCTGTTAGATATAGCCTTGTTTCTGTATAATTTCGTGGGCTCTCTTGACACTTTCTGTCTGCTTCTCACTGTTGATCACCATTATCCAACCTGGGTCCTTCCAGACTGCAAGTCACATCATCCTCAGTCAAGATAGTCAATGAAAATTGGCCATGCTATCTAGGGATGGTAGGAGTAGCAGTCCATCTATATATATCTGTTTGTCCCTAATTGGTTAGTTCTCCATTCCCCTATGTGTGGTCGTCTACGGCTTTCTTGACACACAGTGAAAGATAGCCTTCAGGCTATCGGACAGTATAAAAATGCACTATATAAACAAATACGATATGAAATGAAATTCCTAGACAAACATCACTGGGTTCTTTTCACAATGTTCAAAATTTCTAGACTGTTTCCTTCAATTTTCTTGTTAACCATTTGAGATGGGGAAGATTTTGCATTACGAAGGGAATTTTTTTGTCTTAACTTCTCTTCATTTGAATGGGTTCCATATCTACTGGGCATTCTAAAGCCAGAGAGTTGTTACTGGGAGACAATGGAGCGCCGAAACATTCTGAAGTTGGGAGGAGTCTGCTGAACCTAGTTTTTCATACTTGCCTTAACAAGCACCTCTTTGGATGTCACATTCAATTGTGAAAATCATGTATAAACCATTTCTTCCTACATGCCTTTATATGTAAACTACAGCGCATACACGTGTGCATATATATAGGATCACAGCACTTTACAATTAAGGAATGGGGCAGTTTCCTACCTGCAAGTGACATTTTATATTACTGATTTTCTGTGTAGATAATCAGTAATTTGTGAAGTGGTCCTTGCATTTTTAACCTCGTAAATCTCACCAGAGAAAGTGACTTGTAGCCATTGTGCTGCTGTGATTTTGAAATGTGCCTCTGTGTGTGAAAATCTAAGATTTACGGCATCCTGAAAAATGTCCAGAGTAATAACAAGCCCATCCAGGTGAGGTAGAACTTTGCTCTCATCATGAAGGGTTTGGAAGCGCATTTGGAAGACATGCTCATTTGGTAAAAACAGCAGATAGTGTTGCCTTGTCCTAGAAGTTAGCCTGAGGATCTCATCCCAGCATCCCTAAATTAAGAGGCATAAACTCAGTGGCTCTTGGATCAAGGCAGTTTACACTGAGGAGGATCTAGATGTAGTTGTACTAAGTTAGTTATATGGCATTTCTCAGTGCTTATTTTTTTCTGCAAATTTCTCCCTATTTTGTAAGTTCATTAAGCCAAAGAATAAATGCCACAACTGCACACACAACATTAGGCGTGTTCGGCAGTTTTAAAGCTGTAGCTGAGCAGTTGTCAGCATTTCAGGCAGAAATTAATTAGTGTCAACAGCTTTCAGTTCCTAGAGTGATTTACGACAATGGTCTAAATTATTGCAAGTATTCCAATACAAATTTCAGCATACTATAACATTTAAATTATGTGTAATTGCCCACCTCAGATATTTCAGGTCAAACATGTGTAGAGTACTGAGGCAAAAATCAGCATGTGTCACATTTTTTAAAGGCTTGGTTTTTTTTTAAGGCTACTGAATAGAAGTAAAATAAACATATTCTATTAGGCATGCCGTCTAGAACAGTCTTCCTCAGATGTTGTGGGCCTCAACTCATCTGTCAACAGCCAATGATCAGGAATCCTGGGATTTGTATTTTCAAACATCTGGAAGATTCCAGGTTGGGGAAATTCTAGGCCATCAGAAGATTTTCTGATACAAATTTCTTTATGCAAATAAATTATTTTAGAATTTTTCCAGAAATTATTCAGAAAAACTACTCAAAGAGATCAAGCTGCACTATTAAGAGATTAATTTGCAACTATGACAGTTAAATCCCAGTTTTTTTTCATGGGGGAATCTGCTGGTGGAGATCAAAAATGTCAACTAGTCTCACTCATGCTTTTACTTTACTGATTATTTTGATAGTATTGTTCTAATTGCATTTTTCTTAGAAATAAATGTTAACTTTTTAGGCCACAATCATATACACACTTGGTTGGGGGTAAGTTCCATAAAACACTGTAGCACTTACTGCGTTTGCAAGTGCTGCCAAGGTGATAGAATTGCAGCAGGCCTTTTGTATTCCTTCACATGCCATCCGAGTGGACTTCCACATGGGTCATGGGACTTCCCTTCCCTCTCCTTCACCCTGCAACCCATGTGCCCCTGCCAAGTTTCCCCAGAACTCCAGAGCAGATTTGGAAGACATGTCAGGATTGCCAGCAGGAGATCATTTCTACCATCAGTGGTGAATAAGACCCATTACAACCATCAAATAAGCAAACTCTGCAATGTTGGATGGATTATAGGTACAGGCAAAAGATTAAGACAAAATCTATATGAAACATAATTCAAAGCAACTTTTAAAATAGTATTTATATTTTTCATTGTCTCAGAGTAGAATTAGGATGTATAATTTTTTTCAGGGTGCTAATTATTTCTTTGTAACTCGTCTGTATGCTTGTCATTTAAACAGAAGACATTACTTGTCTTTTTAAACATTGATTTGCAGGATCCTTCAAACCAAAAATGTGGACGCAAGAAGACCGTGTCCTTCAGCAGCATGCCTTCAGAGAAGAAAATAAGTAGCGCAAGTGACTGCATCAGCTTCATGCAGGCTGGTTGTGAGTTGAAGAAAGTCCGACCAAACTCCCGTATTTATAATCGATTTTTTACTCTTGACCCCGACTTACAAGCGCTTCACTGGGAGCCATCCAAGAAGGATCCTGACAAAGCTAAACTAGATGTTTCTGCTGTGAAAGAGATCCGACTAGGAAAAAACACAGAAACGTTCAGGAACAACGGGCTCGCAGATCAGATTTCTGAAGACTGTGCCTTTTCCATAATTCACGGGGAGAATTATGACTCTCTAGACCTAGTTGCCAATTCAGCAGATGTGGCCAACATTTGGGTATCGGGTTTGCGGTACCTGGTTTCTCGTAGCAAGCAATGTCTGGATTTGATAGAAGGCAATCAGAACACTCCACGGTTTGCATGGCTTAGATCAGTGTTTGAGGATGCAGATGTTGATGGTAATGGTATCATGTTGGAAGACACAGCTGTAGAACTAATAAAACGGCTGAATCCTGCCTTAAAGGAGTCAAAGATCAGGTTAAAATTTAAGGAAATCCAGAAGAGCAAAGAGAAACTAACAACACGTGTCACGGAAGAGGAATTTTGTGAAGCATACACTGAGCTTTGCACTAGACCTGAAGTTTATTTTCTGCTAGTGCAAATATCTAAAAACAAAGAATATTTAGATGCCAATGACCTCATGCTATTTTTAGAAGCAGAGCAAGGGGTTGCACATGTAACTGAAGAAATGTGTCTTGATATTATTCATAAGTATGAATTTTCAGAGGAAGGAAGGTTGAAAGGTTTTCTTGCAATTGATGGATTTACTCAATATTTATTGTCCCCAGAATGTGATATTTTTGACCCCACACATAAGACAGTTGTTCAAGACATGACCCAGCCTTTATCACATTATTATATCAATTCATCTCACAATACTTACCTAATAGAAGACCAGGTCCGGGGTCCAGCAGATATCAATGGCTATGTGAGGGCATTGAAGATGAGCTGCAGAAGTATTGAACTAGATGTCTGTGATGGTCCAGACAAGGAACCCATAATCTGTAACCGCAACAGCATGACATCACCTCTGTCTTTTCAGTGTGTCATTGAGGTGATCAACAAATTGGCCTTTGTTTCTTCAGAGTACCCCCTTATTCTCTGCTTGGGAAACCACTGCTCCATACAGCAGCAAAAGGTCATGGTTGAACAGATGAAGAAGACTTTTGGATCCAAGCTTTACACTGATGCACCACTACCATCAGAAACATACCTTCCCTCCCCAGAGAAACTGAAAATGAAGATCATTATCAAAGGGAAGAAACTGCCTTGTGGTGAGGATTTGTTGGAGGGAGAAGTCACTGATGAAGATGAAGAAGCTGAAATATCTCGAAGAATGTCTGAAGAATATTTTGCAGAACCAAGAACATCTTGGTTGTGCAAGGAGCTGTCTGATCTTGTATCTATATGTAAATCTATCCAGTTCACAGATTTTGAGACCTCAATGAAAAATCAGAATTACTGGGAAATATGTTCCTTCAGTGAAGCAGAGGCCAGTAGAATTGCAAATGAGTGTCCAGAGAACTTTGTAAATTATAATAAGAAATTTCTCTCTCGGATATACCCTAGTGCCATGAGGATAGATTCCAGTAACTTAAACCCACAAGATTTTTGGAACTGTGGCTGCCAGATAGTGGCAATGAATTATCAGACCCCAGGGCCAATGATGGATTTACATACTGGCTGGTTTCTACAAAATGGGGGATGTGGTTATGTCCTTAGACCTTCCGTCATGCGAGAAGAGGTTTCTTATTTCAGTGCAAATACAAAAGGCATCGTTCCAGGGGCCTCTCCTCAAGTCCTGCATGTCAAAATCATCAGTGGTCAGAACTTTCCAAAGCCCAAAGGAGCCTGTGCCAAGGGTGATGTCATAGATCCCTATGTTTGTTTGGAAATCCATGGGATCCCTGCAGACTGTACAGAACAAAGAACTAAAACCGTTCAGCAGAACAGTGATAATCCCATTTTTGATGAGAGCTTTGAGTTTGAGATAAATCTACCGGAACTTGCAATGATTCGTTTTGTTGTGCTGGACGATGATTATATTGGCGATGAGTTCATAGGGCAGTGTGCCATCCCCCTGGAGTGTTTACAGCCAGGCTACCGACACATACCCCTGCGTTCCTTTGTTGGAGACATCATGGAGCACGTCACGCTTTTTGTGCACATCGCGATAACGAACCGGAGTGGCGGAGGGAAACCGCAAAAGCGCAGTCTGACTGCGAGAATAGGAATGAAAACTAGAGATTATACGATGCTGAGGAACACGAGCATTAAGATTATCGATGACATCTTCAAACTGGCTGTACACCCATTAACAGAGGCGACTGATATGAGGGAGAACATGCAGGTAACAAAAATTGTTTGACTTCCTTTTTTTCTTTGCATTTGAGAACTTGGTTGAACAAACCACTAAGTTCAATGGAATTCCTAATGAAATAGTGGGGGCAATTCATGCACTTTTCAGAAAGATGATCCTCTGCAAGGCTGGGGCAATGGGATTGCACGCACGGCCTGTACTGCATGTTCATCATCAGGCGTGTGTGCGTTCAGACCGTGGATTTGTACATGTCCAATCCCTATGATCCTCCTCTTGCCCCACTTGTTAAGAAGAAGGGCTGTTGCAATCAGGTACGAGTCGTTGCAGGTGCATGTGTGCACTCATTGGATGACACGTGACATTGCATGTACAATGCGGGGGTGGGCGAGTGGGGTTGCTGCACAGTCCTGATAACCAGCTCAGTGTCAAAGACATGCCAGAGTCCTTCGTGGTCCCTGAACATTCAGATTAGAATGCCTTTAGAAGTCTCTGGCAACATGTTTTATTTTAATGGTATAAATTGTCAGTTTACTCTGGGATATTTCTATTTACATAATAACAGACATCATGAGCTTTAGAAAGTCTCATGGAATAAATGTTTAGGCAGCAATCCAGTACTCACTTACCTGGATATGAGTATCATCATCACCACCACCACCACCACCACCACCATCATTAAATGTTATCCCAGCCTTTTACTTCCTGCAAGGTGCCAGAGGTCCCCTGCCCCCCATTTTGATCCTCACAACAATTCCATCAGGTAGGTTAATCCAAGGGTCACTGGCTGGTCCAAAATCACCCATGAGATTCATGGCTGAGTGGGGACTAGAATCCAGATCTCCTGCGTCCCAGTTCAACACTCTAACCACTAAGCCATTCTAGCATTGAACCCAGTGGGTTTTACTTTAGAGTAGATGATTGCCCTTTAAGCTCCTTTGAACTCTAAGCTTCTTCTAGAATCAATTCCCATGTATACATGAGCCTGCAGTTCCCCATAAATCGTAAGTTAAGTTGTTGTGCAAACCTTGGTGTTTCCTCCACCTGGCATCCTTTATTTCAAGTGGTTAAAGACCAGAGGTTGAGTGGAGGAGGTGGAACTTTTTCCACCAAGCCATAGGATATATTTATAGGTTTTACATTCAGTGAGTGACACCAGACAGTGTTATTGCTGTCACAGTGTGCATGCAAGTGTTAGGAAAGTCTAGATTGGGCTATTTAAACATCTTAAAGAGAGAGTATAATTAACACTAAAAGGAATAAAGTTGCAATATGTGCATTTAGATGGATGCATTCTATTAATGTTGCAGAAAATGGAGGAAGAGTTGATTTAATGATTTGTTAAACTGGCATTTTGTTAAATTCCTGTTGGGAAATGATTGGCTAACACGCTTGTACAAAGAAGGGCAGCTATAAACAAGAAATAAATGTTAACATTACCAGATGACAGCAAGTTGCTTCTTCCACTTTTATACACTATAATCAGTTTTGTACACACAGATGTTCCATTCATTTTCAGTCCTACTTGAATTACAGTTATACACAGAAAAGTACAGGTTTATTGCCAATTTGTGTAATTTTGGACTGATGCGATTCAGGTGGCCTTCTCAGTACCAAAGTCTGTAATGGAATTCTGCACTCTTTCCAAATCCACAACTGCTGAGCCTGTTGGGATAAGCAATAAAAGGGTATCTGGTAATTGAACAGAATCCCATGAAGGTTAGCATTCATAATTGCCCATGGTTTATTTAAGAATCCCCCCATTTTTGTACATGCTGCTAACTAAAGGAAGCCCGTATCACCCGTGGCCTGGCAAGCTACACCCCCAGCCAGCACCGTGGCCTACCAGCCTTTGCAGCACCGAGAAGTTCTCAAAAGCAAGGAGCTTCATGGAGCCCCGAGAGGACCAGCCTGGTGTTGGCTTTCACCTGATGGGACACAAAGACAAATGTGCTTACCAAAATTTCAGTCATAATCTCATTTGTTTGAGTCTGTAGTTTGCCTGGCCTGCTGAGTCCAGGTGCCTTGATTTAGCAAAGAGGATTCCCATCCCTGCTCTCCGCACATCTTTCCGTATTCTTCCAGCTATCGTGCTTTGTCCCCTGTTTTAAAAAGCTGAAATGTCGCTCAAACGGCTTAGTGACAGCAACAGTTTAAAGCTAAAATATGTTGGTTGGTATAGCAGGGATGGGCAACTTGTGCCCCTCCAGATGTTTTGTTCTGCAGTTCCCATCAGCCAGTGGTGAACCATGAGGGGAGTTGTTGTCTGTGACATCTGGACAGATGCAAGTTGTCCACCCTTGCTGTATGGGCGTGTAAGATGCTGTTTCTCCACAGTGTATATCAGGTTTCCTTAATGCCCAGTTAGCCAGAAAAATGCTTCTGATGGTATCAACAACATGGCCTGACTTCTGACTTATACAGTTATGAAAAATTATGACACAAATGTAGCAGATGGAGGATGCAGTGGAATGTTGTACTCTGGGTGTTGGTAAGTCTTCACCCTTTATCTTTAGTTTAAAAGCACTGCTGCAAAGATACCGGGCATACCATTATTTCCCCTTTAGTGAGACAGTGAATATATTTTGGCTCAACTTTCAAGTACTTCAGGAAAATCTGGCAGATAAGATGCTATTTTTGGATTAAAAGAAAACACACCAAAGCATTTTTAGGTTCATGTAAGGCACAGTTTTCTAAAAATGCGCAAGGCTGTCAAGAGTAATATATAATAGTTTTCAATATATTGCATCTCTCTATGGAAATCATTTTTAAATGGTGTGACGATCCCCAAGCACAGCATGGCAGCCACCGAGTCCAGAGGGCCTGAGCTGATTATGTTGGCTTCCTTTTTAAATTACATTAATTGCACATAACCTGCTGCGTCGAAGAGAAGTGCTGGGTACCTTGGCTGCAGCTGCCCTCTCCATTTTCCCAAGATGCATCTGGGCCCTGAGGTCGATACCGTGGGGCCAATCCACATACATTACAGCAAAGGTCTCCAATCTTTTTTGGGTCCGTGCATGCATTTGCACTTCTGAGAAAACTCTGTGGGCAGTATCAGTGAAGCAGCTGCAATGGGCTGTGGGTGCAGTCATAACATTAATTGCTGAGACAGAGTACCCATTTCATAGAAAAGTGAATTGGTGAAGCCAGAAGGCAGGCACGCCCCTTTGAACTCACTGCTTTCTGCATCCCCAGAACACCCATTTCACAGATAGGCAAGCCAAATTTTCTCACTCACCTCTAATAAAGATTTTCTAAAATGAACTTCCTCATACTGACTTTCTTCAAAAAGGAGGAGCATTCTTGCATTTCCTCCCCAGCACTCATGAAAAGGCCTCATCCCACACTGTCAGTGCACAAAATCCATACATACCACACTGGCAGCATAGAGCTAACACATGCTCTTTCTCAAGACCCACCCACTCCAAATAATACAAACCATTATCAGCCCCAAATCTGCCTTACACAGCACACCTTGACAAACGTAAGCACACACACACACACCACAACCACGTGCCTTCTTGAACTATCACGTCCTTCCCAAGATGGCTTTCTTTTCCACACCTTGCGGTGTCTCCAGCCCTCTCATCATGCTTCCTCTGCCCACCCTGCCCTCCAACTTGCTTCCCTCCCTGCCCTGCTGTCCTTTCCACTCCTGCTCTCCAGGTCTTTTCCTCCATACTCTCCAGGCCAGTTGCCCCCTGCCGCTCTCCAGCTTGCTCCCCCAGCCCACAGAGGCAGAAATAAAGACGGTGGCTTTAGGAGTCTTGCCTGGCATGGCCTCTTCAAAGTACCAGGCTGACTAGCACTGCCCACCTCTGTTGCTTCTCATCATGTGCTGCTTGTCCAGGCACCCCCCCCCCCGCCTCACGACTTTTCCCATCTTATACACATGGAACAGTTGCACTTCCATGGTTTTGGGGCTCATGAATCAGCTGTGCTGTAATGTGGGTGGATTGGCTCCATGATGCCTAAAATTGCACAATGCGCCAGCCACAGAGAGGTGCTTTTGGCTGGGGTGATGCCCCTTGCATTAGTAACTCATTGTTTTCAAAGTATGAGATGTGGACAGACAGGAGCTAAATCTATTCAAGTCACCTGGAAATCAGAGTCATACCAGGTCAAGAGTAAATTCTTTGCAGCCGGGATGAAACTGGCTTGCCCCTTGACAGTTATAATAGTCCTAGTGTCCATTTTCTGGTTGGTGGACTGCAGGTGCTTACCCAGAATTGCACTCAAATTCCCAACCTCATCAGCCTAGCGATTGACAGTTCTTCAAAATTAAATGGGCCACTGCTTTGCATTGTGGGTAAACTGTTGCTTCCCCGCTTCCCCTCAATAGAATGCAATTCTGTCTGTGAAAGAGCTGTGTGGTCTCCCGCCAATTACGAGTCTGAAGCAGTGCATTTTGACCATGTCCTCGAGGCTGGTGAACAGTGACAGCGTCCCCACGGTAGCTCTCTCCATCAAAGACAGCGTTCCCTACCTGGAACCTTTGGGGACCCTAACGGATGTGCAGAAGAAGGTTCTAGCTGCCTATGACCAGGTATGAGCTTGTTTATGCCTACTTAGGGGCATTGGGGGATTGGTTTCTGTAGGGAGGCTGTTGGAATATTGAAGATGTGAGCAGGCTCTTTTTGGGATTGACTTTACTCCATGTGTTTCCCTGAAGTCCTAGAGGAGGAGGGAGAACTTGCCACACACAGATTTAACATCAGCATCTTTTAAGAGTGCCAGAAAAGTAGAAACAGTGTGTGACAGGAGCAGGCTGAGGAAACAGACTACTCAGTTGTATTTATTTGTTTTTTTATATGTTATATCACCCCTTTTCCTTCCAAGGATCTTAAAGCAGCCTACATAATCCTCCCCTGCCCCCCTCCTCCCAACCTTATCCTCACAACAGCAACAACCCTGTGAGGTAGGTTGGACTGAGAGTCTGTGACTGACCCAAAGTCGCCCAGTGAACTCCATTACTGAGCAGGGACTAGTACTCAGACCTCCTGAGTCCCCGGCCCATACTCTTAGCCATGGCACCATGCTTCCCACTGCCCAGAAGATGAGAGGCAAAACAGGGCCATTCCACCAGCCCTGTTAAGTTTACTTCAGTTTCTCCTTCTTCCCTCCCCCTCTCCTTTTCCTTGTGTGCCATGTCTTTTTCAGATGGGAAGCCTGTGGGCAGGGACTGTCTTACTTTATAGATTGCATTTAAGCTGCTCTGGGAGTCTGTGTTTGGGGAGTGGAATAAAAAGTGTCATATAAATAAATAAATAAAACCTAGCTTATCGTGGCAGCATCTGTCTTGCCCTAATAGGATAAGGTAGCCCCTGACAACTGTGGGGCGGTTCTGCTATCTTTTTGTGGTGAAAGCCTCACACTCACGGGTGGAAATATCACCCTCACATCTGTTGAGTGTATGTGCATTGCCTGTTTTATATTGCTCTTATTTTGCTTTGGTGTGTTGGGTTTTTGCTTCCTCTGTGTGTGTGTTTGTGTGTGTGTGTGTGTGTGTGTGTTTGTGTGTGTGTTTTATCTTGAACTTTTGCTGTGGTGGGTTTTTTGGTGGCATCTTCCTCTGAGCATCACCTGTTTGCCTTCTGTTAAATGAATATTTTGTTGTGTTTTGTTGGGGGAGTTTGAACATGCAAATTAGACTATAATGCTGCTAGAAAACTAGCCTTACAGTGGTCGCTGCTATTAGAATAGACAGGGATTAATTTCCCTTGGAGCCCCCCTTCTGCCAGCACCTTTGCAAAAATGCAGCAGCATCTCAGGAGAAATGCATGTGGATTTGAAAACAGATCCCCACCAATTGTAGTTAGCTCCTGAGCAAACATCATTTGATCTGGATGGCAAGCCCAAATTTTTTTTAGGCACAATTAATCTCTCATTAAATTCACTAATATTCTTCCTGAGTTTGGGAACTTGTCTGTTTGTCTTTCTTTCTTTGTGTGTGTGTGTGAGAGAGAGAGAGAGAAAGAGAGAGAGAGAGGTCATGTGAAGACATTTTTGAAGGGGTTTTTTTGTGCCAGTGCGTTTAAAGCTCAGTTGGTTCATACAAGGCAGATACAGTTCTCTTTTAAAACAATGGAAATGTTGTGTTTGTTGGGTTTAATCCTTGGCAACAGATGCACTAAGCCAGCCTTCCCCAACTCTGCTCTCCAGATGTCCCGAAATCAACTCCCGTCATCTCCTTGTAGTGCAGCACATCTGGAGGGCCCCAGCTTGTAGAAAGATGCACTAGACAAAGGGCATTTGTGGTGTTCACATTTGTCTCTCTGGACAATTACTTTTAAGGCTTTTGATACCTGTCATGCAAGTCACTTGTCAAAATAACAACAATAACAGCAGCAGCAGCAACAACAATTATTACATTGCATTTGTATGTTTGTATTTTAGCTGATTGGAACCCCCTGGGATGCCTTACATTGCATTTTCCTTTACAAGTAGTATGTGATTAAAAATAAAACTAGAATTGGAGGTATTGTGATTGGAGGACACACAGATACACAAACAGGCCTAGTCAGTCAGAGAGAACAGGGTGATTCCAAATTTACTTGGTGTAGACCCACTGGAATCAATGCAATTGAAGTCGTTTGTGAGTAACTTGAAACCCACTAATTTCAGTGGATCTACTGTATAAAAATATATCCTGTTGATCAGAAAATGAACAACAGCACTATGTGGCTGTGACCAGAACAGGGGTTTAGTCCCCTTGAATTTCTTCTTTTCTCTGAGCAGCCAACAAATACTATAATGCAGTTTCTAACATAAAGGAAGCAGTTGTAGCTGTAGGTGCCATGGCTTGAGTTAGGCCTTTATGTGCATACCTAAAAATAGAGCATCACAGCAGTCTTCAAGTAGATGAGTGTTTCTTGGTAGAGTGTACACAATTTTCATCTTGGTGTCATCTCTTGTTCTGTTCCCTTCACATGTCTTTGGAAAAAAAAGGGGGGGGGTACTTTGCTTTTGTGGCTGGGTGAGTTGGGCTTAGCACTGTAGCCATTAAAAAGTTGTCTTATTTATTCCTAAGATCAATTTGTATATCCTTAATAGCAATTGAAGGGAGTGTAATGGGAGGGGATGCTTGGTCTTTCCCTCCCCAGCTGCATCACCCCCAAATCATTCCCTTCTGTGTTTCAGTTATCAGGTGATAGCAACTGAAGTACTTTTTTGTCATGTGAAGAGACAATTTTGAGGGGGGTGAGGAGAGCTGGATATAAAAGGATCAAGCCTTTCCCTTTAGAGGCTCCTTAACTGTATTGCCAGCAGCATCCTTTCTATATTGCCTGCCACTTCACCTTTTAAGAACAGACTGACCCCATGCAGGCCTGCATGCTAAGTATGAAAGGAAACAGGTACTTTGACCCTTAGTGACATTTCCATCTTTTATTCTTGTTTATTATGGCTTTCAATCTCAACAAGACTTCCATTTTCCATTAAAAAAATAAAAAGGAACCATCAAGAATAGCAGCCATTCTTCTGAGCACACAATAGGTTTGGTGCCACATTTATTGTTCGCTCGGTTAGGTTTTCTTAAAGCACTTTTGGCTGTGGCTTGGATAACCCTTTGCAGAGCTTCATCCATGTTCTGCTTGCTGGAACAGAAGAGCATTTTGCAACGTAAAATGCAAACCGAACCTAGAAAGATGGAGCTGTGTATCTGCCAGGGGATGGGTGGGTGGTTTGCAAACAATGTACACATTATTTTATTTTTAGTATGCTTTCATGTATTCTCTAACTCTTTGTTAAGTTAGAGAATACATACAAGTCTATATGCTTGCATTGAAGTGGACGTTACAGCTACAGCATAAAGCAATATTTGCACAACACAAGCAGATAGCCTTCCTGGAAGATGTGTCCCTTGAGTAACCCCTGCCTCTTTTTGCATATACAGGATAGCTATTCACAGAGGAATGAAAGAATATCTCTAGAAAACCTCCCCTTGCACATACAACTCAGTATGTTGGACCTTACATTCAACCTCCTGCTCAGCCTCTGCACTGTAGTGGGAAACTGCATAGCCCGAGACATCTGCCATTCATGAGAATCCAGATTCACTTTGCTGAAGACAGCAGACTGAAGCTAGTGGGAAATAGAATAAATGAGAACAAAAGCACATTTCCCCAGCATTCAGAGTGTATTTTTTAAAAACCTTGTAAAAATGCTTTTTTAAAGTTCTCGAGAATACTAATTACTTTTTTGCTTTGCTGGAATATCTTTTCATGGAATGAGACTGAAGAATGCTTATGAGCACCTATGAGATATTTTCTGTTGCAGTCCTGCACTGTACATTTCCCCCTTTGCCATTAGCTGTACTATTTTGTAAACATGTTTTAAACTTCTTTCCTCATTTTTTTTTTGAAATGGAGGCTTCATGTTCATGCCCCCCGCTGACTCTGCAAATCCACCACTGAACTCCATTCAATTTTTACTTTTCAAAAAATTACAAAGTGCAGCAGTGTCCACCTCCCTCTTCCCATAAACGTTAAAATTATATCTGTAATTAGTACTCCTGGTCTTCACTATCCCTGTTTTGAAAGATGGAAACACTTCCTTGACTTTTCTTCCTTTGTTGTCAACTGCTCAGAGAGCTTCAACTATTGGACTGTATGAAACAAACAAACAAACGGTTTCTCCTTTCATTATGCTGGAATGGAGGATTGGGGGTGGTGTTAGAAGCCACTCTGGCTCCCTCCAGATACAAGTCACTGACTTGTCATTCTAATCCATTCACTTTTATTATGTACAAAGTTATAAGCAAGCCAGCCTTGTTCTAGGCTACACAGCAGGTTGTGCTATGATCAGCTCCTACAAAAGAGCCAACCTGTTTTAGCATCTTATAAAGCTAATGTGGCAGATTAGATACTGAAACCAAACTGTGGAGAAATTGATAGACCCCTCCTGTTTAGGCCAGGCGAGCTAGCAAAGCCCTGCTTTGAGTGGTGATCCATTTCCTGAGGAGTGTCTTTTGCAGTGCTTCGCTTGGAGCATCATATCATTTTATTCTGGTGCTCCCTCCTTTGAGATCTAATTTTAGGGTCTCTAATGTCTACTTTCTCTTCCTTCTCTTCTTTGCCCGGACTCATATTCTGCAGTTTCAGAAGAGTCTGTTGGACCCTCAGCACTTATTCCCACCTGTCTCTATCTGCTCTACCCTGAGGCCTCACTCGCCTCTTTCCCTTCCTCATCAGACTCAGAATCAAGTCCCAGAGACTCCCTCCCTGAGGTGTCTCTGTGGAGTTCCTGGGTTTAACCCTTAGGGCATTTGAGAGTGCCTTGTTGTGAGATTTAAAACTCCTTGAGACAGGATTTGAGTAGGTACAAGCAGTTTATTCCATACAAAAAGTATTTGCAAAGGCTGGCTCAATGCCTCAGTAGTCTGAGAAACAAAGAGCAATCTTTTACTGTTTACAAGAGATTTTATACATTCCTTTCCCCGATCCTCAACACTATCCCCGCTTCGTCATTGGCTGGTTACTAAGAAGTCACAATCTTCCCCATCCGCCTATATCATACTGCTCCTTAATATATTTCCCCCTCCCGCTCATACATCCCATGTTCATGCTAATGAGCCTATTACCTATGAGAGGTGTGTCATTTACTATTCATAAGCCTATTAAGCGTGCGCAGTACCTTCTAAGAGGTCAACAGCCGAAGTGGCTTTGAAAATTCTTACTTGAGGCCAAAATGTTTCTTAAATCTTGTGGGGAGGATGAGATAATGAGAACAGGCCTTTCTCCAGGCTCATTATCTCCAGTTGTAAAGTAATCCATTGTCTGCTCTCCTCCACTGAAGGTGACAGTTTTACCTCTGTCCCCCAATTTTACCCCTTCCAGTATTTTTCGGAACTTTTTGTATAAGAAACATTATTACTCTTAGAACAACCATTTCCATGTTTTGATTCTCAGGCTTTTTTTTTGCCTTAAGAGACTTCAATGATCCTGTCCTATTCCTGTTTTTCACCCTTAACACTTAGTAACAGTAACATTTCATTTCTCACACTTGCCTACAACGAGAGACAGTAGCTTGCTGGATATGATGGAGCTTTACTTGGAAGGCCTACTTACTTGGATGAAACCAATTTCAAAATGAGGGCTCTATCCCAAATTAGGGGAACAGCCTTCCCCTTGTAGAACAAATGTGCCCCTTGCCTTCTCTCCTCTGCATATAGTCCCACAAATCCCTCAGATCTGCTGCAGAGGGTTCCTGGACCCCCCAGGATGTAAGAGGGGAGAGTTTGTTCCACCACTGGTTCCACTGACACAGAAACAGCACTGAATGCATCCCTGCGTGTGCAGCCTGAGGTGCTCACTTTGCACATTTAGAAATGCTCAGGATTTTGATGGCCCTGGGGGTGTCATTGCCTTAGCCGCCGCTGTTTCCTTCTGGTGCAATATCATGCATTTCTCCTGACTTTCAAAATCACATCTCCCTCACATAAAGCAGATGTTGGACTGAATGCCTTTCATCATTTCTCATTTATTTTGTTATAGAAGGGGGAACATTTTACGAATGAACCAGATCTCATCTACACGTGGGGATGAGTTATAAAAATGGGATTCTAACCTGAGAGATGGTAAGAGCAAACTTTTCTTCTTTTATTTTTCCTGACAGATGATTCAAGAGAGCAGATTTCTTATAGAGACTGCAGACACTGTTTATGACAAGATTGTTCAGTGCCAGAAAGCAGGTAACCCTCTTTAATTTGCAGTGATGGCAGAAGGACGTTCTGGGTAATCTTAATCTCGAACCTTTTCTTGTGCTAGCAGCCCAAACAAAGCACTACTACGTTCCATCTTGTGACAGGAGGTGGGGAGGACAGCTATTCAGAGCACTCATTCCTGCTCCTTAAACTGGAGAGTTTATGGGCTGTAATGGTGGTAAGGGTTCAAGGAACTGCATGTTAAAAGAGTCGGAAGAGTCCAAGAATGGCAGGGCAGTATTTTCCTCTTCTCCGGGACCAGAACCATTCGTACACCCAAAATAGTGCCATGGTGCTGGAGCAAAACCTCTGAATAGGGGAGGGGCTGTAATTCAGTGTTCGAAGGCATGCTTTGCTGTAAAGGGCATTGGGGCCAGTCCCTGGCATCTCCGGGCAAGGAAAGATGCCTCTCTGCAGCTCTGGAGAGCTCTTCCCAATCCATACTGGCAGTATGAGCTAGATGCCCCGACGTGGTATAAGAGAACTGCATGTACTCCTGTAAACATTTCGAACAATATGCTTCAAAATGTTTTCAGAGCTGCATGAGGGTTGCAATCCTCTTGCCTAGCCTCTTCCCTATTTATTGTATTCATTCTTTCATTCAGGAAATTTCTGAGCTAATCCTGTAGAAGATTGCAGGGTGCCCTGCAACTAACAAACAGAAAATAAAACAAAACATTACAGTTGATGCATATGATATGTGTGCACACACATTTAACACAGAAATCTCCATTCCCAGGGGCAAAATATTGTATTTTTCTGCCACAGAAGTGACGGCTCTAATTAATGTCTCCATGGCCACCAGAAAAGTTTCTCAGTTTGTGTGCAACTCAACTAAAACAAAGTCCTTTTTCAAGGATATGCTTAAGTTCTTTCTCAGCAAAATCGGTGAGACTCGGAGGCACTTTCTATGGTTGGGTTTTTCCTTTAAGCTGAAATAAACTAATAGTCTGGGATAATACCAGATCATGTGGAAAAGGGAAATATATTCATAAAATGACAAATTCTCATCTCTAAGTGGGCAGCGTTTTGATGGATTTTTCCACACATGGTGGTCTTGCATTCATACATGAATGTGAAGCCTCCCATTTTGTCTATATACTGTAAACGGAGGGGTTACAGTGATCACATGCTATACTCAGCTTGGTTTTGTCCAATGTACATGAGCTGGAGTGAGTGTTGGACTTTTGAGCTTCCCCTCCCCTATTCAACTAGTGTGAAAGTTTCAAAAGCTTTTGCTTTTAATTAGCCACAGTTGTGTTGTCTGGACCCCGAATTCTGGGTAACACCAACCATGATTAGTTTCACCAAACCATCTTCAGAAACCACATTTTCAAATGGGCTTTAAAAAGCTGTCCATAGTTAGTATTACGCTTACAGCATTTTGCCAGACAACCCAGTAAACTAAAACTGAAAATGAAAGCTTCTGTAGTCATCCCCCGGGCCATGTTAAAGAAGAAGAGTGGGGCGCATGATTCCAGGCTTCCCTGTGACTCGTTCTACCTTGTGTATTTGGCACTTGAACAGTGGTGTAGCATTTCTGTAAACATGGCCAAAGGGAGGCTATGTCAAGAAAACATATAGAAAAACATCACACACTTAACGCTTGTGAACTTCATACAGCTGGCATGTAATATTCTTTCTGGAAGGGTGACTTGTGACTATGATCAAGTCCCCTGTTTTGCATAAGCAAAACTTCTGCCACCTGCTCAGTGATGTCTTCCTTCCTCCAGAGAGGTTTTTGTTTGATCTTTTTTGTCGTCACTGTTACCATGTTCTGGCTGGAGCAGCTTTTGGGAGGGCTGAATAATTTTGGACCAACCCATCCTGCCACTGTTTCTGCTTATAGAATAAAGGCCTTAACTCCAGGCCCTGTGTTCTAATGGACTGGTAATTGGTTAGAAACAAACTTTTTCATGGCTGTGTTTCTACTTCAGAAATCTGCTGCAATTCACTAAGGATGCAATGCAATGCAAAGCAATGCATATAGGACATTTTTCTGTCTAAAGAGCTGCCATTTTGCTCTAGCCAGCCATAGGAACTGGGAAATGCTGGGAACTGCAGGACCTTGTTCTGTCAAAACATATGTAGGATTGCACACTTAATTACTTGAAAGAGGTTTCATTAAAAGGCATTAAAAAAAGATGAGACATGTAGGTAGCAATATTTTACAGTAGTTTACAGAATCTGATCTTGAAGTATATAACTATATTATAGTTAGCTTCAATTTACTGAAGTACTTACACTTGAAGCAAGATAGAAGATATCTTATAATTGTAAAACATCCTATTCATATCACAACATTTTCCATTTCAGTTTTAAAGGTATGGGTAAAACCATCAGTCGTCACAAGCAGAAATAAGGCAAGTCTTCATGGCTGTGGACTGTGACAGCACGTTTCGTACTTATATAGATCATTAGGATAAACCCAGCTTATGTGGATACTAAAGAAATCCCTGTAGGAGCCAGCAGTTCAGATTGCATCACTTAAAATCATTTGTCCAGATGGCAATTCATCACATGAGCATCATTAAAATCCTGATATAGTCTGGCCAGTGAAGAGAGCAAGAGAAGCTCTTCTTCATAGCCATTGATTATCATTTGGAAACAGAAACTGCTGTTTGGCAAGACTGATGAATGTGCAACAGTGGCGATAAACATTTACTTCATCTCTTCTCAGTGTTGGCCGTGGTGGAGAGGAAGCGGTCTCAGATTTTGAGAAATGTGGTTCTGTCTTCCCTTTACCAGCAAAGAAGGCACTTGCTGGCAGTAAGTGCTTTTCTCAGCAGGAACTCCTTTCCACCGGTCTAATAATTTCCAAAAGCGTATTGGTGCTTAGCCTTGACAAATAATGGTGTGATACCAGCCAACTAGATAATTTGAGGTGCAATCCTATGAATGTTTTGACAGATGAAAGACCTACAGTTCTCAGAATGACCCAGCCAATCATGTGGAGGACGAGGAGCAGGTGGGTCCCTCAAATCCTTGGCCAGAATGTCCCTAACCCCCATCGTTGAGGCTGGTGTTCCAGTCTCATAGATGGAGCCCCTGCAGAAAGCTCTAGTCAGGTTGATAGAAGGAAGATTGAGGACAGCTAAAAGGGAGTGCCTTTTCAGAGAGGATATCTTTAAACTGTGGTATTTGCTACCCGAAGATTTCATGATAGTCACCAATTTGGATGGCTCTGAAAGGGGATTAGGCAAACCTGGGCTATCAGTGGCCACTAGTCCTCCTGTTAGCTACGTATATACTACCTCCATTATTAGAGGCAGTATGGCTATGTATCCCAATTGCAGGGAAACATGCGGTGCTGCTTTTGTACTTACGTCCTACCTGTGGAATCCCACGGGCAGCTGGTTGGCCACTGTATGGACAGAATGCTGGACTAGAGGGACCTTCTGTCTGATCCAGCGCAGCTCTTCTTAAGTTCTTACAATGGACACCTGCAGATGTTACCACACGGACAAGTGTAACAGTTTTGCATTAATTCACTGCATGTCACCATGCTTACGCGTGAGAAAACACAGAGCGGCAGGAGAGCCGGGGGAGGAGAGGAAGAATGTGATCTTTCCCACCTGATTGTTGTTTAAATCCAATGTGTCCCTGGACTTTTGGCTGATGCCATGGTAACATGGGATGAAGCCACAGGAAAGCAGCTGCTGGAGCCTGGCCGTAATATGCAAGGGCTGGTCCACAGATGCAGCAGCAAAGGGGATGGGATGGCGATGTTTCGAGAGTACAGGAAATCCACCTCCGGGAAACATGAGTGGAAGGGTGTTGTTGCCCTTGTGATTTGCTTGCGGGATTCCCACAGACTTTCCATTTGCTACAGTGTGGACAAAATGCTTGGCTTGATCCACCAGGGCGCTTCTTATGTTCTTAACATTGGAAAAAGTCCTCTGAGATCAGAGATGTCTGTAACAGGGGTTTTTGTTTAACAATCCTGTGACCCTTGGGGCACCGTCTAGTAATCGTAAGGTTGCTCTCTTAGTTAAGTTTCAGTAGAAAGATGAATATTACCATAACGACAGAATAAGGCAAAGCTCATGCAACTAAGGATTGAATTGATTTAAGTGCAGCTGCAAACACCTTTGAGATTAAGGTAAGCATTTGCCACTATTTAATTCAGTTGCAAAGAATTAAATTTCCATTTAATTTTTTGCAACTTGATCTAAGAACTATTCATATATACATGCATAAATAAATAGTGTGAAAAATCCATCCTTGCGAAGAAGAATAACTTTATTATTTGCAGTGGGGCAACCAGCAGCCATGATAACTGGGTGGTGCCTCTTTGTCAGGATTGCTGTGGATCGTACACACTGAGATCCCCCCACACAGGGCAGTTCCATGGCTGTAATTATGTGGAAGAGATCACAACTGAACCTATGAGACTTTGCAGCTTCCTGGAGGAGATGCCATAGTTTGGCGTAGTTCGTACTATTTATTCCCAAATTCCTCATGTGGAATGGTCCAATGACCACAGCCACATGCAGGATATACATTTCAGTTGAAGGGAGTCATAGCTTCCTAGGAGCAGTTCCTAAAATGTGGCAGCACATGCCTTACCCATTTCATTCATGGAAGATGCCACTGAAAGCCTCATTCACAGCTTTTTCCATATAGCCATGTCCAAGGGCCAGCTTTGCGATGCCAATTTTAGTGAGTATGAGCCAGGCCCAGTTAGGAAGCTGCTGCCAACTATTGAAGGCAACACTGGAGGTTTTCAGAGCTCTCTTTCCAGGTTCTAGTTGAGAGGGGACAATAAGAGAGGCTTCACCTTCCATCATTCCTTTGTGCCTTCAAATGACTTTAAAGTGTTTCATAAGCACTTCCTCATTATAGTGGACTTTTTTACTGTGTAGCCATTGAATCGCAGTAGGTGATGGAGCCCCAGGAAGTTTGAGGCCCAAGGCCTCTAGATATGAAGGTCCTTGATGGGTTTTTTTTTTCTTTTGGAGTTACCTGCATGCAAACCTTGTCGTGATGTCCCTGGAGACATGGAGGAGATAGAAAAGACCATCGCCTCCATGCTCCAGTACCTTGGTCTGTCAGGTCCTAGGATGAACAGGGGCAGGTGGCAAACTTAGTGTCCAACCCGTCAGTGTCCCCAGGTGGGCATCCCATACATCCTTCCAGATAAATCAATGGCCGCTCTCCATGCTTATGGGAAACAGCGCAACACTGATGCTATTGCTCTGTAGTAAAGACAAAAGCAGCATCCCTGCCCTTCACACTGCATGGCGTGGTCTTTGCTTTTGTGGATCTCACAGGAGAAATGAGGTGACTTTGAGAGCTGAGAGACATCTGGTATCCTTCCAGGATCCCTTTGGTGTACACAATCCATGATGACAGACCTTTCACTATAATACACCATGGTTGCAATCCTATGCAGACTTTTCTTAGAAGAAGGGACTTCCTTCTGAGGGAATATGAATAGCACTGCATAGTCATTCCCATTTGACCCATCATGACACGGAGCAGCTGAAATTGATACAAGTTTATGTTTCCTCTAGTGACTTGTCCTTAATTCCTATGCTACTTATTTTTTTCAGGAATGGAACTCCATGAAGAACTTCATAACTTGGGGACAAAAGAAGGCTTGAAAGGAAGAAAGCTCAGCAAAGCCATTGAGAGTTTTGCATGGAATATCACAGTGCTGAAGGTAAATGCAAAAGTTGCATCTGCCTTTTCTCTCAAAGAATCTGCTTTGGCTGTTTCTAACTGGTGGAAAGAGTATTGATATAATGGGAAGAATGTGGTGATGGGTCACAATCGTAGCATTTCATTAAAATAATCCTTTATCAGATAAAGTTTAATGGGATTAGTTGTAAGAGTTGTATAGTTCAAACGCAAATAAGTGCTTTTGCTTCAGGGGACAGCTGGAAGGAGATTTCTCCTTTCTGTGAGAAAAGTGAGGCTCTTTGATTGTGGACTTTGTTTCTGGCTGTTCCCATCCATTTCAAGTGCTTCTGAGTGTTACACCTTCAACACAACAAACTGTGGAGAATACGTGGTAGAAGACAGGGATGCTTTTCATTAGGCTAGAATATAAGAGAGAACTCCAGGTCTCTTGGAAGCTCTTCAGGAGTTCATGATCAGTGTCATTAGGAAAGCTGCTCTGAAAGAAATTCTTTGCTTCCACGGCCAACATTTCCCTGCCTTGTGTGGCTGTAGGAGCATGTTGACTGCATGCTAGCCACACTCTCAGTTCATACAGAGCAGGTGTGAAGGCAAACAGATGCTGGCCAGCATCCTCCATGAATATAATGCATTTCCTAGAAGATAGGCTAGAAGCTTCTACAAGCCATATAGCCAATCAGATTAGTTATGTGAAAACGTAATTGAATGCAAGCACAAGTGGTGTTCCGCCGGTGGTTTAAATTGGTGTGGAGAGAGTAGAAAACTGCCTTGTTGCCAAGGCAATATCATTGTGCATCAGCCTAATTTCCGTAAAAATAGGGATGCGTTCCCACCTCTCTAAGGATTTTCAGGTACTTTTAATCCCCTCCGTTATGCAGTTGGCAAAAAGGGGCCCACTTGGGGAGGTCATGAAAATGTATGTGCATTTCCCACTGTTTTTTGAGTATAATCAAAATTAATTTGCTATGTATAAAGACTAATGTATTAGGTAGGAATCTGCTATGAGTCATTACAACAGTATGTAACCACCAAGTACCAAGAAATTATGATGTAACAATTTTGTCATTTGCACTGTCTGTTAGACTGAAAGAATAATAATCGTTCGAGTGCTGAACTGGGACTTGGGAGATCCAGGTTCTAGTCTCCACTGAGCCATGATGCTCACTGAGTGACTTGGGTCAGTCACTGGCTCTCAGCCTAGTCTCCCTCACAGGGTTGTCCTGAGGATAAAATGGGGGTGAGGGGACCATGGAAAACACCTTGGGTTCCTTGCAGAAGGGGGAGAAAAGGCAGCATTAAAATCCTTTTGCTCTCTATAGTGTCTACATATATGAGAGAGAATGAATATCGGGACAGTACATAGTATTATTAGACAGAAGAAAAGCACATCTGTGGCCATGTTTGAACATAAGTCCTCAATTATATCCATGAGAGCATTTAATATTGTTTAGGCACTGGAAAAAGTCACCAAGAATTGTTGAGTTTTGGTTGCTCAGGAGAAGAATATATGCTTGGTATGAAGAAAAGACCCATAGTTAGATCCAAGGCTGCAATCCTGTACCCACTTACATGGGTGTAAGCCCCACTGAGCTTACACCAAATTGCCCTGCAAATCAGGCTTGCGCTGTTGTTACATGCCATCAAGTTGTCTCTGACTTGTGGGGACCCTGTGAATGCCTGCCTTCCAAAATGTCCTGCCCTTGGCAGCCCTGCTCAGCTTTTTCTGAATTCTAGGATGTGTCTTGCTGTATGGGATTTGGTCTTCGCCTTCTTCCGCCTTCCACTTTCCCCAGTACTGTTACCTTTTCCAGTGCATCCTGATGCCTTCTCATGTTGTGTCCAGAGTATGGCAGCTTCAGTTCATCGTGGTTGTTTCCAGGAAAAATTTGTTTGTTTGTTGAATTTCTGTACTACCCAAAGGGTAGTGAACAACAGTAATAATTACAATAAAATGTAATATACAGTGAAACAATAAAATACCGCAGCATTACTTAAAAATTGAAACCACATTTTTACACCTGAACAGGTAAAACCAGTACAGACTACTAGGTCTGCAGAAAATCAGCTGGAAACACACAGACATGTACACCCATCCCTATGTGCTATTTGGATTTGGGAAATACTTCAACCAAGAGGGCAGTTTTACCCTAGTACCAGCAGGGCCTCAGTGAGGAGTTCATACCATAATTTGGGGGCTACCACAAAGAAGGTCCTCCTCCTGGTTGCTCCCAAACAAGCTTCCCTTTGAGGTGGCATCTGGAGGAAGGCCAGAGATGCCAAGCATAGTGTTTGGGCACATTATTAGTTGGAAGAAGTGTTCCTTCTGCAATTATGTTCCCAAGCCATGAAGAGTTTATTTTTAAGCACCTTAAAATGGGCTTGGAAGCAGGCAGGCAGCCACTGCAAGCAGACTAGGAGAGGAGATGTATGTTCAGACTGTCTGGTTTGATTATTAGTCTAGTCGCCATATTTTGTACAAGCTGCAGCTTCCAAACTGTCTTCAAGGGCACTTGAAGACCACTTGGCAGTAATGTAGTTTAGAGTTTAGCAGAACATAGATCACTGGCTTGATTTGATCTATACTGGTTTAAGCATGGGTTTGGTTTGATTTTTTCTATGGCCCACTTGATTGTCTTTCTGTCAGTCCAAGGTATTCACAAAGCTCTCCTCCAGTACGATGTTTTGAACACAACAATTTTCTCCTTCTCGGCTTCCTTTATATTCCAGCTTTTCTGCCCATACATAGTGATCAAAAATACAATAATGTGGGGGATCTTGGCCTTGGGTCTCCTTGGATTAGGATTCTCCAGTGAATCCTAATACTTGTTGATATTTTCTAGTTCCTTCATTGATGCCCTTCCAAGTCTCATTTTTCTAATTTCTTGGCATGTGACCTGATGATTGAGCCAACATATGCAAAAACTTTCACACATTCCATGTCTTCCCTGTTTAATGTCAACAAGTTGTGTAATTCTTCTGTAGTCGTGATTTTTGTTTTCTTAATGTTTGGTGTCAGTCTCACTTTTACACTTTCTTCTTCTACTTTTCATCAGGAGTTGTTTCAATTCATTGCTGCTTTCTGCCAGTAATATAGTATTATCTTGATTTATTGATGAATTTTCTACGATTTTCAGGCCTTCCTCTTCTGATCCTAATCCAGCTTTCCTTATGATATGTTCTTTGTACAGATTTAACAGCCAGGAAGAAAGAATGCATCTGTGTCTGGTACCTTTGCTTATATTTTATTGTAAACTGTCGAGAGAGCCCTCTATGATATGGGATGATATATACATGTAATAAAGGCATGAATGAATGAATGAATGAATGAATGAAAGAAAGAAATCATTCTGTTTCTCCATATTCTGTCCTAACAGTCACCTCTTGTCCATATTACAGTTTATGCATCAGGACAGTCAAGTGCTGAGGCACACCCATTTCTTCCAGAACCACCCATTGCTTCTGATTATTCACACAGTCAAAGGCTTTGCTGTAGTCTGTTAAGCATAGACTGATCTTCTGAAACTCTTTGGTGTGTTCCAGTAGCCAACATATATTTGCAAGATGATCTTAAGTGCCTCTTCCTTCCAGCCTGAAAGTCAGGCATTTCTTGCTCCATACAGGGTAGTATTCTTTGCTGCAACACCTTTAAGCCTCACCTTGCTTCCATGGGAAATTAATGAACTAGTCACCTGGTTGATGCACTCTTTTGCATTTCTTTTCTTCAGGATTGGAATGTGTGTCGAATATTTTCAGTCTGTGTTATTTTATTTTCCATATTTGTTGGCATGTTCTAGTTAGGATGTGGACTGAATCAGTCTCTGCAGTCTCTGATTTTGAATAGCTCTGTTGGTATCCTATCTACTGTGAGTGCTTTATTCCTTCCAAGTACTTTCAGAGCAGCTTTCATTTTTCTTTCTTGTATTGCAGGTTCTTCCTTATAGGATTCCTCTTTGGGAATCTATTACCCTTCCATCTGTCCCATAAAGTTCTTCCTTCTTTTAATTTTCTCCTTGTCAGATAGTATCTTCTTCTGTTGGTCTTTCAGCATTCCTAATTTAGATTTGAATATCCCTTTGATTTCTTGACTCTTCTGGAAGTGGTCCCTTTCGCCCCCTCTGTTGTTTTATTTCTTTGCACTGGCCGTTGTAATAGTTCATGTCAGTATATGATAGTTGCTGAAAAGTTACATTCAGGATTCTGACCCTATTTCTGTCACCTTTAACTTTTGCATCTTACTTGTCCTTAGCAATTGTGAGAGCTTCTTCTATCATCCATCATCACTCACACCAAATACTGTGATGCTTAACCAATCTGTTTCTTGCTTTACTGTTTCCAGTTTGCCTTGATGCTTCTCCCGTTCCATGTTCCATCTCTCTGTGTTGTGCATTATTAGATGTGACCGTTCCTCCTGAAGAGGTTGCATCTCAGTTTAGTGACTCAGTTTTGATCACTCTGCCTTGGTGACCCTGCTAGCGGACCAGGCCAGTGGGGGAGTCTGGTCTTCTGGCAGCTTCTCTGACACTCTCAGACCTCCTCAGCATGTTAAGGTGTGCATCCAAGAGCAGGACTCATGCTTTAGCCCCATTAAAATCAACAAGATTCAAGTTCATCTTGGCAACCTTCTTATATCTATCTCATCAGGTCATGATTATTCAGTCTGGATGGGACTCCCTGTGTTTGATTTCTACTGTTTCCTAGTTACAAAGTTTCTCAGAAAGAAGGTTGTAAAAGTTCTGTCCTTGGAAGAGCTGCTTCTGGTTGGAGTATGTCGGAACGGATAACCTTTTTCAGTGCAAAGCTTTTCCATCCCTTTGTGGAGAACATTCTGGATCCATGTGTCAGCTATAAGCAGAGTTAAAGTCAGAGGTGATGGTGGTGGGGTGTGTGTGTTGGGAGGGGAGTTAAGTGCATAGCAACAGTCTCTCATTCATATCCTTCCAGCTCACCCACATTCACACATAGCCACCCTTCTTGTTCATACACATTCCTCCATCCATCAACCCACCCACATACTCTCCCCACTGCATTCCATACACATGCATCCAGCCATCCGCACAGTGTCTGTTCTCCCTATCCACTCCCCCCCGCCCACACACACACACATAAATATGGCAGGGGAAATGGCCTAGAAGACACAGGGAGCTGGAGAAAAGGTGAGGAGAGAATATACATCATTTTAATTGGACTGCCAAAGAGAAAGGAGGCACAGAAGGAGGTGGAGCTTGGTGAAGCTGCTGCTGGGAGCCTTTGACTAGCTGTGCAGCCACTGGAGGATCTGAGGGGTGCTGGCTGGACTGAAAGGTTCTGTGGTTTGGAGGTTTCCTCTTCCTGGGGTGAGTGTTGGCTGACATGAACCAATAATCTTGGTCCAAGCATAAGGCAGTGCTCTATATTCATTGAGAACTCTCTGGAGTATATTAAATTAATTTGATCAAGATACTGAAGGTGTTGCTCGTGTTATCATTGTTGGTTTTAACAAGAACAACGACAGAGCAGTATTTTGTTTCCAGAAATGTGCAGCACTACAATAGGTTTGCAAAGGAGGTAAGAACATGAAGTGTGTGGGCTGCCTTGCAGAAGTGCCAGCAGAGGGGATCCATGTGTGAAAAGTGGAAAGTGTGGCGTGTCTTCTCACTCCAACTTAAATCCAGTCTCTCAAAGCTGATATTGCACTGAACAATCTGGCTGCCTTCCACTGTGTAGGAGCTAGCAGATTATCTAGAGAATGTCACCTGAATACCAGAAATCATTAACTCTGCAAATGGCAAACCTATTTGCTCATTTCAGCAGATATCTTCTGTTCAGTCCTGACTCATTCTTTTTCAAATAACTTAAACAGTCAGTTTTAAAACCACAGCTCTGCCCTTAGCATGGATCTTGGCCATCTGTCTTCTCTCAGCCATGTCCCTTGAGCAGGATAATAGTTCACAAGATTGCAAGATAGTGATTTTGAAACTGAAAATCGGGTGGACAATCCTTGTCCTCATTTCAAAAGCCCTCTGCAAGCAATCTGTTCAGTCCTCTAGCAAAATTACGGGACTGAATAAATGGGTGTCTGTACAAGAGCGAGGGGAACGGTTGGCACCACCTGCTTTTGGATTTTACCGCACACACCTGCAGGCTCTTTACCTGCCCATTCGTGTGTGACCCCAACGTATTACCTTGGAGGGAATGTGGCTTCAGAAAAAAAATACTCTCCACCTCTGCTGTAGAGTATATAGAAAAAGTAAAGTAGGGAAAAACAATTTCTTCTATCAATTAGACATGTAAATGTGTGACTTCTAGTTCAGAATGAAAAACAAGCAGAGATGCACTGGACAATGCAAGTATTCAAGTAACCCACCGGCCCCCAAAAAGGAGACATCCTGTAGCTCATAATTCTCTTTTAGGCTCTCACCCATCACTCACATTACTGATGGGGTAGTAGAGGTTGTTGTTGGGTGGATCCCAAGTCCTATGAATGGCGTTCCTCTCATGCAACAGGAGCTCACCACCTGTGCTAACCAAACTGGGAGAACTATTTTTGCCAGTTTCCCTGCCCTCCAGCTAACAGTTCCAGAGAGCTTGGGGGCAATGTGGGAAACCAGCATGTTGAGTGGCAGGGAGACTCAGAAAAGATGGAAAATTGGCAAGGATATGCCTCTTTTTCTGTTAGCAGGATCTCTGCTAGATGTCATGGAAGGTTTTGTTTTTTTCTGAGCAGCAAAGGGTACCAACCCCATAGCATGGAAACCATCAACCCCATTGCTGTTGGCGTGTACAGCACCGTGTGTCTTCATTCGCTGTAGTGTGCAGTCTTGCAGTAGATTCCTGTGGAATTACATACAAACCCTGCTTTGCTTATGCCCCACTTTTTGTCACAGAGGAGGGTCGCAGAATCCAAATACTCACCTTTGGGTGTGATATTTTAAGGAAACAAAACTAGGCTTCTTGTAGGGTTCCTGCTTTTTCTTCATGTAAAAAAGGAAAAACACAATCCAGAATCACAGTCATATATTCATCCTCTCTTATTTTGCATCTACCTGAAATGTACTTTTTCTTCTAGAGAATAAAAGGCACATCCCACAATGAACTTTAAAAGATTCATAACCAGAGACTTCCAATGACAAACAAAAGGCTTTGTTACATGGGTAAAAAGGCTTTGTTACATGCCTCCCCCTGCCCTCTCCTGTCACTGGTGAGCCTTAATATATAGATTTTCTGTTTTGTTTTGTTTTTTTTAAAAAGACACCTCCCCAGATCTCTTGGGCCAGAGATAAGAGACAAAATGTGTACCCACAACACTGCCTACTTGTTTGATAAGAAACTATTCTGCGCCCTCCTTTCAGTGTCATTAACTGATGAAGGCAGTGGTAGCGATTCCTGACACAGCCGTAGTCTGGCACAGAAAATTCCTGGTCCATCAAGGCCATTGCTCTGGGCTTCCTTGATGGGAAGCAGTTGCTGCTCCATAAAAGCAGACATTCAAGATGTTAGCATAGTTGCGAATGGGCAGCAGAGTATCTACCCCCAAAAATAGGGTAGCCTCAAAGACAGGGATCCATGATCTTCCTAGCTCAGGCCTTGTTTTTTAATATTACCTTTTCTTCTTTTTTGGTTTGTAAACACTAGAGCTGGCTGGGGGTCCATAATTATTATACTCGTACTGCAGGAAGCAAGGCTGTCTCTGAGGGGCTTTGGCTAAGTCCTATCCATCATTATATCCATTCGTTGTGTGAGGGGGAATTAGGGTGTCGTATGACAGCCCAGAATTGTAGTTGCATATTGTTATTCAGTCTTCGGTATGGTGAAAGTTTTTAAGAGGTGCGGTTCATACATGTGTGTATATGTGTGTGCATGGTGTCCGTGTGTGTGTGTGTGCGCGTGCGCGCGCAAGAGAGAGAGAGAGAAATTGATGGTAGCAGCAGTGCAGAGGGGATGTGATACACATATTTTATATAGTTTTGAGAGAAGCTTCAGATTCCACTTACTCTTCTTTCTTTCCCAGAGGCTTTACCTTCTTTTCGTTTCTCTTTAGCACAGGCCATGCAGCTCTTCAGCAGTTGGTGACTGGATTAATACAATGCAACAACCCCCATCCAAGGGCTGCGTGGATTCAGTGTGGGTTGCTGTGGAAGCATGGGTGGTTGTTGGCACATGGGCTTTACCGTGTTGTCTGAATGCAGTCAGTGTTTTCCTGTGTATCGTAGTGAAGACTCCTATTGTAGCAACAAAGAATAAAGGAAGGGTGCAATTCCCGGAGAATGCCCACCCTCCCTCACTAGCCGTGCTGGAGGACTATTACTGGGATGAAGGGAGCCAGGGAGAGGATTGTTAAGTTTCAGCTGCATGTTGAAAGATTTGGGGATGATTCCCAGATCTGCTTGCTGTGTACAGAGGGGTTCTCTCCACTGAAGGTGGCTCAGACTGATGTTTGAGGAGGGCCCTCTTCCCCTCACAACGTTACCACCAAAAGTTATATTGTTTAGCCTATGTAAAAAGTAGCTGATCATGTGAAAAGTAAAATGAATGGTTTAAGCCCCTGTAATCCCAGATCCTGGCCAGTTGTACCTAGTTCTCTCCCCACTGTCCACTGCAGACTCCACCACTGTTCTCTAGTGTTTTCAGAATCGGGGAAATTGTCTACCTGATCACTCTTTTCTGGTAAGTCATGTGAACTGATGACCACCTTTCCCAATCAAGAGATATTTCTGCCAGCAGAATGGAAGTTCAGTTTATTTGTTGGAGAAACTTCTCTGGGTACCTGCACTCCAAAGTATGTTATAATTTCTGGGCACCCTCAGAATTGCAATTTAATAACTGCCTTATGTAACCTCATAGTAGCTACTGGAATTAATTTAGATTTTGATCATTTGATAGCATAACCCAAAAGTTTATGGAAGATAAAAATGGATCTTATTAATTTTGGCATAGAAGACTTTGACTTACTGATAAATACCAATGAATCATGTTATTTATACGGCTGAATCATGTTATTTATAAGGCTGTTTTATATTCATCCTGCTCCTGTGGATCTATTTCTGGATCTGGTTGGTGACATTTGGAGTCAGACACAGATGATGGACGATTGTTGAGACCCTCTGGAATAAGCACATTTTCTATCCATCCACCCCTAGCCATTTTCTAGTCTGAGGCCTGTTAGGCTAGGCCAGATTGTAGCGTTGCCTTTTGATACGTACCTTTTAAGCACCTGCAAAATGTAAGACAGTTGTATAGGTGTATTGTACTCTGGTTTTCTGTTGACAAACTCTGTGGATGCCCCCATGAGAGCTTCCTTTTGCTTGTTGACAGCAGTAGATTTTGCATTTCTTCTAGGAAGCTAAAAATAGGTATGCTCCTGCATGATCCTATTTATTCCTATTTATGCAGAGGATTGTGTTTGGGCTTTGACTTGATTGTTATCTAGCAATGGAAACTTCTCGGCTATCTGTGGATAATAATTTTGGGGTAGCAGCAGCGTAATCGCAGTCTCTCCAAGGTGGGAGTTAATCAACCTGTGCTCCCTCCTGTCTCCTGGCTGCCGGCTATTGTGTTGGAAAGCATCTTCCCCAGGGGAAAATATAGTGAATCTCAGCAAGTAAGTAGGATACCCTTCTTGTTGTTTCAAACAATGTGGAAACTTCAGGCCAGAGGTTCTTTTACACACAACTTTACTTCTTGGCAAGAACACTTTTCTATTTTACATGAAGCGTCCCCTCCAGCCCATAATTTTTCTGTCTCCTCCTCACTTTTCCTTAGAACTGACGTTTTATGTCACTGCCATAAGCAAAAGTCATTTGTATGAAGATCTTTAAACTAATTTGAATAAAGTACTTTTGTTGAGCACCTGGTTTAGAAAGCAGGCAGCTGTGATCTTAGACACAAGACATGGAGATACCTGGAGACAGAAGTTGTGTGGCTCCTTAAAGCCTAACCAGTTTGTTCTGGTGTAAGCATGACCTTCTTTGTGGGCCGATGGCAGGCTCAAAGTGGACACACAGAATTCTTGGGCGCACCTCGAAGTGGTCCTTTGCATCAGTGCTCATCCACTTCAGCTTGCAACATGGAGTGTTTTCCCCACATGCCCAGTTTGGGGTCCATCCGGACTTCATGGTGGCATATGAAGGAATTTGTGCCACTGTTCTCTGATATTTATTTTCTGGGACCACTTATATGCTGCATATACAAATATAGCTGGGGGAGGCTTCTCTGTAGATGTTTGTTCCTGTCAACCATGCCCATATTAGTGGGACATCGGGCATTTTGCACAATATGAAGAGGCTAAGTTGGGTTTGCACTGAGTGCACTCTGAATGGCACCAGCTTGTACTCTTCCTGGGAGGAGGTTATCTCTGTCCTGGTAACATTCAGGCTTGAATCCTGCAATGTAACCTTGTGACTTGGGAAACACTAGTCTGCTGCAGAATCCATTTGTTGGACTTATAGAAATTTGAGCTCATCAGTGTCTGTTGCAGATTTCAGCAGTGTTCCCAATTGTAACGCTGCTTCAATTGTAGTTGCTTCAAAACAACAGCTAGGTTTCTGACTGGCATAACCCCATGCAGAACACACATCTTGGCCATTTTGAAACTGTTTCCACATTTCTGGGTACAATGCAAAGCGTTAGGGATAAGCCTAGAAAGCCCTGTATGGCTTGGGACCAGGGTTTCTTAAAGACGGCCAGCTCCTTTAAAAATCCGGTCATGCCTTGGGATCATATTGGATCTTCTCTAGATCACACCTCCTCTTGAGACTTTGCAGGTGGTGGCTGAAGAACAGGGCTTTCCCGGAGTGGCACCTTCCTCTGGTCTCCAAGGTCCATGTGGCTTGTGTCCACAATTAGGTCCCCTTCCCCTTCTTTCTGCTGTCTCCCCAGACTTTTAAACTCAATGTTTTGTCTCTTTCTATTTGTATAGATTTTAGTTGAACTGTTCTAGCTGCTGCTGTGTTTTTTATTTTGTTTTTTTAAAGGTTTTGCTTTTTTATCCCACTGGTGATAATGGTATATAAATTTCTCCCTTTGACACCTTAAATTGTGAGGTGTACATCTAAACCACCTCAGGTGTACAATTAAACACATTCACCTACTTGGAAGCAATTGCTGTTGATAACAATGGGATGCCGCTTCCCAGGAAGAGAAGTACAAGTAATATCTAAGAATCAATTGCATTGTTGACTTTTCTATAGTAAGGATTATATAAGAAAGCCAAGTAGTTCTTTCAGCCATTAGCCAAGCAGTGGTAACTCTTGTACAAGATAGGATATTGAGTTGAAAGATGATCATGTTTGTATAGAAAGTTCTCACAGGGGCACTTACAAATCATTTAATCTTCTACTGGAGAATGAGAGAATGGCAGCTGGTACAGAAACAGATAAGCACAACCTAGTTTGTCTTTCTCATTTTTCCGGTCCTCTTGAATGTATATATCGTCAGTATGTGCTGAATGCACCTCTGAAGCTTCTGACACGCAGTTGCCCTTCTGTCTGAAATTATGAAATTTCTAAATGGGACATGAACATCAAACATTTCTCTACTCCTGCATTACAATTAAGTAAAAAAGGGAAGACAGTTGACAGCCATGAATCCAGTTCATTTACATCAATTTAAAGAGTGCTGTTGAAGTGGGAAAGCCCTGCATAACCTATTGGTTTTATGTTTTCTTTCATCTTACCAGATAGGTACAGATAGGGAGATCAGGAACCGTGTGCATTCAGGGTTCCTGATCTTGTGGGAAACTGTGGCAGGATACAGCTGGATGCAGTTATGCTGACGCTCATGTCCCTTCAAGGCCAGAATTTTTTTTTTTTTTTGGATCACTTGAAGAGGAGTAGAATCCCTTCATCCACACATGGTTCTGTTCCTTCTGGCTGCAGAGACTTGTTTGAAAGTGGCTGGGCAACTCCAGGCGCAGTCTTGAATGGCAGGTGGATAGTGGGCTAAGCCAGCTGGCACTAGGAAACTGCAAGGTGATGACTCTGTTTTCCAACATGATGTAGGAGTGCCCTGATACTGACTGTTACAACCATCTTCCTTAACCTGGTGCTGTCAAGATGTGTTTGATGCAGCTTCCACCATTCTCAGCCAGCCTGGGGAAGGCTACCATAGCAAGTCCCAGGGCTCTGATCCAGCCTCCCGTTCCTTGTTTGATGTCTGGGGATTGCTTTGTGGCAAGAGGGTAATGTCCCTCTAATTGGTGATCGTAACAAATATCAAAGAAGTAACTTCAAAGCCTTTGCAGTCATTGATAGGGCCAGAGAAGGAAAAGAGGAAATCATAACACAGGGAACAGCTACTGCTTCACTGCTGAACTTGTATTACAAAATCAGCCTGAATGGTACAGGGTTGGCCTGGATTTGCTGAGAATTAATTGACTCCATGCCAGCTGATATCTTCACTGTGTACCAAGAATGTCAGGACAGTGGGCCAAATTCATCCCACTTGGGGGACCAAGACTGCCCTCTGGTGTTCCCTAGATGCCCATGCCTCTTCTCCCAACTCTTTTCCTGCTGTAATGGAGGTACCCCCCCCCTCCAATTTTGCAAGGTTGAAATATCTCCCCTAAGGTTTCATTACGGGCAGTGAGGGCTTTAAGCCAAATGTGTGGCTGTTTTTGGCCCTACCTCCTTTGTCTTCTGCCTGCTACTGGAATGCAGCTCCCAAGAACTTCTCTAAAGCAGCATTCTAGTTTGGAGCGAAAAGAGGTTTGCAACCTCTGGCCGTACAGGAGTATATTCTACCATATGGCAGAGATGTGGTGGCTGTTTGCTGCTGATACTGCTGATCAACTTATGTGTGGTTTGAAGAGCTAAACATTAAAGTCTTTAATGTGGTAAGATCAGATTGAAAGACTAACAAGCTTTACATGTTTAAATAGAAATAACCACATGTTTTTCAAAGAGTGTCCTACATTTTCATACTTCACCACCACTGCAGCCCATGCTTTTGGCTCAGGATTTATATCTTTGGCACGAACACCTCATAGAGCAGTTCATTTCATGGTTTAGAAAAGTACTCATTCCGCAAGAATAATTTGTGAGTTGTAATTACAACTCCCCATGATACCTTTAAGGAAAATGTGAACTAATTCTTTAAAAAGGGGGGGGGTTTCATTAGAAGAAAAATATATGTTAAGGATATCTTAGTACAAAATGCATAAAGTATATTATATATAATTGTATTTGATTGCTAAACATGCAGGATTAATGTACTCAACTGTAACCTTTCTGTCATCCTATTGACAGAATCTTAGCTATATTTCTAAACTTTTAACATACTGGGTTTGTGTGAAATACCCTGTGTTCATCTATGTCCAGATTATATGCTAGTTTGAGGAAATCTTATTCATTCATTCATTCATTCATATTTTGTACACTGCCCATTAGCCAAAATCTTGTCTGAGGCCATCCCCAGAAGCAAACCAAAGCTTGTTAGCCAGCTGTGACCACAGATTGATACCATGTTTGTTTACAAAATCTAGATTGCTTAAACCATGACTTGTCATGATGTCTGAATGGCTTATTCCTGGTTTGTTTGCATTGTCATCTGTTGAGCAGAGGTGCTCAGCAAGGACACCTGCAAATGAAATCACGTTGAAAATGGGCGTGAAAGAAACAAACCAAAAGGGGAGGCGCGGGACAAACTGTAGTTTGCATGACTGTCTGCCAGACAATTTATCAGTAAAGCAACAACTCATGGAGGACTTAAAGCCCAGATTAGCATTATATGTGAAAACAGTCCAGATTTTTCTTTCATAAATGGTACAAAATGCCTCACCAAGATCCAAAGTGGGTTACTCCTTGTCTACCTTGTCTCATACAGGGAAATGTCGTTAGCCTTGTCCTTTCTGTCACTTTTTAAATGCTCAGCAGCACTCCTTTAAGGAGCTAGTCCAGGATACTTCCATCCTCTAGCAGTGGAAAACTGGAGTTAAATCACACGTTTTTCATCTTTGAGCTTAGATCTTGGCCTAATATCTTTAATTTTGGTTCATGATCACTCACTGACCATTTGAGATGTGTATGTTTACAGAGCTCACAGTTTCCTAAGGTGAGAATCAAGAAAACCACTACTTTATATGGTTATAAAGACTAGAGCTCTGTGTAAATGCTTTAAACTGAGACAGGCTCTAAGCAGAACAGTGGTTTGTTTTGCAGCTGCTCTTTCTCCATCAGATAGACTGGCAGCTTTTATGAGTTCTTAAGGTGTTGAGGAGGATTTGTACAAGAGCTGTCGCATTAGCTAAACTGATCAAAGAATTGCAGTGCTCTCAATATGAAGTTGGTTTTGCAGTAAAAACAAAGGTAGGAAATTCTGATTGTCTTAACTTTGTATCCTTGACAACTTATAACTAGCTTTAAATAGGTCAGGTGAACCAGAGAATGAAGAGAGAAACACAGAGCTGTAAGGTTCTGCTCATTCCTTTTCCTCATATGTATTTTTTTATTTCATTCTTTTTTTAATAAGTGCTGTTTGCCCAAGCTTCACGGAGAAGCAATCCCTAATGGCTTGTGTATATTTTTAGAGCACAATTGGAAAAAAGCGGCATCATCTACATTAGATGTGCTTTGAAAGAGTCTTTCATGCAACAGCAACAACAACAACAAAAACACCAAATACCCTGATCTCAGAAGGGACTGATCCAGAACTGCATGCCAGCACATTCCCCTCCTGAGTTCCCTGCATCAGTCTTTATGCATCCAACATTATTGGATAAAGCCTTCAGAGAAGGAGAAGAGGGGATGAGCACTTTCTTGTATAAGAAAAGAGGTTTGGGGAGGGAAATAATGTGCCTTTGTATCTATGTTTGGCACAGTAAACCAAGACTGAAGATGGTGCGATTCATGTTGCACCCTGCCACCAGCCTCAGGTGCGGCCCCTTCTGTCCCCAGATCTGCTGCTGGGGTGGCAATAGCAAATAAAACCACAATGGAGACTTTAAAAGGTCCATGTTTGTGTTAATGCTAAATGTATTTTTTAGATCACTCTCATAATTTGCTACTGAAAGTTGGTGGCAGAAACTCAGAGTTGTTTTGATGCACCTCTAACCAAAATCTGGCAGCACATTGCTGGCAACAGTGCTGGTGGTTCTGGGTGTTGAAAAGGACCCCCGGGACTCCTTAAGCTTGCCCAGCTCTGCATGGAGCAGATGCAGACCTGGTTCTTCCGTCAAGTTGAAGGAGTTCTTGCAGTCACTCACAGGTCTCTCATGAGTGCACCACAGGGCTGAGTAGCTTGTGGCCTCCTAGATATTCTTTATTTCCCATCAGACTTAGCCTTACCAGCATTAGGGATTGATGGGAGGAGTAGTTCAGCAGCATCTGGAGGGCCACAGGCCCCCAACTCTGGCAAAGTTACATGAGACATTCATCTGTTGGAGTCACACTTCAAGGTACACAGCCTAAAAATGTGTGAGCAGAAACTTAGATTTTCTAACATTTTGTAGTTTGCATATGCAGTGAGTGATATCAGTGAAACAGAATAAATGGCAG
The DNA here is from genome assembly GCF_004798865.1 of Varanus komodoensis. Classification (NCBI taxonomy): domain Eukaryota; kingdom Metazoa; phylum Chordata; class Lepidosauria; order Squamata; family Varanidae; genus Varanus; species Varanus komodoensis. The sequence continues at coordinate 5,819,175 of NW_025335627.1, read as the reverse complement.
CACCAAAGCTATACTGGGAATATGGTTATGGGATTCAGTCACTGAGACTTTGTCCCATGTGCTGCCATAGCTGGCTGTCCACTGCAAAAAGTATGGTTTTCATACTGGCACCATAAGACAGGAAAGGGCACTTTTCTAGTGGCTGCTTTTCTAAGGCCCAGCTCTTCATTGCATATGGTGAATTAGGTGTGATCACTTCGAAAAAGATCTCAAAAAAGGTGCTTTGTGCTTAGGGAAGGGAAGAGGCTCTTACCACTGCTCTAGGAAGCCACTACCTGAGATGATGAGCTGAAGGTGTTCCAATTTTTAAATGCTCACTGCATTTGGGTGCTTCCAGACAAGATTTTGACCACACCACCACCTCATTTGCAGAATTTTACAGGGAGCCCAGATGACTTCCTACCGGTGACCCTCCCCTGTTTTCCTACCCCTCCTTCTGCCTGTTTCCAAACACTGAAAACTGTTAGGGGAAAAAAGACAAACGAACCGCACTATACTCCCCATAGCTAGCCCCAGGATCCTTCCACCTGGAAGTGTGTTTAAAGAGATATACCACGCAGATTTAAAAGCTGGGTTTTTCTTCATTTCTAAATGGGGTTCAGTTTGAGAAGCAGGAAGTTTCAAGTCCAAGGACTGGCCTTTTAAATCTTGCCACATGGGAGCTATTGTGCTTATTCAGTCACAATTCATATATGCCCAGAATCAATCAACACTTCAAGCTGCTCAAAAAGTAATACTCATATAGTTCCGCCTGCCTGCCTATGGCTCTTAGGATCTAAGACCACTGTGAAAATAAATTGCTGGGTCTGATTCTGATGCTTTCTTTTTCTGAAGTGAAATGTCAAACTTGTTCTTACTGTGTCTGGGCACACAAGCCCAGCTGCAGGAAGTTTAGCTTTCCTGGTCTGGTTCACATATAATGAGAAGTCACCGTGGGTGAATTTCCCTACAGCCGCTTCTCACTGTGGCGGTGGCTGCCATTTTGAACATTTGGGGCATGCTGGGGGAATACTGTAGCTTCTCATGGCATTTGAACTGATAAAGGTGGGTTGTTGGGGTGGGGGGACAAGCTACCTGCAACACTAAAACAGCCTATAGATTGGTTGGTGAGTGGCTTCTCAGCCACCCCAACAACCCACCCTTGCTGAGTTTGCATGTATGCAAACCTATGCCATGCCCCCCACTGCATAATCAAACTGGTGGCCAACATCATGCTGAGGAGGTCCAGGGGGAAATTCCCCCATGGTGGCATCTTGCTTCATGTGAATGAGGTACCAGGGTAGAGACAATGTGAAGGATCAGGGGATTCCACTATGCCTGTTCAAAGGAATTGTTCAGTGTGTTGGGATCAGTCTTCACCTTGGCCTTGCGTGCATTCTTTTAGGCAGGCTGCTTGTCCTTTGTGGCTAGCCCTGCTTTCCACAGCAGCCATTTTGCAGTTACGGTAGCACCCTTTCTCCCATTGCTGAAGATGGCCATGGCCTTGGGCTGAAAAGTGTTGTCTACCCCTGTCCTAGGTTTATCTCTCCAGTTTTACCCTCAGCTCTTCAGTGTCTAAGATGTGGCTGATGTTTCATCAAGGTCAGAACTGACCCCATTGTTGCCTTGGTTATATACATCCTATAAGAAAATAAGGTTTTTCACTGACTGCTCTGTAGGCATTAGGAATATCCAGTTTATAGGTGGTTTTCCTCCTCTGTCTAGTCCAGATGTTTTTAGGCTGCCTCTGTTTCTAACATCTGGAAAAGATACTGAAAGACAAAATGGTTTGATTAACTGGAGGTGCTCCGTCAGACCAACAGCTGGTATTGCCTGCCTCCCCCCACCTGAGGCTTTGATGCTTCCAGTTCACAGCATGATGAATTCTGCCCAGGCTATTGCAGAATTAGCCAACTAATCCTTCCTGTTTTAATAGTACTGCTTAATCATAATCCGTAGTCCAGATCTTTCAAAACTGAGAAAAGTATAAATCCTCCTAATTAACTCATTTAGGATTCTTTTGTTGTAAGATGTCTGATGTGCAGGTTAAATAAGGGGTCTATTACTGGTAGCACACAGTGAAAGCTTATGTTTAAGCACTGAAAGCCTTTTGTTAAGAATCCTACATTAATACGAGTGTTAAGGATACATCTGAAGATATAAATAACTGTGTGGATAGACTTTTATGAGGTAAGCATTGATTCGAGAGACTGTGTTAAAGCCCTGTCTTGTTTCTTGTGATACATTTCCAAATATATCCCAATGTACGATCCAGAGGAAACCATCTCTGGCAGGTAATCAATGGTATGTAGAAAAAGAATCCCCAGCTGGTTTCCTTATTTTGTCTTTATTATTACATTTATGTGCCACCTTTCTTCCATCAAGGAACTCAAGATGCCACCTGGGGTTCCCAGATGGACTCCCCTCCAAGCACTGACCAGGCCCAGAGCTGCTTAGCTGCAGCATGGAGGCTGTCTCACGAGCCTCCACACCAGGGGTCTTTTTAAACAGGGGGCCAGGTCACTGTCCCTCAGACTTTTGCGGTGGATGGCAGACTATAGTTTGAAAACAAACCAACAAATGAATTCCTATGCACACTGCACATTAAAAAGTAATTAAAATTAAAATTAATGAAAAATTAATTAAAATTTAAAAATTAATTAAAATTTTAAAAAGTTTGCTCCACTCCCTTGGGCTGAAGCAGAAGCCCAAGATGAGGTGGGAAAGAGCATGGCCATAATCAAGGGACACAGCTACAACACAACCAAGGCACTAAATATAATATTTTGCATAATGCAGCTGATGACTGCAATTGGCATTTACAAAGAATGAAGCAAAAATACTAAGGATAAATACTGTTAATACCACTCTTAGTATTTGAAGCAAGTCAGCCCAGAACAATTCTCACAATGCACAATGGCTGTATTTGGATGCAAAGCTAATGACTACCATATTTTAAGTGCAACCTTGCCAAAACTGGTACTGTCCAGATGAGCTGGACTACAACTTCCATTGGCCATGCTGGTTGGACATGATGGAAATTATAATAGTCCTCACCGCTGCCCTGCTTCCGAGAGAGCAGAAGCGGGGGCGGGAGGCTGGAGAGGTGAGGCGGCTCAGTGAGGCAGTGGTGCCTTGCTTGGAGAAGACCACGCAGCCTGTCTGCCCCCGGGCTCGCATAATTAAAAATAGATTTAAAAAGTTATATTTTTCTTACCTTCAATCCTTTTTTAGTTTCTTCATCTTTGTCTTCGTCTTTGTCTCTCTTTCTCTTCCGCCTGCCTCTCTTCTGTTTCCCACTCCATATTCCCGCTCTGTATATGTGTGCAATGGGGTGGGGAGGAGAGAGCCGGTGCACACACAGTTGAGCTGTTATCATTTGGTGCATGTGCCGGCTTTCTGCTCAGTTTGAAAGAACACCTGTGCCGGCTCAGAGCTTTTGGACTCGCTCGGAGATTGTTTTCTTCCAGCGAGTCCAAAACATCTGAGGTGGGCTGGATAAATGAGCATGGCAGGCCAGATCCAGCCCGCAGGCTGTAGTTTGAGGACCCATGCTCCACACCATGCCCTGGAACCTTGTAAGGCATATTGTGAGTCTTCTTCGTAGGCATTCTGTATGCTTGACTTTTTGATAGCTGCATACTATTTAATGTGGTGGCCTGTCTGTAAGCCCTTATCTGAATATCAGGGAAATTCATATTCCTGTGTGCAGAAGTGTTAAGCATGGTTTCACGTGATCCACAGCATTCCCCTCAAAAATACGGAGAGACCCCACTGGCTCAGTTAAGTGAGCATGTCTGGCCTGGAAGGTGCCCACATTACCTGCTCTAGCCTGTGAACGTTCAGAAGTTTCGTGGACAACCGGGCTGGCTTCTCTGGTGGCAGATAAGCGAGATCCAGCTTCAGGACCTGCTGAGGGAGTGATGTCTGACTAATGGAGGATTCTTCTTGGTGAAAAGATGGCCTGTTTACTCCATTTTGTAGTGCTACAAGCTCTCCCTCCCCCGCCTCTGGCAACTTATTTGCCTCCCATGCTAGAGGGAGCATGCTGCCCAGCACAATATTCTCCAGATGCTTGGGACTTCAGCTCCCATCATCCCCAGCCGGCATGGCCAGTGGCCAGGAACCCTGCAAATTGTGGGCCCAATGATCTGGAGGGCGCCAGGTTGGGAAAGGTGGCTGCATCCCTTCAGTGCATTAACTGCTCTTCCCTGCTGTCTCCCCTTCTGTCCAAAGGCACAGGGATCCACAGGGGTAATTCAAATAATGGAAATGGGACAGGGAGGCCTACAGCTCCCGCACATCATCATTATGCTGGCTGGCGATGGTGGGAGTTGAATCCAGCCCCACGTGGAGGCCCACAGCTTCCCTGCCTCTGCTTCAGAAAAAGTTGAGAAATAGCAGAACTACAGCATTTCAGATGTGGGGGAAGGGAGTATAAAATAATATTTAGTTGTTAATATTTCACCTGCCATACTTTATTTCACCTACTTTAGTCTGATGTTTTAGACCATAGTTCCCAGCATTCCTGTCCAGTGCCCATGCTGGCTGGGGCTGATGTGGAGTAAAGTCCAAAGCACCTGGAAGGTCCCAGCCTGGGGAGTCCTGCCGTACAGTATTTCAGTGACATCACTGGAAATGTTTCTTGCGACTCACTTTTGGTGGCCCTTCTGGGCAGGGGCCGCAGATGCCAGCCTTCAGCATTGGAGTGCAGGAATACATCCAGCACATCAATACTAAGCCTCAAAGAAGAACCCACCAACATTGCGCTGCTGTGTTTTCTTTCTTCCCCAAACCCAGCGCATCCCTTCTACTGTTGGCTACTGGGATTAGTAGTGGGAGAACCACCACCAAGCCTTGTCAGCTTGGAGGTGGAAGTCAACAAGCAACATGTGCCAAAACTTGGCCTATCTCAGAGCAAAGCAGTCTGCCCCCCCCGCCACACCCTTCCTGTGAACCCTCTGCTGCTGTCCCTTGCAATCCGGCTCGGCTCAGCCTTTCCCAGCTGGGGCTCTCCAGGTGTCCCAGACTGCGACTCCCAAGCCACTGTTGCAGCCCTGCTTTGGGCAGCAGCAGGGAGATGGAAGGAAGGAGCCTCCCCTTCCCCGACACCAGAGCACCACGGCAAGGGCTCCAGTGGCCTGAGGAAGGCAGCTTTGCTCAGGTCTCCCAGGGCCATTCTTTCCTTCTCCATTTCCACTGCCAGCCTAGCGGCAAGTCAGGCTAGTTAAAAGGAATAGGGGAGAGTTTATGAGATTTGCATGGGTGGGAGGGGAAGTGCTCCAGGAATCCCTTTTTGCTGAAGGCTTTGATTTTGAGCTGCAGAAAAGCCAGAGACCCTAACGTTCCCCCTTTCTTGGAGGTGGGTATGGCAAGCCCCCAAAACTTGCACCTAAGCCCTGAAAACCATGAAGCAGCTCTAACCGTGCAACTCCACTGTCAGGCGCAACTGCTTGCTCTGGCCAGTGCTTTCTAGGCCAGGCAGGGCATCAGAAAAAGTGTTGGCTCACCCAAGAGCCAGGAGAGGCCAAAGGTTGCCTTCCTGGGCAGTACTGGAATTAATGTAATCATTGCAGATGGGTCTAGGAACACAGTCACCTTATGGTCTTCCTTTCCAAACTTTGACTCCCCGCCCTGCACCATGGATGCATGTGCTTCAGGGTTTGCCTGCACAGGTCTGTGGGTCAGCTGATGCGCAGGAACACACGCATCCTCATACAGCGATGCAATGCTGGCTGCCAAAGGTAAGGCTGTCTGTCGCCACTGCTGCTTTCTGCTGCCTCCAACATCGGCAGCGGTGTGCATGTCGCTTGCTGAGGGGCTTGGGCGCATCTCCTGCTTGTGGGAACCTGTGGGCAGTGGGTTGGGCATCGCAGGAACAGAAGGCTGGACTAGATGGCCCTGAGTCTGCTCTGGCGGCATTGTTTGTCTGCTTTTCAGCCCTTGCCCCAGGCACAACCCACCAGGTTCTCTCAGCAAAGCATGCTCTCATAGGCTCACTGGCTCTGCAGTGTGGGAAAACAGCACTGGCTTTTCCTAACTTGCAGTTGTTGGACTGATGGAGATACAGTATATGCAGCATCTGGAGATGTGCTGTGCAAAGGCCAACTGTTATTATGACACATCGTGGTGAATATTTCAAAATTTTCAGAGCCTTTTTAAATTACTCCCGGGCATCTGAAGAACTGCTTTTGTGCTTTTAGTACTCCATAGTGCTGTTGGCTTTAATTTGACTTTATTAGTGTAATCGTTTTTTCTTTGCCGCCTGCTCTTTTATTTTGTGCTATTCTAATCCTTTTGTTTCAAATTTGTACTATATTTTTATGCCTTGTGCACTGCCCAAAAAACTTCAGTTGATGGACACTTTAAAAATACATAAACACACTTTTTAAAGAAATAAAACTATAGTATTGTTAATGTTCTCTGTTTGAACTGCGAGTTCTCCAGCTAACATCGTCAGGTGAAAATAGGATTGGGGCTTTCCAAATGTTTCCTGGAAGATCCCACCCCCGAAGCACTGGTGTGCTGCTGTTTATGGTCTTGATGCATGGCCATTCAGCCTCAGTTTTGGCCTGAAAAATAGCCCTCTTTCTTCCTAGTAACAATGACATCATCCAGACAATCAAGTTTGACTACATGTTGATTGCACTGAGATTCAACATAACACAGCCAACTTTTTCTGGCCATCTAATGACATCAGTGTTACTTGGATAAAGGTCAACTGATTCCATCTTCACTGCATAGAGGCTCCAAACTCAGCTGCATGTGAAATTCCTGTGCCCCCCAGGCTGAACCTGACCAGGCAGGAAGTGTGGTGGAGGCAATCTTCACCTCTGTCTTTCCTAATGCTCAGCCCATCTAAAAAGGACACTCCAAGGGACAGGGGAGGAGGCTGAGATAGGCTCAGGATGTCTTGTATCATGGCCCTTCCTCTTCCTCTTGGGCATCAGAATTCCCCCTTTCTTTCTCTGAGGTTGATTTTCCACTGTGATTCATCCTCTATCAGCTGCAAAGGGTTGTTGTTCAGGGCTCAGATGCCCAACTCCACTTCCAAGACTGGAGCACCAGGTCCAGCCTTAGCAGAGTTCTTCCAAGCATTGCTGCAGTCCCTGGGACACTCTTCCATGAGATCACAGGGCTGTTTTCTGGAAGAAAAAAGGCACTGAAGCGTTGGCTGACTGCACTTTGGGAAGAAGTTCCCAGCAGAATATTGCCACTGTAATTGGGCAAAGCCCCCCGTGAAAGAAATGGCTGCAAAGATGGCCCCATTGAAGCACTGATAAAGGGGGAATATATTATGCATTCTGGGGGGGGGGGGTGAAGCAGTGGGGGAGAGCAAAATTCAACACCATTTCAGACAGTCCTTTTTTTTAAACTAATGATGTGATTAGTAACTTCTGTGGCATTCGACAAAAAGCGGACTTCAACCATTTCCTTTTCTGATGTGATATTTATTTCTAGAGTCAGCGATAGCATCAGTAGCAGTAAGAAGCAAGAGCCTTAGAAGGCTAAAATAGAGAAATGAGATTTTTCTTTGTCTGTCAGAAAGAATGTGTTCTTTGTACACTGCCTGCCAAGGCAGTGGTTCTGTGCTCTCAAATTATCGCAGGCACTGATTTTTCCAAGGGTTATTTGGTTTAACCTGGTTCTCAGAGCTGACCCACATTCTTTCTACTATTTGGCTTTGTTAAGGTGTTGACATAATTTTGTTGGCATTTTTCTTTTTTAAGTAGATTATATTCACAACCAATTTTTCAACGCAAACAGATGGCTTCTCCACAAGAACATGTCCAGTGAGATTATTCCTCATTGATTACTTGCAGCGCTGTGGCGGTCTCGTTGCCAGAGAGCGACGTCTGACGTTCGTTTTCTTGCCAAGTATTGCTCAGAACCATTCCTTGCATTCTCATCTTGCAGATAGGAAGCTTCTGGAGTTTCTTTTTCCCCTTCAAGACCATCCAACCACAGAACAACGGGTGTGTGTGTCAGCTGCAAGAGAGATCACGCCTTTGATCAGAGCGAGGTGATCACGCCACACCTTGCCTGCACACCCAGGGGGAGTGAGGAAAAGCCTCCGTCCTCTTCCTCTGCCACGATTGCTACTCCTGGGCCACCACCAGGATGAGCAAGGCAAACTGGACAGGTCCGGAGTGGAGGGTGGGAAGGTGTTTTGTGCGTCGGAGGGCAGTGATGATGGTCAGGGTAGCAGGAGTCTGAGTTGCTTGGCTCTGCTTGATTTTGAAGGGTGGGAAACCCAGAAAAATCCTGAGCCTCAAAGAGTGTCTTACATCCTGAGTATGCTCATATTCTGAGCCCCAGTGCTGGGAGCTTAACTCATTCCTTGGACGTGGTTCTTTTCTAGGCAAGGCTGTTGAGAAGCTATATCTAGATCCATTGTATCCATCGTATCTAGTCCAGCCTTCCCCAATTTTGTCCCTTCCAGACAGGTTTGGACTGCAACACCCAGAATTCCCAGTCAATGGCCTTGTTGGATGGGAATTCTGGGTGTTGTGGTCCAAATGCCTCTGAAGACCACCAGGTTCAGAAGGCTTTCAACCACTGGTCTGGGGTCCAGTGCCAGTCTGTGAGACCTTTCCTGCTGGTCTGTGCTTGTGTGTGTGTGTGGGGAGCGGGGTGCATCCTGCTTGCTGCAAACCTGTGCAGAGGCTAGCTGTGCTTCACCGCCTCTTCCTTGGTTGCCATTGCATTCATGGTGGGGGTGGGGGTGGGTGCAGGAAGAGGACAGATGGCTCGGTGGGAGCTGGCTGGGGACCAGGCTGCCTTGTTTTTGGAATTTTCTTTTTTGTTGGCATTTTTTGTTGTTTGGTTTCCAGTTGTTTTGGAAGATTTTCATTTTTTATTTTTTGGGGGTATTGTGTTTGGAAACTAATGCACAGAATACTGTGCTATGTGTATGGTGCTTTTTGTTTCTGTCTCAGTGGTCCCTGGGGTGGTTTTCCTTTTTTCACCAGTTCCCATCTATGGAAAGGTTGAAAACCACTGATCTGATGGATCCACTATATCTACTTTCAGTTTTGTCACAGATTTGAGATTTGAGCCCTACACAGAGGGGATTTCCTACAAAATTACCAGGTGGTGCATGCAGAGCAGAAAAGCACAAATTTATTTATTTACATTAAATGCAGTATTTGCATACCACTTCATATCTAGGCAGATTCTAGAGCACTGAACAGTAAAAATGCACAAGAGGAAATTGCACTTTCTTTCATTTGAACAATTAAATGTTGTGTTTTCACTGCTCTAAAAAACCCCCAAACCCTCCCCAAAGTGCTGAGTAGACTTAAAAGCAAAACTGGAGAGTCAGGATGTTGTCCAGTGAATCTGTAAACAATTGTGAGTAGGGAATGAGAGCACTATAAATGTCTTGTGTAGAGAAGACCATTGTGACCTATTCCAGATCTCATGGAAGATGTTCCAGATTCCTCAGATGGCTTAGGATATGCCACAGCCTTGGATCTGTGCAGGCAACTAGAAGCATCGTGTGGAAGGGAAAGGAAGGTGCTGCATCTGCTCCATCGTCTCTACAAAGCTTCAGTTGCCTCACATTTCTTTCTACCTTTTCACGTTCCTCCCTGTGGAGGTTAAAAACATGGAGGGAGGCACCCCATTCCCGCCCCCGACCGTGTGTTCAGCTGGCCCTGCCCTTCCTGTCTGCCATGGGCTCTCTAAGGCTTTTGTTGAACAAAAGGCAATGTGATTATTTGAGGCTGCCCTGAGATTCACTCAGGACTTCGCCAACTCACCACCACTCTAAGTGTCTCAGAAGGTTTATTATCCTGGACGTTTCGGTGGGACGTTCATGCACCTGCAGTGCTCATTCTATTTTCTTATTATATTGCACCATCTCTCTTTGCATTTGTGAAATATCGGTACACACTTTGGACAAAACTATTTGATGCACCATCTCATCTAATCCAGTGATAAATCATGTTTTGGATCAAGAAATAGATCTCACTGCATCTGTTCTGCAGTGACGGACTTGTCTGTGGGAATGATCAATGTTAATAAAGCCTCGAGACTCCAAATTCCAATACAGTGAGCATATGTGGAATAAGAGTTACAGAAATGTAAGATTGTAAGTCCCATGCGCCACTCACCTCTACCTTTCTAGGCATTGAATCAGATGGATAGAACTGGACAGCAGATCTTCTGGCTGTATCCTGCTTGTTTCCCCTCTGGGGATGGAATACCAAGAGCTGCTTGGGGCACATGACCACTGACTGAGTGGGAAAGGACAACCCATTCCCTCTTGCAGTTACTTCAGACATCAGTTCATTTATATTTTATGCGCTCCAGTGCCACCACTGTGGCCACATCCATGACAGTGCTTTTGAAAGCAAGCGTTATCTGAGAAGGAAAACACTAGCAGATTTTCCTTCAGGAATTCTATAAATAGCACTTTAAAAGCAACGGATTTAAGAAAAAGCAATTCTAAGTAATCCCAATCTAAAGGATTAGAACTGCATTTTAGATTTGTTGTGAATGGCATCACCCTGACTTTTTGTAGTGTTCAAAGTAAATCAGTTTACATTCATATGCCATGACTTAGTTCTGACAACAGTCTTGTTACAGCTGTCAGCTGACGGGAGAAACAAAAACCTCACTACATTTGATCAATGATGCAATGCCATTCCATCTGCCTACCCTTGGTATTTAGCTTTGATTAACAACACAAGAGTATATGAATGGTTCGCAAACATTTATAATTGCCAATTACTTTCCAGCATGATGCCCGTTTAATCCAATAACACAATCTGTTGCTGACAGCATCCAAAGAGGGAACCTTGGGTGACTCCCTGGAATGGTCACCCAGAACCTCAGCAAAGAAGACGAGGGTGGGTGTCCCCGCCGTCTTTCATCTTCACTTTTGAGTCTCACAGAGGGTCTGTGTTCTAGCCATGCAACAGAACATGACTCGATGCCTCTTTCCACCCTGCACCCTCTCACTCGGCGTCCACAAAAGATGCAGAAATGATCATCTGCAGGCCGTAACATCGGATGGTCATTCTATAGCCTTTCCTCTATATACACACCATTGACCACGGAGATCTCTCAAGGAGATCCTATTTGTTCCACAACAAATAGAATGCAGCCCTCAGTGGGTCTTCTGAGTCCTGCCCTCCAGACCATTCCCCCATGACTTATCCGAGAGACCCAAAACTGTGGTGAGCTTTAAACCACAGGCAGGCTTTCCCTGTCCTGTGACAGAGTATAGCGCAGCTGCGCTCTCTTATTGTCTTTGTTCTATTGTTTTAGATTATTTATTTGTTGATATTATTCTTGCATTGTTTTACATTGGTGTTCATACAATTCTGTACATGTATTGTGTTTTGTGCTGCTTAAGAGATGTTAGGATATTAAGCAGTATAGAAGCATTAACAAGAAGAGGAGGGTTCCACTCTTGCATATGTGGTGAAACTTCACATAGGCAGTCACCATGTTGTCCGTCAAAAGGGTTTGTACTAAATCCTGCATGCCCTGCTTGTTCTTTCAGAGCAAGTAAGTCCAATTGCAATGATATTTTAAATGATTCTAGTGCAGAAGGAAGGACCAGCGCTGTCGTCACACCGGAGGCTTCCAGTTAAACAGGGGCTCCTTTGTCCCAATAAGTGCCCTTAGCCAAATGGCGAGGCTGTCCCGGATCGTCTCCACTTCTGATGCATTTCCAGCTGCTGTTGTTCCCAAGCGTTGTTTACTGGTGCCAAACCTCACCAGCTACCAATTGTTCCTCTGCACTTGTTTACTAGGCTCGGAGAAGCTCCATGAAAGCAAGTGACATGGCATGTGTCAGGGCCTGAGTCACAACAGGCTGTCTCCAAGTGCTAAGTAGCACGAGGAGGGGACTGTGGATGAGTTGGGTGATGTCATTTAGGGCTTTGCACAGTGGTTTATGGCAAAGAAATGCATTTCCCTTGTTTGTCGAACTTGTTCCCTCTCCCCATCTTTGGCCATGTGCAAATTATTCTCCATAATAATAACAGGAGAGGTGTGTCCGTCCGTCATAACTCCAAGGCTGAGAAACCTAGAAACCTGAAACTCAGCGTGTTTGCTCCGGGGACTCTTAAGGATGTACATCTCAGCTTAATTTGTTTTTAAAGCATAGTAATATAATGTGCCCATGGGGTTGAAGTCTAAAGTAACATTTGTAGTCACCAGGGGCACACTTCCCTAACCAGTTCACAGGGTTGAGATATCTAGAGATAGCTTGAAACTGGGGGAAATTAATAGGTTGAGGTACAGAGTTATGCACCAGCACCTTGGCCTCTACTCCGTTAGGGAACTGTAGGCATGCACCATGGCAGGGCCCTGCCTAGGGCTTTGTGCGGGGCTCCTCCGCAGCAGGGGGCATCCTGACTCAATCAGGCCCTTCACATAAACACTGAATCCCCTGATGTGTGCTTTCAGCAATGGAGGGGTGTCACGTGGACACCCGTGATGGACATGTGCTTGCGTCAAGGTTCCTTTTTGCAGGGTGAATTTGTCGATAAAATTATGCCACAGCGTGTGACAGTAAACTGAAACAGTGAACCGTGTATGTGTAAATCCCAACTTTAATTTTAGAAATTCTAAATTTAGAAGGCAAATAGAAAAGGAAGGATTAGCCCACAAAATGTGAATGGGAGGGAATGGGGAAAATGTTCATACCAACTTTTATAGATAATTCTCTCTGGCTCGCTTAGAAAATGTAACTCTGTAATTGTTGTGTGATAACATTTCTATCCGATTATTACAAAATGTTTCCTATTTGGTTTAATAAGCATACCATGGCTACTCTTGCCATTAGCAAGAGTAAGAATAACTGGGCTTAAGAGGCTTCTACTTCAGTTGGATTTGTGGGTGGTTCTCCAGAAGATTTTCTAAATATTTGTTCCCAGCAAACATTATCCAGATGCCAGCTAGAGCTCCGGTCCATATTTTTTCCCAGCAAACATACACACTATAGAAATGTTGTTTCCACCGGAACTAGTTGGCCACACTCTCTAGAGCCATGAGATGACTCCAAGGAGGTGTTCTTAACTCTTGTTGTTCAAAATATGTTCAGTCTGAGAGATCTGCCCACAAACCCTGTGGAAACTCTTATGTTAGCCAAAGCAGAAGATCTTCCACAGAGCTGCCCATTTCACTGCAAAGTGGATGCAGTGAGATCTGTAAACTGCAATGGGACAAGCCAGCCCCCCTTTCTCCTTTGACGCACCCATGTTCTTCATGACTGTCTTCTTTCTGTGTTTTGCTATGTCTTCTTAGGGACAAGGGGATCTGTTGAAGAACGCCAAGAATGAAGCCATAGAGAACATGAAGCAGGTCCAGTTGGCTTGCTTGTCATGTGGACTGAGCAAAACAGGATGTGGGAATGCGGATGCAAAGCCCAAACGATGCCTTGAGGCAATTGAAGAAAAGGAGACCGGAGAGGAGAACGGGAGGCTGTGAAAGCTAGTGCTCCCCAGCATGTCATAGATTTTGATCGCCCGGAATTATTTTTTTTACGCATTTATAAAGACAGACAGACAGACAGATAGTAAGATCCACATTAGAATGCCTTCTGCAGGGTGTCAGAAGTATTAAAATCCTCACAATGCCAGTGTTTTATTGCAGTTCATTTATCTAAGTTTAGTGACAGTCCTAATCAGCCCAAGCTCTGTGCACGTGTCCTTTCGTGTGGGGAGAAGCTATAACAGCTGTGTCATGCATTGCATAATTAGCCCTGTTCCTTATTTATTATTTTGGCATCTTTGATCAGGTTTGGATAATTTTGAGGACCAGGGTTAAAGACCGAGAGCACATAACACATCAGTTGTACACTTTCTTCTATAATCACTGTCATGTTGCTGGCAGCTTTTAATACTGTGCTGTTCCAATGGCATAATACAGATTTTACCAGCAAAACAAACAAAAAGTCCCACCCCCATGAAGAAGTCCTCCTGTTATCGGCATAGATTAATAATAGATTCCTCAATATAGTAGGAATGCTAAATAATTAATTTAGTCATTAAATTATGCTGATGAAATATTAAACAGGATTTTTTATCAATTCCGATTGGATTTTTGATGAACATTCCACTGCCTTTTTGCTAATCACCATTGGAAAGGCATTCATGTAATACATATTAATAGAAGAAATTGGTAACTTTATTTAATCCGAGGCAGCCAGGGCTCCATTTGAGCTCTGCAAACATGTAGTTATATAAACTTAAGTGATTCCAGGCTTTGGTTATGAAGTGTGAGATTTCAAGTGTTCTTTAGACAGAATAGAACGATGGTGGCTAAATTCCAGATGATTCCTCAGTGCTTCTTATCTGGAAGAAATTTATACAAACTGTGAGCTTGAGATAAAACTCTTAAGATCTTAATTCTGCTTTCTTTATTCTGAACAAGTCACATGGGCAAGGGCTATTTCTCACGGTATATGCCAAAAATGTCGGCCTAATTCAAGCTTCCTCCCGTGGCTAAGTAGAAGTAACATGAAATAGAGGAAAGCCTTGTCCCCTGCAGGCCTTGAGCCTTCTCTCTCCAGGCAGCTGTGTCTCATGGCATATTCTCAACACGTTTTCATGTATCTTCAGCTGTAGGATTTGGAGGACATGCTCAACCTCTTCACAATGGAACATGAGAAGCGGCCCAAGAAAGCCTCGCCCTGTTAGGTACAAGGGCAAGTTTACGCAACCGAATTGCGAAGCTAAAGATGTGGGATAAGGCAACCAGAGCAGAGCGGTTCAGTGACGTGGCCCCACGACCATTTAATACATTTATCCCGGTCACGGTCGCCATGTTACTGCACAGAGTACCATACGCATTGGTGTTAGACGAATGTTTTCTTTTTAAAAAACCATTTGATGACAGTCGCAAAGGCCGCAGTGGCTTACTTCAGGGTGCAGCAGTTACGGCAGAGCAGCAAGCCGTGCTTACGATGCGTCAGATACTTGGCTGCCCCTGCCCAGACCTGTCCCTTCTTACCCCCAGGCTGATCAAGCCACACTCCCACAACACCGATTTGATTGTGAATTGGGCCACAAGCGTGATGCACAAGAAATATGAAGCTACCAGAACAGAATCACTAAAGGCACCATAGCAGAGGGAAAGGGCAGGGAAACTTAATAGTTTCCAGCAGATGTTCCATAAAGTCTTGCTGAGCAGTTGGGAATAGAAGAGCTGTGTTGCGCTACACTACAGGCCTGGCTCACGGTAAAGCTGGAAGACAGAAAGAGGGGGAAAGTCTGCCCTTTACCATCCTTTATAGTGTCTGGCTCAAATATTCTTAACCATGTTCCTATATTTCAGTCTTCTCGATGTTTGAGTATGTATTTGCATTACCTCTATTAGAAATGAGTGTTCTATGGATATAAGAGACTATATTTATTGAAAGCATTGCTTTTATTTTGAAAAGCTACTTTTTAAATTAATTTGATGAACAAATGTGCTGATTTTTTCTCCTTAACAAAAATCCAATTGTTGAAAGTTGACTGTCTGAAAATCCTATATGCATTAAGTTATTTCCCCTCCCTCCCCCAAGTTCTTAACAACACTATTATGTTCATGTTGCACATTCTGAGAGAGTAAAGCTATGGACAAAACTTTGACTGATGTTTAAGTAAATGAATTATTACATATGGATACATCATACATTTAGAATTGAGGTATCAAATGACAAGAGTATATATAAATGGGAGAAGCATGAAAAATGTATGAATCTCACTTGGCAAGAGTTATTCAGAATAAGTGTGTGTGTGCACATGCCCACACATGCATACTCCTGGATAGTGTGGATTGAATGGCTGATAAGCAAAACAGCAGCCATTGTGCACATAACTTCTCCACAATGAGGGAATTGTGCAGATCTTCCGTCAGGAGACCTATTCTCCCAAAGGCCTTGGGGGAGATGCATGCCTTGACAGGGTTCTGTGCATTTTCTGCTGATCAATCTGGTGCTCGTAATGGTTGTTGAGAGGGAAGGATTAACTTTCTCCACTTCCATAAGCTCTCCTCCTGCTTCCGTGCCACTCAGCTGTGATGAGGGAGACTGAGCAATGGGCAAAGGGAGGCTGCAGCGATGCCCCCTTTTCACTGAACCCTTATTGGATCAGCAAGAGGAGGTGCCATGTTCACAGTAAATTAGACAGCACGTCATTCACATTTGGGCTAAAAATGGAGCCAGCATCATGTTTCCTGGAGCTTAGGTATCCAGTGAAAGCAGAGAATGAAGCCAAGAAATGCACATTCCTTGAAGCCTATTGGAGATTCTGCATCTCATACCTATGTGCTTCCGTGCTTGCCCCTCTCTCTCTCTCTCTCTCTCTCTCTCTCTCTCTCTCTCTCTCTCTCTCTCTCTCTCTCTCTCTCTCTCACACACACACACACACACACACACACACACACACACACACACACACACTGCTATGCAAAGCAAGCTTCCTCTTCTGCAAGGGAACTTTTTCCTTTCCCAAACCCTTACCCTGTACCTTGCCTTTATCTTCTAGAGGCTCCTACAATCCTCTGGAGCAGATTGGGAGGTACGCATGGATAGGAGGTATATGCGGCCACAGACTCAGCACATGCTTCCACAAATTAAGACCTTTCCTCAGATCTTTGTGTGAAGAAGGGCAATAATAAGCCACAGGAACACAGTTCCTCTTGCTAGAGCAATTAAGCTAATATATTGAAATAGACTGTGAAGATCTGCAGTCCTTAGATTTATTCCTACTGCAAAGGTCCTACTGAAGGTATTGGTAGCATGTTAAAAGCGTGTTGCAAATGTTTATTAATATTTATTTAATTTGTATTATTTTGTTTATTTGTATTATTTTGAATGGGGAGCATCTCCCCCCTCTTAAGCCATTGGCATCCTTCAACAATATTATATAATAATAGTGATGATGATGATGATGATGATGTCATAGACCAAATGAAAACTAAAAGTGCAGAATAAGAACTTAAATTTAGGAGGTTAATAGATTCTCAATCATTTGTATTGGTGATACAAAGAATGTAGTTACGTGTTCTATTATATAGTCGTCACCTGAGGGTTTCAGTGGGTTTTCAGAGCAGAGACTCAGCCTCTATCTGAGTTCCCTATACAAACTGTGGTATAAAAGAACATGCTTGATAGATTCTCTCTCTCTGATTCCACAGGGACCAAACCCTTTATTAAGCAGAACTTTGTTAAATCAGTCAGTTAGCAATGCAGAAGACAAACATGCAAACATAAATGCCCTTCTGTATTTGTAGATACTTACATTTCTGTGCATATGAGGCTCTGGAAATTCCATAATTTCATAATGACTCAAGGACAGAAAAACTAATCAAGTGCAATTCACAGATGGTTTTTGAATAGGTGTATTCATTTCTGGGTAGCCAAAATTAATCTTTAGTTTGTCCTTTCCCGACCTGGTGCCCTCTGGAGATTTTGGACTAGTCTCCCATCATTCCTGACCATTGACCATGTTGAGCAGGTGCACTGATGAGTCCAAAACATGAGGCTGGGGAAAGCTGTTTTGAACTAAACATACTCATAACCTTGCTGGGAGAGGTTGACATAAACAGTGTTTTCATTGCTCACATCCCCTGACTGACAAAGGACTCAGCGAGGCAGCTAATGGGAATGGTGGAAGGGTGCAATGCAGCCTCCTTCGGGGGCATATATCCAAGCATCAGCTGTTCATATATGCAGCTCCAGAGTTGCAGCTGCATTTCCTGCACAGCATGCTGAACCCACTACCTTTCTAAGGAAAAGCGACTGAACTGTTTTGCAGTCGACGGCTGAAGCCAGAAATCCATGCGGGATCGCAAAGGAAAGTTGAGCCAAAGACCTGCCTAGAAGTTTAATTGAGGGTGCAATCTTCCCAACATTGGGGTGGCGGGGAGAGGATTATTTGGAATTCCAAACCTAAAGTCTTGTGACTCCAGAGCTGTGATGCTGAAGGACCCCCCCCCCCCCCGCCAAAGCTCGTAGGCAAAGAACATCATTGCAAATGCTTCTCCAAGGGAAAAACAGGGTGTGCCAGGCAATGAGTGAAGATGGTCGGAGCTGACATGAGTGGAAAAAAGCACACCCAAAGAGAGTCATGGGGGATGTACAATTGTTGAGGACCAAAAAAACAAAACAAAAAAATCCCTTTTCATTGTCTGAGCAAGAGAGAGACAGGCAACACCAGCAGGTAATAATAATGATAATAAACTTTATTGTAGGTGCACACTAGCAATACGGAGTGAGCCCATCTCCAGTCGGGAGCAGCTGCCACATCCATCATGCACAGCAAATTTATGTGTTTAGCTCTTTGCAATGATTAGTAAGAGAAAACATCAGCACAGAAAAGATTCTGCTACTTTTGTTCATGGTTATCTTGACCTGTGCTTCTGGTGCCAAAACATCAGCCTCCAGACTTATCTTTACTAGTTCTGACCTTCTGGACAAAGGTTTGTTTTATATTTTCAACCCTCTTGTGTCTCTCTGATAGAGCTCCACATAACTGACCCTTCTTGTTTTGTCATCAGGAAAGGATTAAATTCTTCACAATCAAAAGAACATCTACAGTTTATTCAGACATCCAGGAGATACAAGCGGCATGTAGGCAGCCTGGGAAGGGAATACCAAAATGGAGTCTGTACAAGACTCTTATAACCTATCAGTTATATACACATTTGGTGGAGTAAGCAAAAGGATTGGATGGGATTAAGACAAAATAATACAAAAAGAACCTTCAGGACATGTAAACAGCATATCTTAAGAGTGCACCTCTAAGGACAGGACTTTTGGGACAGGGACACTGGCATTTCGAAGGCGTGGTGGGAAGCAAGACTTGCAGCATGGATTCCTGATGTGATTGAGTCTAAGCTGCTCTTGCAGTGCCAGGCTTTCCCCGGCCATATTACGGCAGAGCTTTTGCTCATTTTGTCCCGACAGGACTAAGGACCAGAGCAGATTCCTCTTGGTGTTCCAGCTCTGACTGCACCCCTGCTCTGCCCCAGTGCTTTGTCTAGATGGCCGGAATGCCTGTCTGGATAAAAGTTGCTTCAAGATGTTTGGGACACGGGACGCATGCAAGCACGTGAGCTTGGAGGTTTGTGTCCTTTACGGGCAGGGGTGATAGGAGTGCTCCCTGGAGGTATAAAACACGCTCCTTGCATCCAAAAGCAGGTCCTGAGCCCACTGGTGCAGCCAGCTGGGGCTCCCCGGGAGCACTGCTAGCCCGTTTTATCAGCAGGGATGCTGGCATTAGCTGCAACCCTTGGGGGGGGCATTTCCCCCGCGGAAAGAGTGCTCCTTGTTGTGGAGTGTTATGTGGGTGGCTTGCTTTTAAATGAGCCATTGAGAACCACTAACTACAAAAGAGCCATATCTGCCGGGGATGAGAATTGCTTCATCCTTTTCTTTTCACTCTCCTTGGTGCAGCTGTAAAGATCATCTGGATCAGAATCTGCACTTCAGAATTGATCACCACACCATCGCTTGGGACAGCTTGTTGAGTGCAATTAGTAGAATCAATTTCCTGCTTTTGTTCAAACCAAGAGGCTGCATTTTGCACTTTAGCACCTCACTGGAGTGGCGGGGCTGGATGGCTGACCTGATTTCACCAGTTAGCATTCCATTCCAGCCCTCGCAGTACTATTTCCACGTTGGAGGCAATTAGCTCTGCCCCAGAGGAGAGCATGACCTGGGTGCTTTCGCTTGGAACACCCTCATTTTCTCCGCCGCTGCTCACAACAGGCACAGTTGACGATGGACCAGTCTCTATGTGAGCCGTTGGTTTCTTCCCGTTTCAGGTGTTCTCTGGGTTTTATGATTTATTCTGTGTGTAGCCCACCTTTTTCCCTGCAAAGAATCCAGGCAGTGGGCATCTTCCTGCAACAGCAGGGAGTTGGACTTGATGGCCTTCATGGCCCCTTCCAACTCTACACTTCTATGATTCTGTGATTCCTTCTCTTCTCCGTTGTACCTTTGTGACAAGCCCATGGGGTCAGTTAAAGCGGGAGTCAGCGCCTAGCCCAGGGCCAGTGCAAGTGCTTCATGCCAAGTGGGACTGAGCATGGGCCTCCTCAATCCCAGGCCAGCCCTCCCTGCACCACACGCATTCATGGCAGCATACCAAGAGCCTTAACATTTCTCCTCATCCTCATAAAGCAGCCTTCCCTTACTTCGCCCCTGTCCAGATGTGTTGTACTTCAGTTCCCACCAGCCACAGTCATCATGACCAATGGCCGGGAATGCTGGGAGTTGCATTCCAAATAACCAGAGGGCACCAATCTGGGAATGGATGAACAAAAGCTTTCTGTGGGGATTTTGCACATGAAGCTCCTGTTTAAAACACAAGCGCAAGTGTGTGTCTTTTCAAACCGTTGGACAGTCATAATAAAAGCCAGAAAGACTGCACTCCTAGTAGATCACCATATCATTAATTTCCAGGCAGTTTGGATGTGGCTACCCACTTTGCAAGAGCAAGGGTTTTCCAGTGCCCACCACAATCTGGATGATGTTCAATTACCTGCAAAGGGATCCAAGGTTTTTGTTTTAATCATTGCATTAAGGTTGGCCACCCCAGAATAATGTGTTGATTAAAGGTAGTACATACATATTTCTAAGAGAGGGGATTGAAGCCCTCCCCCTCTTTTGGATCAGGTTCTCCTGGTTGAGGTCACAGGAATTACATTTCTTCCTTTCCAAATATCTGTTAGAAAACTGATCCAAAGCCATTCTCAGCTGATCATGTAAGTACAGTTGCCTGTGTTTATATTGGCCCCATTCCTGTGCTTTTAGCAGCTGCTCAACAAGCAGACATTGAGCTGTCCAAGCCTTCTCTGCCATGCAGGGTCCGAGGGAAAGTCACCTGTTAAACTGATGTGGAGACATTTCTGTAAAAGATACAAGAGCGGGGCTGGGACAGGAGTTGGCAAAAGCCGGGGCAAATTTATGATGCCTTCACGTGGCCTTGGCAATGTTTGTACACGCTTTCGTTCGCCATCCCTCGCATTTCGCAGGCGGGGGGTTTGTCTTCGGGGAAGTGTGGTCCATGCGCCCCCTAGTGGCGGAGAGCGTCAAGCTGCGGGAGCGCGCGCCCGCCGTCTCGGCGCGGGACCGGCCCTTCCCGGGCGCTCCGCAGCCGGCTCCCTGCGGCGGGAGGGCAGCAGGCCGCCCGCGTCCCCCGGGCAGCGCGGAAGGGTCTCCCCGAGTCGTTGCTGGGTGGAAAGCCGCCGTGGCCGGGCCGTGGAGGCCAAGGGCAGGCAGCCATTGCACGGGGCTCGGCCTCTGCTGCCACAGATCTCCTCGTGAGGGGCAGAAGGCGCCTCTGGACTGCCCCAGCACGGACGCACCTTCCAAGGCTGCGGGACTCTGCTCGGATCTAGAAGAGGCTGGGGCTTGGAGAGAGGTGACGCTATTTATGCAGCCAATGGGGCTGCCCGCCCCAAAGGCAAACGGCCAACAGGGGGTGGCTTGGCAGTTTTGGATCAGCGATGTCCCTTTGTGGCTGATGTGCTGAACCTCAAAGGCGATGATGATGATGACGACGATTGCTGCCTTCTTTCTTCTTGCAAGGAGCCAAGGCAGCCCACATGCTCCTCTGGCTCCTCCTCCTCCTCTCCATTTCATCCCCACAACCACTCTGCGAGGTAGGCTGGGCTAAGAGTCTGTGCCTGGCCCATAGCTGCCCAGTGAGCCTCCTGGCCCAGCGGGGGCCAGAACCCATATCTGCTGAGTCCCAGACCCGCACTCTCCCCTCGATGCCACACAGGCTGTCTGAAGCAAGCGCCACACTCTTTGGGTGCTTCCACACACAGAGGCCCTTGTGCCACCAGGCCACTGCTTTTCCTCACTGGATCTTTGCTGGCTGGGAAAAGAGATGGGGAAATGGTGGGAAGAGGGGTCGTCATTCATTGGCAGCACACCTGCCTTGCCTACGGAAGGTCCATGGGTTAGTCTCCAGCCTCTCCAGGTTCTGCTTGGAAAGACTCCTCTCCGACACGCTAGAGAGCCCTTCTGGCCACTGCAGACACCACGGAGCTGGATGGAGCGGTGATTGGGCTCAAGAGCAGAAGCTGAGCTCATCCAGAAAACCCCTTAAACGTCTGCGAATGGATATGTCCCATCCAGAAGCAACCTCTGATAATTCTGGAGAAGCCCCTTCTTCTCCCTTGAGGTCTCTGTGCACCATAGCAAGGAAGAGGCCCGTAAAGATTCTCATAGGCAAGGGAAAGCAAAGGACTACCAAGACCACACCCCAAATGGGAATAAATGCCCAGGCCCATAATGGTGGTTAGGGATGCCCTCCCTCTCTGCCCACTCAGTGCTGCCCATGTGTTGTGTGCCAAGGGGCAGGCCACCAGAGCCCCATTTGGCGCACCCTATTGTGAGACCCACTGTGGTGATGCCTGGAAGCCCAGGGCTTTGATCCGTGCTCGCTGGCATGTGGAGCTTGAAGGGTGCCCTGGGTGAGTTGCTTATTCTCAGCTGAAGCACCACAGGAGGCAGGACTGCAGAGAACGTGGCCCCCAGATGCTGCTGGGCTGCAACTCCCATCAACACTGCCCATGCCAAGGAACGCAGCCTCTGGAGGAAGACACATTCTGCAGCCCTGCTGCAAGGCGTTGCGGAGCTAGGAATGTTGCACGGAACATCTTGGCAGAAGGGGATCGTGAGACTGGATGTCGCCAAAGGCCAGCCCATGGGTCTCTCTGGACCGCAATTCCAGGCCCCAGAGCGCACCTCCGGAGGAGGAAGAGGCACATTCCGTTTTCACAGCAAATGAATGGTAACGTGTCAGTAAGCCGTGAGGAGGAGATTACATTTAAACACAAGGAGAAGCAGGGTGGAGGAAGTCTGGTTCAGCTTCTATCTTCGCATTTCCAATCAATCTTTATTAAATATATATTCGGCAGGAAGCCTATTTGCTCAACATGCACGGCAATCCTTAAATGACAGGAAGACAGGCAGCTGAGGGAGCTGTAGGGGAAAATTACAAGATGCGCTTCTGAGAAATTCTAGCAGGCCTCATGCGTGGGTGGACCACTCAGATCACTAATGCCAAATACCGTTCAGTATGATTGTCAGTGTGTGGTGGTGGAGATTTTCATGTGCTGCTCTTCTTCCGGGAAGGAAGGGGCTTGTGAGATCGTTCGGATATTTTGAACACAGCTATCACCTAAAGCCGGTTAACTGCAAGACAGGCGCAACCTAAGAAATCCACTTTTCTTGTTATCGAAACGTAGTGTGCCGACTAATAGTTGGCCTTTTTAGAGTAGGTCCACCGAAATGACTGGGGTTTAAGTTAGTGTCGCCTTGGGGATCAGCTAGTGCACAGATAGTAACATGAGGGATGGGGACATTTTTCTGTTGTCACCATCTAAAACTAGAAGGAGCTGCATATGATGAAGCTGCTGTCATCTAGCAGGAAAGCTTCACACATTCGGGACGAGGTCAGCAGCTGCGCGTGGGCCTGAAGAATGAGGGCGCCTCCCAAATGATTCCCACAGGATGCAGGCTGGCAGGGGTCCTTAGCTTGGGAGAAGGCCACATGGGCAACTGAAAAGGGAGGTGCATGGCATTAACATGAAAATGCGTGTGGAGGTGACTGTTGTCTACACTTCACTTCACGTTGTTCGTTAAATCCACTTGCATGCAATTCACAGGTGCCCTTGCATTGGTGTGTGATGACAAATAGTGCAAAACAACAAATGCAGCAATGCAAATATCGAAAGAATAAAGTATTTAGAATATCTGTGTGCCATATAAGCATAAATGCCATTTGTGTTCTGCAGATTCCCCAGAAAATGCATTGTGCCAGGCAACACTCTTGGCACTGAGCCAGCAGTCCTGTTCGCCAGTGCGACATAGTACCCCTGTCCCACTAGGTACTGCCCAAAGGGCCAGTAGCAAAATTAATCATGTAAGCAGCAGATTGACTAGCAGATGCGTGTTGAAAGAGGTTAGCGTTAACCTGGTGTCTAAACAAATGCAGAGAAGAAGCTGTTGAAGCTCCTCCAAAGATGGACTTGGAATTCATATTGCATCATACAAATAAAAGTATAATCATTTGACCAATCAACCCTAATTGGCTGCCTGTGAAGATCTAGATATGGTCAGTAGGAAGTCAGCCAACAAAAATTCACCAGATGACCACGCCCCCTTTGCTGGCCCCACCCCCTTTCCTACCCCACTGATTGCTTGATGGCTTCCTGGGTTTTGTACAGCTCCCTCCGCCCCATGTTAAATGGCTGAAAGGGCTCTCCCAGCATTGAGTCACTCATTAGTGCTAAGAATATTCAGCTAAAGGAGGCTGCCCTGTTGGGCTCCATCCCTGCGGCCTTTGGCCCAGCCCGCCAGTGGAAATTGCCCCTACTCCCTGGTTCTCCAAAATTAAATGTGGTGCTTAGGCTGAAAGATGGCTGGCAAGCCAGGCTTCAAGTGTGGCAGGGGGCTGGCGCCCATCACCCCCAGTTCACCACAGCCAACGGCTCCGGGGGAATCTGCATGATGTGTGGAAGCTGGAGGCCGAGCTTGCCTACCTGTCTGCCCTCCCCCCACTTTAGACCCACACACATTCACGTGAACACATGAGTGGCGTGATGGGAAGACACCTCCACAATACTGGTCCAGGTGCCGTTGTGCCACCACCTTCATACCTGGATTCATTTCTTATTCCTTTTAGGACTATCCTGCCCAATGACCAAGGTTCTGTGGGTGATGTCCAGCAGTTCATGAAATACAATAATATACAATCAAAATATAAACTGCAGTAAAAACATAATACAGTTTCAGTGCAGATTTAAGACCGTACCGTTAGGCTTGCTAAAACAGCTGAGAGAACTCCGTCATGGGACATTGAGAGCTCTTACCTCCCTCAGCGGAGAGGGAAGTATGATGGAGAAAGGATAGGAGAGTTGGGACCAGGTGGGCCCCCCGGGGAGGTCGTTCCACAATCGGGGAGCAAGCACAAAGAAGGCCCTCTTCTTTCCTTCTTGGCACCAGCAGAGGTGGTGTCCAGGAGGAGGCCCAGTGCCGCTTTTTGATGAAATAATGCCCAAAGTGTCCAACAACAGACCAGGGATGCAAGAAGAAAGCTTGCCTGTAGTTCAGTCATAGCACTGCACGATAAACGACACAGACCGTTCATTTTGCTAACACAAATGTTCGAATGGTTCAAATTAATTCCAGCATATGCAAAATCAACGATTGCAATATGTCAATTATTGCCTATTAGCAATATGTAGGCCAAAGCCAAATGCGGCAAAGAAACTTCCCTTTGGACTGAGGCATTCATTAGCATTCAAAATGGCAGACTTCTAAGCCAACAAAGAGCCAAAAAGAGCTCTTTCTTGTCACTTTTTGCAGCCTGCATCTGTTTGCTCTGCTGCCTAGTCCTCCCTCTGCCCCACTGCAATTTTCAAGAGTCTGACAGATGAGCAGACTGGTGCTTAGCCTCTTCTCTTGTGTTCTGGATATTCCTGCATGAAGAGTGTGAAGTGATTGGGCTGATAAACAAGGTATTTGCTTCATTCTCTTCCAGTGTCCTCATGCAAGGAAATGCTCAGCATTTCTCAATGGGCCAAACATCTGTGTGGGGAAGGAAAACATCAGGATCTAAAGCTGCTTGACCAAGAATGACGCTCCTTTAAATTTCCAAATTCTCCATCTCAGCTGAAATGCCAAGGTCAATGACCAATGCTCATTGGTCACCTGATTTAAGTCCTGTCTGGAGATATGAAACAAACTTTAAAAGGGCAAAAAAAGAAAACAAAACCATGATATGTCAGTGACTAAAACAACGGATGGTTCTTCATGTTTTTCTGTCAAGTTTGGGTTGTCTGTTGGGGCTTCCAAGACCAATAACGAACTTTGAAGAAAATGGTTCGCCCTTAACCTTTGTGACCAAATTATGCCGGTTGCTCTGCATTCAACCAAATTACTTAACCCTTCAAAATGGGGGTGGTGGCTGCATCTCAGTTTTATCAGCTGAACACAGCACCCCCGGGCTTCAAGAAGGTCTTGGCCCCTTCCCTGCTCCACAGCTTTCTCCGCACCCACCGAGCCTTTCGGGTTCCCCAGCTTCTCAAAGGCCAACATGCCTTCCCTCAGCCTACTGACTGGCAGAAAGACTTTTTGGCTAAATGATACTGTTCTTTTTGCCACCCTTCCTTTTGCCTTTGCTCCCCCACACCCAGACACATGGATGCATCCCTTGAGAGCGCCCCTAAAACAGAACATGGAGCCCAGGAGGCAAACAGCCCCATGCCCGGCTTTAAAACAACGGTTCAAATCCCCAAGAGGTCTCCTCTGCCAAGGCCCTGGGAAGCTGCCTCAGTCCAGGTCGGTCCGTTGGTCCATCCTGCTCAGCAGGTGCCCTCTGACTGGCTGCTCCCTCCAGGGTCTCAGCAGGGCCTCACCTGCACCCCGCTCCTTTCCAAACAAGAACGAGAGGCGCCTGGGACTCAACTTCGTGCGGGACCAGCCCTGTCAGAGCATGCACCAAGCGTGTGCTCTCATTGAGCTACGTCGCTCTCACGTATTCCTGAAACTGGATAAAACAAAGCTAAGCTCAGGCTGATTGGCACGTGCACACAAAGATCTGCCCAGCAGGCTTTTCTTGGTCCAGTCTTCTGCGCTCAAGCCTTCGGAAGATAAGTAAGCAGATAACAGACTGGCGCGAGGCAGCTTCCCTGGGAAGCCCCGCCTGGGAGCGCTAATCCTTGCACAGCAGGGTTTAGGACGGGGGAAGCTGGGGTGACCGAGCTGCTTCCTTCCCTCCTTTTGTCCCCAGCACCATCCACATGTGGAAGAAGGAGGTCACGAGTGCGAAGCCTCCCGTCCTCTCCGTGCTCCACACAGGCTGGAACGCCACTCGTCCCCCACAGTCACAGGGATGGTGACACCGAGAGGCCGGTGCTTCAGGAAGAGCGTCCCTCAGCTGAGCATCTTCCTTTTGGCGGTGGTCGTCTTGCTCACGCGTGCGAGTGACCTTCCCTGGGGGAACATGTGCACAGTGAGTGCGGAAAAGGCTGCACTCATGCTCTGCTCTTGCCAGTGAATCAACTGGCAGGCGATGCTGATGGCTGCCGAGGCATTTCGAGCAGCATTATTTTGCCTGGGCCAGGCTCTGTGCAGATTAGCACAGGACTTTGGCACGCATGCCCTGACCAGCCTGGCCGGTGAGCCGGCCCTCCTGCCAAGCAGTCAGGGTTTGTTTTGTTTTTTTTTAAAGCACGCTTCAGGTTCCGATGTGTATTAGAAGAGTCAGCAAATCTGTCAGCGCATGCAGTGAAGGCTGGCATATTCCTGATGCACACAAGGGCTGTACAAGCCATAAACTGGGCTTCAGGAAGACACCCCACACCACACTGGCAGTCCCCCAGGGCTTTTAGCTGATACCACAACTGCTGAAAAGAACCACAGGTGCTGTGAGAACCACGGCGGCCCCATTTGGGCTGCAAGAACAAGGCGGCAGCCACGGTCAGGGGGGCTGTGGCAGGGTCTCTGCCATAGTCACTGCTGACAGCACAAAAGGGGCAATGCCCTTCAGGGTAACAGCCGCCGCCGCCTCATCCTCCTCCTCCTGGTCAGCTCATGGGCACCACTGCTTTCCAGCTGCAAGCCCAGCAAGCTGTGTGTGTGTCTTGTCCCCACTCCTGTGCATGTGTGTCCATGCACAGCTCCAACCGAGGAACCCCAGATGTGGCTGTTGGGGGCAAAGGGCTTGCACCCCTCCATGCGCACAATGGCGGCACCAGACATAGCCTGGAAATATGACAGGAGTGCGAGGATTCCAGTTCCGTTTCAGGCAAGTTGGCTGCACTAGAAGCCCATTTGTCTCCGAAATGGTGTGTTATGTTCAGGCACTGAACATCTGCCAGCTGGGTGAGTAAATGCGGAATGCATGGAAAAAACCCAGAGGGATGAAAAGCATCCACCAGAATGTACTTTTCCAATGTAATGACTTTGCTGGCAGTGATGTGGCTCTTTTGCAACTTAACTGGGAAAGGTAACAGGATCTGGGACACATCTTGGGCTGTAGTGATGCTGGGTATACATGCTTCAGCTACCGATAAATTATGTGGTGCACCAATGAGTGAGACAGTCGTGTGGAATAAGCTGCTTTATTGCAAGATAATCCTCCAAAGATCTAGATGATCTCACATGATCATTCCCTTGTTCAAAGTAGAACATGAAAAGGGAGAAAAGTCCTGAGAACCTGCTTTCCCCCACCTTCTCCCCACCCCAATTTCAAATGGTGATGACTTGCCAGCATATAACAGCAACCACAAAACTCTGGTTCGTGCATTTCTTAAAGAGGCTCTGCTCACTTACGAGTATCTTGGAACTCTGCATGTACTTGGTTTGTTTGATGGGCTTCGGTATGTTTATATTTCCCTCCTCATCTGTGAAACTCAAGGCAGGGCTCCAATCTACCCAGCTTTGGCCAGGTTGCAAATATCATGGGCTTTCGAGGCCAGACCCTGGGAGCTGAAGCTGAGCTTCTCACACACCTCCTGCTCCTCCACTGAAATAGATAACAGACCGATGCAAAAGCATGAGCATGCGTCGACTCCCAGAGGAGTCCTCTTGCAGCAATCTGACCACCAGGCCAATGGCTGCTGCTCTTGGGACTCTGCTGCTTTCTGCCCTTGGTGAATGGAAGGTGAAGATGGTTATGGAGGGGAAGAGTGTTGGGTGAGCCTTCATTGCAGAAGGCACCTTTCTGGCCAGCTTTAAGCCTGGATTTGTCAGGCTAGGAGGGTTCAGGACCAGCCTGTGAAAGTCTAGAGTAGCCTTCCTTAATCTGGCTAAAACTCCCACCATTCCCAGCCAGCATGTCTAACACACCACGGAGGACACAGATTGGTAAAGATCGTCTTAAAGAAAGGGCCGGAGGAATAATTCTACGCATAAGGAGTGGGGTATGAGGATGTGAAAACAATCCATTTCTGTGGATGAAGACAACTCTGGCATATGGTTTCCCACAGATCTAGGTCAGATACAGCATGTGGCGAAATGCTCCTCACCACTGGCCAGGTGACCCAGAGGGTGAATGACGATGCATGAAGCAAGAATCTGCCACAGGGCTCAAGGAGCCTCCTGGCAGGCCGGTCCTTGCAGTCCACCCCACCTTCCACTAAAGCACACCTCTGGACCTGCAGGAACTGGACCAGGACCGTCCTCACCAAGACAGGATGATGCAGAGCACCAAGCTCGCTCAGAGCAGTGAGCCACACTGGATCTCGCATCATCTGGAGAACTTCAGTCGCCCATGTCAGTCTGTTGATAGGAAGCTGCTAAGCCAAAGATGTGTGGCCACCATTCCTCTATCCATCCAAGCTTTGTCCATATGGACCTTTGGAAAGATTCAGGAGGGTGATGCTTATATGTCTAAGGAATGTTCTTAACTGTTGCTAGATACAAGGCAGTGGAATACTGCTTTTCCCACAAACAAAGGGACAGGCTTTCCCCTTCCCTGGCCCATTTCCTCCATCACTCCCATGTGCCACTGAGAGTGGTGCCTCTTGGGACGGTAGCCTTCCCCTGGGCTGCTGCAATGGCTTGTGGGGGATAGAGAAGGTTGGCAGGGACAGCAGGGGTAGGCTGGAAATCCCCTTCCCACTTAGATTTCGAGCAGGAGGAGCTTTGGGAGAAAAGCTTACTTCTCATGGAAGCCTTTAAAACCCCCCCAAGGTGTGCTAGTGAGGCAAGCCTAGGACAACCTGGGCAGTTTTTCTGCAGCTTGGACAACTTCCTGAAGAAGCGCACCTCCCCTGAACAACATTTGGATCCCCTGACAAAGGACCATGCGGGCCTGAAGCACATCGGGGTTTCCTTGCCACATGCATCTTTAATTGCACTTTAAACCCTTCTCCTTTTTTGTTTGCTTTGTGCCCTGAGCCCTGGACTGCGGTTGCAGCATCTGCTTTCAGAGCCTTCATGTGCTTCAGCATCTTGATGAAGGTGCACTACGTACCCAATTCGATGGGAATTCCAAAATGCAGGAAATGTGAAGTGCGTAGCAGATGCAGCCAAGCTGCTTAGCATCCGTTTGGCCAAGTCTAAGAGGAATGATAGCTGGAGGCCTGGACGAGTCACTCGCACACAGAATCCTTTTTCCACTATTATTTTTGTGCCGAGATGTTAGCTTTAATCACTGCCTTAGCCAAGAGGACTTTTAAAAAGAGGATGAATTAACTACTTTGTCTGTTAGCGATGGCAAAAACAAAGGCCAGGAGAACAGAAAGAGCTCCTTTAGGCAGGTCTGTGGGGTTAGGCATGCCGAGTGGGGTTGCGCAATCTCCCCTGCCCCATAAGCAGGAGACCCCCCCATGCCCCCATCATGTTCCACTTTTGGGCACCCCCTCAGGTTCCAAAGGGAGTTGACGAAGAGCAGAGCAGGCTGCCATTAATGCCTGCCCAAAGCCCCCTTAAGCTGGTGGAACAAAGCCCTATGGGTGCTTTCAACACATGAGTGGGGAGAATGAGGGCAGAGCCACTCTGGCTCCATCCCCGGCCCCTGTCCTTGCCTCCCCTGCCATGGGGCTTCTGCGCTTAGGGTCCTTTGGCACCTTGCTAGGCTCACTGACGGGCTGAGAGCCCCAATGGGCCTGAATTGCACAGAGGCCTACCTGGATGGGCCACGGAAGTTGCCCTGCCACATGTGAAGCGGTGGGGTGGCAGGTGCAGGGCTCGCCTGGTCATCCTTGTTCTCTCTGCTCCCATGTTTGATATCCCCGGAAGAGGGGTGCCTGGTGGGGCTCAGAGCGGGCAGTGCCCTGCTTTCTCTCATGGCTTCTCCGTGGACAGCAGCCTGGTGTGGGCCTGGCATGGTGGATGCTGCTGAGTGCGGTGTCTTTGGGCAGCACATCGCCTCCAGGCAGTGGTGGGAACTTTTACAAGCTCCCCACGCAACTGAGTCCCGGGCCTGAGACTTGCTCAGCATCAGCATTCAGGCTACAGCCTGGAGTGGATGCACCCAGCCACCAGCCCTTGCTGCTTCAGATGCTTATGACTACAGTTCCAATCTTCCTCAGCGAGCATGATCTCGGCCCACCCTTAGCAGCTGTAATCACACTCTGGGCAGCAGCTGCTATAACAGATAGAGTGCTGCTCCCTGCATCCCTGAGTGTTAAATTAATTTCCTTACGCTTGTAAGAAAGTCCTGTCTCACTGCTCGGTGAGGAGAATACATTACAGGAAGGGAGATGGTGAGCATCCCGGAGAGCCAATCTGAAAGATGTTTCAGGGCTTCCTTGGAATTGCTCCGTGGCTGCCTCCCTTGGTTGGGCATGGCTATGGAAGCACACGAACCTCAAATCGCGGCAGAGTCACTTGCAAAGAATAGACTACGTTCTTGTAATCCTTTTGTCTTCAGCTTTTGTCACCTTTTTGTCACCTGGCAGGAAAAAGTAGCCATGCTCAAGCTCCCCCCCCCCTTTTTAAAAATGGGTTATATCTACTACCACACTGATAATGGAGAGAGCTGCGTAACTGCTTGTGGAACATCTAGCACAAGTACTGTGAGCAACAGCTAAGCAGTTGCAATGCGTTGTGCGATTATTGGTGGAATGGCTTTTGCAATGCTTTGCGAAGCAGCACGGAAAAGGAGAATTAAATCATTTGACACTTGTGCAAGGGCAAAAGCTGTGCTTTTGCAAGTAATAGAAGGTCTGAGCTAGCAGTTTTATTAATATAATTTTAATCCGGTTTTATTATTATCAATATTCTCAGTCACATTTATCTTGTTATTGTATTCTTTGATTCTCTGTATTATTGTTTATTTATATTTATTGCAAGCCATCCTGAGACAATTGAATTGTATAGGATGGGATAAAAATATTCTAAATAAATAAAATAAATAAATGAATAAATGAATCAATAGTGGAACAACAGCATGGGAAACATGGATATTTTATTGGATATATCAAGCATCTATATTTTAATGTGCTCATTTGGTGAATCCAAATGTATTCCTAGTCAAAATGTCCTCTTTTTTGGGGGGAGGGATGGGGGGCAGCACTGAAAACCTCTGCTGCACCCCTGCTATTCCTGTAGTGCCCGTAGGAGCGATTGCTATTGCTAACACAAGATGAACTAGAGCCTCTTAAGGCAACCCTGGAAACGAGTGTAAACACCCCTTGCCAAACTGGGCAAGTAGTCAGAATGTCCTTCCTTGGCCTCTGCGGACTTGCTGCATTCCGGAAATGAGAATTGCTGCTCATTTTCAGTTGTTTTGGGAGCTACCAGCATCCCATTGCGCTGTGGGAAGTTCCCATGAGCATGTGGGCAGCATAAAATGCTGCCCGATACCTCCAGTTTCTGATCAGCACAAATCAGAGGCAAGAGAGCTAGAATAAAGCCAGTTTAGCCGTGTGTGTGTGTGTGTGTGTGTGTTTAATGGGTGCTTTGTGACAACAAAGATTGCATAAATTAGAGCAGTGGCTGCTTGCACAGCCTTTGATCAACCAGCTGCTAGTTACCGCTGTATGAAGGCAACAAAAACAGGCCTTGATCAACCCCCTGGAAGGTCACTCTGCATGTCAGGTGAGCAGCGTTTGCTTGGCCGGATTGCAAGGTAGGTTGCAATGGTAGCCAGATGGCCTGTGGAGGATACCTGCAAATCCAAGGGTGGCCTTGTG
Source organism: Varanus komodoensis (assembly GCF_004798865.1). Classification (NCBI taxonomy): domain Eukaryota; kingdom Metazoa; phylum Chordata; class Lepidosauria; order Squamata; family Varanidae; genus Varanus; species Varanus komodoensis. The sequence continues at coordinate 5,786,580 of NW_025335627.1, read as the reverse complement.
TCCTTTTTACAGGGGACAGGCCTCTGTTTTGAAGGTGTCTTCTGTGTGAAGGGCTGCCCAACCCAAGTCCATTCTACAGACGGAGAACCCTCAGCAAGAAGAGGTGACCCGGACATGGCCCCTCACCAGCTCTTCGACAGCAGACGGAGCCCGCCCAGCGCATGGTCACCTGACCCACGTCCTCCACACTATGGCCAGATGTACTGCCTTTCTGTTTGAAGTATAAGAATGTCTAAATTTGCATGTACGGATATGAATTTGCATGTGCACATTTAATGCAAGTTTGTGTCATCTTTTCGTGATCCATACATGAAATCTTCCATCAGGGCTATTTCAACTGATTTCTATCTACTGCTCCTACAGCATCTTCTCTTATTCCAGTAAGTGGTGGTGTTTTTTGGAAGCCCTTTTAAAAATATAAATAATTTAAAGTCTTAACAATGAATTAGAATTGACTGGGAAAATGAAGACAAATACTAGGATACTTGTCATTTTCTGGGTATATCCAAGAGACTGGGTGAATGCATTGATGGAGTGATCTTGCTTTAGATATGTACCCTGCCCTTTCCACCAAGGTGGGTTACAATAAACCAACCAACTAACTAGCAAATAGTGAAAGATCTTGCTATCGGTGGGGTGCATGCATAGCGGTGCCCTGTGGGTAGGACTCTGGGGCAGAATCCAGGGCCCCACTGGGCAGACTGGGCACCCAGAGACAGCACAGCCAGCCTCGCACATGCCCTCCTCCAAGCCTGCAGCGACTTCTTCCCACTTCTGCTTCTCTTGCTTCTGGGGTTCTGAGCAAGTATTTTCCTTCTGAAATTGGACAGGCTGAGTGTTTCAGGCCATTAAGCATTAAATAAGTATGTCCTTAATTAAAACAGAAAAGTTGCTTTGAGGCATAATCCTGCAGCTGTTCTTTTGGGTATTTCTGATGAGTTCTCCTCTTGGTTCTCTTGTTCTCATTATAAGGCTCTATATTGGAATCAGCATCACAGCAGAACTGTGGATTATGGGGGGTGGGGGGGTGGGGGTGGGAAGGGGGGCTTCTGCAAAACCATTAAGAGATAATTTAAGCATTTATAATGGGGGTACTTTTAGTGTGGCAGTCTGGGAATGCCTAGTTTAAAAAACAATCTTATTATGCCAAAAGTTATTCACCGATATGCAGTAAGGACTCCTACAGAGATAATGGCTCCCTGCCCCCACCCCAGTTTAAATGCTGGAGTATAAGAAGAAGAATGGTCTTTTATACGGTGGCCTGAAAGAAAAGCCGGCGCAAATCAGGGTTTCCGCACTGACGTGCTGGGCTGTGGAAATGTGATGTTCCCTTCTCTAATCCATCGCAGCATCTGATTCAACTTGGCTACCATGAAAAATGGTAGCCAAGTTGCTGACTGCTTGTTCCTGGGTCGCCTCCCCTGTGCGATGGTAAGAGGAGAGCCTGGGGTGGGGGCACATCTGTCGGCCACACAGAGCGCCTGAGGGGCTGGGGGATACTTCAGTTTCCCAGGTCCGAGGTTGGAGACCAGCCGCCTCCCCGAGGTTGGAAATGCAGCATTGGAGAGGGGTAATGGAGGTGCTTTGGTGGGTGGAAGGGGAGGAGATTGGCAAGGCCAGGCAGTGGGCTCCAGCTGGACGAGCATAAGCCTCTGTGGTCAGGTGCTTACTGTTGTGATGGAGCTGTGCCCCAAGAGGTGGGATACAGGCTCAGCCCAAAGGCCTGTCTAGGGCAGCCAGGAGAGGACTAGGGGAGGTCTGCAGCAGGACTTGAGCGCAATAGTGCCCTCCTGCCAGTTCTCCCAGCCAGCTGTTCTTGGGACCCCTTCTACTGGCAAGATCTAGCCGTCATGACAGACTGGTAGCCATCCATAACCTTGTCCTCCATGAATCTGCCTCACACCATCCTCACTGATCAGGTAACCTTTCTCTCCCCAGAGAGTACTCTTCTAAATTTCATGTTTGATAGTTTGGGCACTGCTTTCCCACCGCATGCTGCATCAAGCTCTAGTCTGTATTTCTCAGGTTCTTTGCTTCCCTCCTGGTGGTTATTGGCAGCTTCACTCAATGCGGTTGCTTCGCAGGGGCGACCTGAAACCTGAGCCTGCTGCTGCTTATGAAAAGCAGGCTCCTGTGCCCTGGAGCCACGGTGTGGAATGGCCACCACCAGCACCCTGCCCCTGCCCCTGCACCTGTTGCCTCCAGCCCTGCCCCTTCCCCCTCCTGTCCTGCTAACCCCAGGGAGGCAGCTCCCAAGAGCTTCTCCAAAATGAAATTCACCCCAGAGGCAGAAAGAGGTTTGGAGTAACTCATTAGGGCTTGCCTTATAGGTCTCTTGTCCAGCATCCTTTGTGCACTGACCATATCAGACCTGAAGGAACTCAGGATCCGTTCTCCTGTTTCTCTTTGTGATGTTTGGTTTCCTGTCTGCTTGCACCCTCTCCCCATTGGCTTCCTTTGATCTCTGCCACTTTCAGAACCTGGCACTCTGCGCGGCTGTCCATTATGTGGGCCCAGACGCCTCTGTTCGCCTGGGTGCTTCCACTTCCTCTCTCTTAAAAGAGATGATGCTCCAGCTCTTTAACTGAAGGTCATCCTGGTTAGTAAGACATGACCTTTTCCATGTACTAATTCCTCAGCCGCAATCTGATTCTCTCCATTAGATGAAGATGAATTATTACATAACTCATGAGTCAAGTTCTAATGTTTTCTTTTCCTGTCTTTGGCTGACTTTTCCTTAGCTAAACGCAAAACAAGACTTATGCAGAAGCCAACGGGGTGGGAGCCGCACAGAGACAGCTCGAGGCCTGGTTTAAACACAGCAACCATCCATGGGTGGGCTAAACCATGGTTGGTTGGGGGCATGTGACAGCAAGCCTTGCGGGTGGGATGTTGCATTAAAACTGGGGTGTTTTCCCTTCCCTGACCCAGAGTTCTGGGTTTGCACGTCTCAGAGCTTACAAGCGTAGGAACAAAGCAGATGTGGTGAATCATCCGGGGGCAGCCCACGTGCTTCCTCTCCCCCATTCTCTGACCACCCACGGCTTCAGCAGCCCCCCAAGGGCTGTTGCATGCAGACTGGGGGCACCTGCTGGTTTCAGCCTGACTTCCCACTGACTTGCAGCTGGGAACACACAAAGGAACGTGAGAACAGCTTGTGTCCTCCTGCATTCAGTGTGTGGAGGGGGCCATATGTACCCTCAATTATATTTTTAATAGGTTGTGCTGTTTGTTTGATTTCTCCCTTTCTTTCAAAGCTGCTGGTAACTCTTGTGAGTTTTGGGCGAGCTAGAAATGGAAGCAAACACACAAAAACCCTTGGAAAAAGTTCAGTGAGTGCTAGAAGGCGAGGACCATCCGTCGGTAGCTCAGATACCTGCAACAGAGCCAGGAGGAAAGAGCTACTTCCAAAGACAGCGGACAAAGACTTTTTTCCAGGTGACTAGTGGCAAAGCACAGCCTCCAGCGCTGCTGCATGACCTCACACCTGGTGCAGTGTGACTATGGTGAATTCGCTTATGAGGTCATTTTGTTTCAAGTTTTTTCAGAGGAGGTATATATTGCCCCAGAGGGTGCAATGCATGTACCTTGTGACGGATAGTTACTGGGATCGCATCTCTTTTAGGCCACAGAACACTGGAGTGCCACATACAGATCGCCTTTGCTCAAGTGACTGTTTCTGAGGTCAGGAGACCAGTGTAAGGTCAGTACATCTTTATAATGTCCTCTGTAACTTGCCATAGGCTGGCAAAATGTTCACACTGGAAGGATGTGTCAGAAGACTTTGGCGAGGCAGAGTGAGAGCAATTCGGATTGGACGAGTCCTTGGAAATAAGGCTATTTGGATAATCTGAGAAGAAAGACTTGCTGAATGCCTTAGATCACCTCATTCAGCTACACTTATTCAGTGTTCAAGCAAATGCCCTTCATACATTCTGGGGGGAACATGGCTGTGCCTAGTGGCCATCCCCCTGGCTGCCAATGTCGTGCCAGGCATGCATTTGGCATGCATGTGATGGGCTTGTGTGCATGGATTGATCCTGGGCTGGTCAGGGCCCCTGCGGGTGTGAAGGAATTCTCTGTATACACGTACATGAGCCAGATGGGGATCTGTGAGAATTCCCTCCCCAAGCACAATTTTTTCAATGTATCCTGTCCGCCACCCCAAATACAAACACAAGCTGGGGAGTAACTTTCTGGGAATTGTCCTGAGTGCCTGTTCATGTTCAAACATGCCTACTTGCACAAGCGCAAACGTCTGAAAATGTGCCGTGCTTTCCCCCCAAACCCCTTTTTATGCTTTAGCCCAGCCTTCCCCAACCTGGTGGCTTTCAGAGGCATTTGGACCCCAACTCCCAGAATTCCCATCCAGCAGACCATTGATTAACTGGGAATTCTGCACTCCAAACAGTTGGCAAGGCTGCTTTAGCGTGTGGAGGGGACAGTGTGCACTCGGCCTGTGCAAATCATTTTATTCTGGGAACCATTAGTGCTGTCCATGTCATCTTTGTCTTTTACTGGTTAATGACTGCTTTGGATTTTAATAGGGGTAAAACTGCTTTTCTGTTTTTACGACATGTGCAAGTTGGTCCTAAACATGCCTACACAGAAGGAAGCCCCAGGAAATTCGGTGGAAGCCTGTATAGGATTGTAAATGCTGCCCCACACATTTTGAAATATCATGTGAGTGGGCCATAGGGCAGCCTGGGCTAGTCCTGCCGCTCCCTCTAGGGGTTCAATGCATAACTTTGCAGGCCTGAAGGACCACTTTGCATATTATTGCTGTGATGTAGCAAAGGCCGAAAGTCCGTGCAAACACCTGCCACGCCCGCAGCATCGTTTTCCAGGATATTCAGTATGTGGGTGCTGCCTGGCCCAGCGCCTGTCCCCCTGTGGATCCTTTTGGCTGGTGCTTGAATGCATTATGATGGCTTCTAAGTGTCCCCCCCCCCCCCGCCACCCCATTAGCACTGTAGAGAGGGCTGAAATCTAGGCGTTGTTAAAGCATGGAGGGAAAGCCCTAATCTCCTGTTTGGTGCATGTAGCTAGTTGCTCAAATAGCACATAGGGCAAGCGTCCCCCTGCTTTTGAAGTCGGAGGGGCGCCTGGAATTTTGGGAGTAGTGGGCAAGGTGGTCACGCAGCACTCCTATCCCAGAAGCCAAACTGTTAATATGCAAAGAAACGCAATTTGCTGAAGCACAAGACGGAGGTGGGCCTGAGCCTCAAGACACAACACCACTCTTTTAAACTCATACGCATATGTCATGGTCATCTCTCTCCCTCTTTGGAGTCAAGCACTGATTTATTGTTCTGTGCAGGCAAGTCTTATGGCAACCTTTTGCATGAAAGCTCTCCAAAATGCCCCATTGATAACCTTGCTAAGGTCCAGTAAATTCGCCGCAGTGGCTTCTTTTATGGAGTCCATCCATCTCATATTTGGTCTCCCTTTTCTTCTGCTACCTTCAACTTTCCCCAGCATGATTGTCTTCTCCAGGGAGTTTTGCCTTCTCCAAAATAAAAATGATGTGCTCAAAGCATGACAACCTCAGTTTTTTGATTTTTGCTTGTAGGGAAAACACTTTGAATTCCTGGCTTTGATTATGTTAAACAGAAAACAAGCAAAGCTGGCTGTAGGTGACAGATCACGTGTTCACAGAAATCCTTAGCAAAGGAAACAAACTGGAGCAGCTTCTCTGGAACTAGTCCATTGGTCCAATAAGACCCACTGGAACACTGATTTCAGACTCGCTGGTGATAACTGTCCCCCCTTCCCAACAACTAAGCTCTCAAAGATCGGACCCTCAAGACAGCTCCTTAGTTTTCTGATCTCTGCTCTCTCCATCTTTGGCACTGCATTCTCACATGCTCCATCCCTCTCTTTGTCTGAATCGGAATCTATTCCTATAACCTTTGGAGGCCCCTCTGCAGGCTAATCTTTATAACACACACACAATAATAAATAACATTTAAGAAGGAAAAGCTAGCCTGGCAGTCACCGAGAGGGACATCCGGGGGCCCGGTGGCTCCTGTGGTCACCATGTTGGAGCCCCTGGACAAGAGCACATACATCAGTGACTTCCGCATTCTGCAGAGATCCCATCACTCCCTGGACATATTTGATGGCAGCCAGATCTCAGCCATCTGTGTGGTGCTAGTCCCTGTGCCACAGCACTGGATCAGCTGGGCTGTATTCGAGAAAAGTGGCAGAACAGGCTTTTTCAACTGTCCTTCTATGATTAATTATTATAATAATTCCAAGTACTGTGGCTATGTGGGAGAGTGTGGGACGTGCTGGACATTTTATCAGCTTCTTGGTTTTCTTTGGACATTAATGGTTTAAAATCCATCATGTGTCTGCATCAAAATTCAGTCAACAACCTTGAGCAGGACCTGTGACCGTTGCAGCATCTTTGGAGTGGTTTCCATGGAACGGCGCAGTGAGAGGTTGGCCATCCTCCAAAAGCTGAGGCCCATTTCGTACCGAGAAACAGGAGTGAGGAGGTACAGGAGGGTTCTTGTGATTATTGCCTTGGGTTATCCAAGAGCACCACTGGGCCCCTTCCCTTCCCTTCCCTTCCCTTCCCTTCCCTTCCCTTCCCTTCCCTTCCCTGGAGAATCTTCAGGTTCTTTCAACCTCTCTGAAAGATCTTCTGTGCTATACTTTTTGTTTAGAATTCTCTGGAAATTCAATTACATATTTATGAAGTAGTATCTCACGGCACAACACAGTCAATCTTTCAAACTATCTTGGAGAGGGTTCTTTGATGGGTGGCAGGGAGGGAAGGAACAACAGCTGTGGACGGGTGAGCCAACTTCCTCTCTGGTAACGTTGCCATGGCCCCATCAGCAGCTTCTGATGTCATTTGGGAAGGGAAGGGCGGCTGGGTGCTCTCCAGGTGTCATGGGACTCCAGTTCTCTTCAGTTTCAGTCAGCACAGCCAATGCTTGGGGAGCATGGGAACTCTAGTCCAACAGGATCTGGAGGGCTACAGGTCTCTTGCAGGCTTTTCATCATGTGGGGGAACCACAGGGATGCTTCACATATGACAGGGGGCTTCTGAAGAGTGCCTTCCCTCCCATATCCCTCTGAAATTATTGCTCATATCTGGGCAGATTTCTGGTACATTAGAGACACACCTGCAGTATTTTAGGGTGCTGGAATTTAGAGCCTCACCTTGGCTACTGTGGTTGTCTGGGCATCTACCTACCAACTGGGCTAAAATCCTATTTCTCTTTGGCATAGACAAGGCAAGGGCATGGGGTTCAGGGCCCTGAACCAAGGTTGTTTGCTTCTGCACAGAAAAACTTACTCTTCTGCAAAGAAAAACTTGCACCACTGCTAGTAGTGGAGCTTCAAGGGTGGTGGGAATTCCATGGTGATGGCGCTGCAAGGCCCCCTGTATGAAGATCAGGATTGGACAGTTCCAGAATAAAACAGCTAACAGGGAAGGTGGGCCTTGCCTGGCCAATGGACACTTGTCCAATCGACTGACCCCCAGGTTCCCGGCTATGATGTCCAGGTAGGGCCACTTGGATTGCAACAGGCCACGGCACTTTACATCACGCTCTTTCTGCTGCAGAGCTGAGCATAAGGTCATGAAGCGCTTTCTGCATGGCGGCTGCTTTGAGCCTCTCCTGCATGTGGCTCCTTCAGGGTTTGCTTATCACAAGCTGCTGCCTGGCAACCTGCTAGTCACCTGCTCCGCCTCTGCTTCTGGGCTGCATTGCATGATCTGGCAGATTAATAAGCCGCACTGGGCCCCAGCATGTGCTTGAGCCGCAGCTTGTCCTTCATCCAAACCCAGGGAACGTGGCTGTTAGCAAACCAGCTACAGCCCTAAAACAGTCCATGGGGTCTTGTGGTTCGATAATGATGCCCACAAAACGCCCTCTCTGATGACACGGCAAGATACCCAGCCCATGCCACAACTCAAGGTGGCTTAAATAAAGGAGCCACCGTGGAATGTGGCGACTGTGCTAACCCAGTGTGAATAATCTCAGTCTGAGTCTCTCCCGCAAACATCACCTCAGTGCCTCTGGACCTCCTCAGCTTTGCTTCAGCTGGGCATGTCTAGAACTCGCACTCTGAAGGGTAAACAGTCAATAACTTAGAGTTTTTTCTGGCCACACAACTCTCCTTCCCCTCCTCCTCCCTTTCTTCCCAGGGTTTTCAAAAAAATCCGCAGGAAGCGTCACTCCATGGTTGCAAAACAGGAACACGAGATCTGGAAGGAGGAGTGCCCCCCAAGAGGTTGGGGTCTGGGAATCAGCGGATCCGAAGACTCGATGCAGCCTTGCTGTAGTGAGTGTGTCCGTAAGCCAAGCACAGCGAGACCTTGGTTTAAATTGCCTGCTTATGTGTAGTCCAGCGTATTGATTCTGCTTGTTTGTGACACAGGATCTCCTTTGGACATTGACATATCAGGGGCTGGACCTCCACTAGAGCCCCTTCTGTTTATTGGCCAGTGCTGTCACAATTGTTATGCAAAATCCCTTTTGCATGGGGGGGTCACATGCCAGTGAATGCAGCCCAATTTCCACAGTGTTGGAAATCTGATCTGCACATCTGTGATTGTGGGAGAAGCAGGAAGAGTTGGGAAGCTGATGCAAGCAGGGGAATGGGGTTTTTTTTAGACGCATTGCATGCAAGTTTGTTTGTTTATTATTTATTTATTTAAAACATTTCTATGCTGCCCCCATCGCAACAAAGCCTCGGGGTGGCTCACAAGCCTCTGGGCGGCTCACAAGTTCACGGGTATGAAGTAGTATGGTTTAAATAAAGAAAAGAAATAGAAATTCACAGCTCCTGCCCAAAAGGCAGAGCACCCTTCCTTCCCTGGCTGACTTTCTCAGGGGTACAAATCACTGAAGCTGATGGGATTGATTACTGACTAGACACACATAGGATGCTTCCAGTCAGTTGTTCTTTGCTGCCCATCATGTGCCAATTTTCACAGGAGTAAAGGTCATTGATGATAATGTATGCTATTTATTTATTTACATGTTTTTATAGGGTGCCTATAATTGCTGAGGCCTTCCCAGGCAGCTTACAATGCATAAAATGTATCAATAGTGTGAAACACATTAAAACTAATTAAAACATAATGAATTAAACATTTAGAAAAGCAATTAAAAAGGGCCACAGCATGCAGGCTAAATGTTAAAAAAATTCCTAAACAGATATTAATATCTGGCTAGAATGGATATTGGACAATGCCGACAACTTCACAACCCCATAGATACAACATACGCATGCAGCCCTTAAGCTTAGCTATGGAGAGAGAAGTCTCACTGAGGTCTGCTTGAGTTACTTCTGAGTAGACATGCATGCAGGGTGTTTTCCGCTAACTGCTCCTCACCCAGCACTTGAAGCAACGTGAGAGAAAAGTGTTATTCACTGATTCGCACCTCCGTGCTTTAGCAAATGCTTTTTCAAAAGCCTGCTAGAGTACTTCCTCTGCAGTCCAGCACCCCCTTGCAGCCTCTCCCCCATGCCTCCAAGAGTGGGACAAACTTAATAGACACTGAAATATATCTGGTGGAAAAAGGAAACATATAAAAAGCCATGATATCTGGAGAAATCCAGGATAAATCAGCAAAAATAGCATGAGGGGGGCAGGTTGGAGTGCAAGTGAGGCAGGGATGACAATGCTGGTAAAAATCTCTACTGGAGATCCCCCCAGGAGGAAGCTTTTTATCCATTTTTATGGCACAATCCTGTATTTCATGGGGGGGGGGGAGATCCCTGCATGAGCATGATCACATCTGTCTCCCCCCACCCCAGCACGATCACAGACATTGTAGTTTCCCTGAAAATAAGACACTGACTTTTTTTGGCTCACAAAAACATACTAGGTCTTATTTTTGGGGTAGGTCTTATTTTATTTTTTAATGGGTACAACAATCCACACTTATTCATGTACAACAGCATGAATACATGTACATTTGGTACATTTGGTATCACTCCGCCTGTGACAGGAGCCGGCTCTATAGAGGAAGCATCGGCTTAGGCAGCTCTGCTCCCTCCGCAGGGAGCATGTTTCCTTCACACAGTGCATTAAGTTAAAGTTAAGTTAAAAAATAAAGTTTAAAAAAGCTTTTTATGTTCCCAACTGATCCTGGGAATAAACACAGCTAGGTCTTATTTTTGGGGTAGGTCTTATATTTTAGCAAGTGCCAAAAATAGTACTAGGTCTTATTTTCGGGGAAACACGGTATATCCCTTGAATATGGACGTGCTGTTCCCCACCTCATCTTGGGCTTCTGCTGTAGCCCAAGTGAGTGGAGCAAACATTTTTACATTATTTTTAAAATTTTAATTAATTTTATTTTTAATCTATTTTCAATTGATTTTAATTTTAATTAATGTTTAGTGTGCAGTGTGCATTGGACATATTTTTTTCAAACTATAGTCTGCCCCCCCCAACAGTCTGAGGGACAGTGAACTGGCCCCCCATTTAAAAAGTTGGAGGACCCCTGCTGTAGAGCATGGCAATCATATGAATCTTTCAGCCTAGCAATCATATTATATTTTGGACAAGTTGTCGGGGTCTGCATTACAGTTGTTGGAGTTACTGAAAATAGACGGGGTGGGGCCAACATAGCCCAAGTTCCAGAATAATTTAATTTGTAGCTCTTACTGTTAGTGAGTAAGGAATCGCAACCATTTAGGATGGGGGAAAATGCGCAAATGAAGGGAATTACTTGGCAGGCCAGACTCGGTCCTCCATTGGGTTGGATTTCGCCTGCAGGTCTGAGGTTCCACAGCCTTAGCAAACAGGAGATGAAGAAAACACAGGCCTACCAGAAGGTCCCACTTTTCTAAATCTAGAGACATCTTTGATCCCACTGAACAGCATCGGCAGGCAACTTGTTAAATTATATATGCTTCTCCCCCACCTCCCTCTCAGCACAAACCCTGAAAAATCTCACCGGCAGTCAAGGGATAAGTGATGAAGCCCGCCTTGCGGCCCTTTGACCAGAGTCGCTGGCCAGGAGAGCAGGCCCCAAGAACGGCTGCTGGCCTGCTTGCAGATTGCTTTGCAGAGAAATCTCGCACCTGCAGAGCCAATCTGCTTTGGGCCTGTGAGTCCACAGGGCAAGCAGCCATGCTCCTTCCCTATAGCACAGCCAAGCTTTCACCTGGGGGCCTGTGGAGACAGCGTTGTTGGCTGCTGACTTCCAGGACTTTGGGCCAACCTCCCACGCTCAGCACAGCCTACCTCCCAGGGTGGGTGTTGTCAGGATAAACCAGAGCTATGTAGGCTGCCTTGAGTTCCTCACTAGTGTGTTGGTGTTACATCCATCAACATGTGCTGCAATCACAAAACTTTGTGATAACACCACCACCCTTGCCCATTAGGTAGAGACTTGCTGGATCAAAGGGATTCAATTATCCGACAGTGTTTTGAAACTCCACCTTTGATGGAATCTGGAGCTGACATCATCCTGTGCCAGGAGCAGTCCTCCTTTGCTCCAGGTATGTTGGAAACTGAATGCATTTTCCTGGAGACAAAATAGCAGAACCGTCTAGAATTTCCTTTCTTATTGCACCTGATGCAGGCAGGGCGTAAAGAATGCCGATATCTACAGAAGCTTTTTACTTTTTACAGTTTACAGCTGGTTACAGAAGCAAATGCAGCTTTTTCACAATTACTGAAAGTCTCAACCACTTGCAGAAGATTAATTTTGATAATTTTGATGTGGGAATTTGATGGTGTTTACACACTGAAACATCACCTTCGCAGGACTCTTTAGGTGTATCCAACCTAATTCTGGCAAGATTGACAACAACAAAGTGTTTCCTTCCTCTATACATTTTCTCTTGAGCCATAAAGGATAGAAAACACCTCCTTTAATTTAAGAAAGCCAAGCTCCTTGGGTTGTTGGGTTCCCTACTAATTCCCAAGTGCTACAATGGCCACCGTGTTGCCAGTACAAATCTTGCTCCAGCAAGCTGCAGGGGTCAGTTAATATTGCTTCATCTGAGAGCCTGCCGTTTCCACTGACTGACTGCTAGCAAACTCGGGATGTGATTGACTTCTGCTTCAATCGGTTTGTCTTTTCTCAGAGGACCGCCCAATGCCTGTCAAACAGATGATGGCTTTTCTGATGTTCATAGTCATGGTGGGCATCGTCTTTGGTGAGTTCCTCAAAGGTCCCGTCTTAACGGGGTTTTGTTGTACTTACCTCATCTGGGGAAGAGGGTTATTTCCCCCCTTCCCCACTCCATCTATCAAAATAGGCATGGATCAAGGCTACTCAACAGAGGAGCCTCTCAAGACTGTGACGTGTAAGTGGTTGCTATTGAATTGGATTCGGGGTTCTTGAAAGCCCAGCCAGCAATGCCAGCCCCAGTTTCTGTGGGCAAAACACCCACCCCGCTGCGAGCCCCTTCGGCCAGGGAGCCTCCCTGGAAACCGCCACCGTCTCCAGCTGCAGCTGCTCCGCGTTTTCCTCCCACTGTGCCTCCTGTGTGTCCGTGTGCCAGGCAGACAGAGAAGCAAGGAGTCCATGACGGTGGCCTCCACCTCAGCCCCATGGGCAGCAAGCAGCTTGCCACAAGGAAGGGGAGTGACTCCAGCAGCTCTGCGGCCGGGCCTACCCTTAAGGCCAGCCCTGCTCAGCAGTAATGGCTGGAGCCGCCTGTGCTCCCTTGCGCTTGCCTGAGGGAGTGGGCGGGGCATTCTGGGGAGACTTCATTGGCTCAAGGACCAGAGGCACCAATGCCAAGAAGGAAGGCGGGGCCAGGGGGTCACATGGGAGGGCTTCTGGGCGGGAGAAGCAGGGAAGAAAGGAGGGGGTGGGCCGCCCCAGAGGAGCCGTCATTGTGCTTGGGCTGCAGTCGGAGAAGGAGCTGCCTCTGATCCCCAGGGTGGCCACAGAGGCAGGCCAGCTCTGAGACCTCGGCCATACCGATTTCCTCCCTCTTTTCAGCACACAGACAGTTTCGTTTCTTGGAGCTTGCAGGAAAAAGCCAACTCTGACACCCCCCCTCTGAGTTTTCTCCTTCATTTAATGGTTAATTAAATATATTAAATGAGCATATCAAATAAAACAAATATATTGTAAACACTTTAATTTATGAGATGGAAATGTAGTTCACTGTGTGGCCCCTGGGTTCTGTGTCGAAGTCCTCAGTGACCCTCAAGGTACAACAAGTTGGCCTGCCCTGTTTTTAGGGGCCACATTTCAGCAGGGTGCAGAGATGCGGGGGCCAAAAATGCAGCACCATCCAGCGCAGTTCACAAGTTAAACCTCCTACTGCCAACAGCTAAGCACTGGGTGAGGTATTTCCGTCTTTCAGCACGAGGGGAAAAGGCTGCACAAAAGATGGGGAACCCCCAGGGCGGTTGGCAGGTGGGAAAAATCAGGTGAGGCTGGAGGAAGGAAGGGGGCAGGCCATTGGAAGAACCCCCAAGGGCTAAACTGGCCCCTCAGGAGGGCTCGGTTTCTCCCTTGGGGCTGGTGTGTCCCACTCTGGCTCACTTAGTTTCTTTTGGTTCACTGCGTAAACGCATGTTTGGTCCTGCTACAAATTAGAATAGGAATGGCACAATTTGAGTGAATAATCATTGATCCAGAAGCGTGTTAATGCACTTCACGTTTCCTTCCAGGATTTGTGTCTGGCTTCTGCACCTCTTCTGATACTTTCAAGCAGGCGATGAAGGTGCAGCTGAGGTGAGAGGATCTGCTCCATTAATATATCACATATTGTAATTTGCAGAGGGATTTGGTAGCTTGACAAGCTGTGGGGCCATGTACACACCCCTACTTTTAGACTGAACATTAGAGTTGCTCTCCACAGTGCTGAAATACCCCCCCCCCAAAAAAAAGGGGTTTGGCATCAAGGATAGCTCCTTATAAATTCAGGGTAACATCTAGAGTGGATATACCCTGCTCCCACAACATGGGAACAACAAGCATCCACTGGTTCTGTGCCAAATAAAATATTCAAAAGACTTAATGATTTAACTGTAGGCAAAGTGTGCACACTATCAGATTAATTTTCCTTCTTGTATTAGGTTAGTGGAAGGAAAGGCCAGAATCTGTAACCTCAGGTCCATTTTGGACTGAGATATGTGTAAGTTTTGACATGTGGGCAAAAGCTTTACAACAGAAAAAGAAAGTTGGTTCTGTCTAGGTTTTGCTAAGCTCAAATGTAGGTTCTTTACAGTGAGACCCACCCTGCTTTGCCAAATGTGCATGAATATATTTTTCCTGTTAAGGCAGAGACGCCCTCGATACTTCCTTCTTATAGATGCTACTCAGGTCCCTGCTTGTGACTCAGAATGTACAATGTTCTGGACGCCATCCATAGCGAGCTTGCTAAAATACAGCAAAAAAGGGAGATGGATGTGTCTGCTGTCTGTGGCAGGTGATACATGGAAAGAATATTTTAACGCTGACCTCTTTCCTTTAGAAACTGAATGAAGAGAAGGAGCTACCCCAGTTTCTTTTCCTCTGTGGAAGATGCCGTTTCCCTTTACTTACAATGACAAGTATCAGAAAGCAGGGTTTGAGCAAGGAAACCACATTCCTTCAGTCTTGAATGGGCCCCTCAGATCATGGCCACTTGAGCAAAAACACCATTTTGATATTAGAGTTTCTTGTCTAGTTTTGGGAATGCAGCATCAGTCCTCATAGTATATGAATTCTGAATCTCCTGGCTCTTCCTCAGTTCTGGAGATAACATATAGTATTCCTTGCCTTCCTCATTTCTGGCCTACATGGACAGTATGACAGATCACATGTACTGCTATCGCACTTGGTTGAGCCAACCCAGACGTCACGTCGTTCCTGTAACTAGCAGTTGTGTGAATGGTTTTCAGCACGACTACAGCAAAGGGTGTGGGGCAAAGCCTACCTACCTCCCCTCCATGGTCTTGTTCCAGGTGACGCGACCTGTTTTCTTCAAAAAATCCCATTCATGTAATTGCTGGTTGCATGAATGATGCCATATCCATTTTGGCCTTTGGATGGTCTGTAGGGAGCTTCTCAATGGCTAGAGCTGTTTGGGACAGAGGGAGATTTTGCTAGTCTGGACTGTCTTTGCTCATGTCTGCATAGCCGCCAGAATGAGGTCCTTCAGGAACATCTTCAGCAACAGATTGGTGTTTTCCGTGAGAAGGTTGCTGGGCTCCAGAGTTATGTTGACACCCTTGGAAGTGTCCACAGACACTGGGAGATACAGAAGGTGAGGGCACAGTACACAGGAGGTACAGCTCTTTTTGGCTTCATCTTTTTCAGAACTGCTGGTTTAATACCCAGTTACCCATTTCCAAGGGCTTGCGATCATTCAGGTCACAGGCTGAGGCAAAGTTTTTGAGGGGAGAGAGAAATCACCCACACAATTTCTTCTTACGGGAAGAAGTGTGGTGTGTTTGCATAGCTGCAGGTTGGTCTCACCTCCACATGTTGTGTTTCCGTGACAGTATCAACCCCAGCAAGTGGGCAACTCCAGAATGGGACACAACTCGATCCAGAAGGAGGACTTTGCCCTGAAGTCTGCGGGTAGGACAAGGCTAAGACATGTCAATGCGAAGGGATCACACGCCTGCCTTTCTCAGCTCATGCTGCCTTTTGTGGTGTGGGGCATTCTTCATGGGAAAGCAGAAAATGGGGTGGCCTCACAAGCTTACCTTATTTTATTTATTTATTTTTCGATTTATATCCTGCCTTTTTCCTGTAAAGGGCTCAAGGCAGCTTACATCATTCTCCTCCTCCATCTTATCCCCACAACAACAACCCTGTGAGGTAGGTTGGGCTGAGAGTCTGTGACTGGCCCAAAGTCACCCAGTTGGCTCCATGGCTGAGCGGGGACTAGAACCGAGATCCTCTGAGTCCCAGTCCCATGCTCTGAACCACTACACCACACTGGCTCTCTTATGTAGCAAAGGCCGGCTGGCAGGGAAGCCCTGCGACTCCTGCGAGCAAAGGATCGGTGGGCGAGAGAAGGGGGAAAAGCAGCCCAGAGAGAGAAATGAGGGGGGAAAGAGAGAGAAATGAGGCCCTGTGAGCAGATGGGGAAAGGGAGGGGGAGAAGGGAAGCAGCGGCAAAAATAGAAGGGGATCTTTGGGGAGGAGGGCATGAATACTTCTCCCTCAAAACCAACACAGTGCAGTCGCATCACCCTCCTCTGCCCTGAGGTGGGGGTCCCCCAGTGCGGTGCCTCCAGACTCCAGTGGCATCCGTGTGGAGGGGGCCCCAACATGGTGCCTGGAGAGAGAGGGGAGTGTCTCACACATTTCCATCTGCTCAGGTAGGTGGACGAGGAGCAACGGGATGGAAGGGAAGGCAGCTGCAAGGCCTCCCACTCAGGTTTTTGAGGCTGAGTATGGGAATCTGCCTGCCTTGGAAAGGGAGGAAGGTTTGTCAGGATGGGAGGGGGAGCCGGAGCTGGAAAGAGCTCCTTGACCCAGCCAGGCGATGGCAGATGAAGCGAGCAGAGCAGTTTTGGTGTTTCCGGCATTCCCTCCATCAAGCCCTCAAGCACCAAAGTCAGTCAGAAGCCTTGCTGAAAGGGAGGGACGGGGTTATGGGGTTTCTGGCTGGGATTCAACTCCTAACCTGGGCAGATGCTTCTTCTACCACTCTAGGAGAAGGCTTCTTTTATTTATCCTGTTCCATAACCAGGTAAGTTTCAATAGAAGAACCACTTCTCCATGGTTTGATAAGGAGAGAGAAAGAGGGGGTGACCAGCTCACAAGAGTGCCCTTGGACAACTAAATTTTTATTTCCCCCCACTTTAATATATGCATGGATTTGTATGAAATGCACCCAGATTTCTAGCAATTATACATAGACTGTCACAAAAGTGGGCCAGATATCCGAGAATGTATCAACTTAAAGGCAGTTTCTATATGTCATCCATTCCATTATTCTAGGATCCTGATTCATTGCATTATAGAAGGTGAGTGTTTATCTATTCAATTTTGCAATAGCAGTCTTCTAGTATTTCAAAGGATGCAGAGAATCATTCTCCCCTTCCATTTGTCAATTTCCGTGAAGCAGGTAAATCATTTAAAAGCGTGTATATATCAGTGAATATTAAAAACCGTTCCAGCACAAAAGTTATTGGCTTAATATCCTTCTGCCAAAATGAAGCAACTAACCACTAGGCACTGGCAAAACATAGGTTTAAATGAAGTATTAATTGCTTGGTACTGCCAGCAGTTATTTGGATTAGACAGTCCCTTTTCAAAGAGGCTCTGTGGTACCTGAAAAGATACATGAAACAAAAGCTTTTGCTGAAAAGACTCAGCCCATAATCTGTTGATGTGGCAGGTAGGCACCAAAAGAGCATATGATGAAACATTTTGTGGTGTTGCCCAAATATGCACATGCTCCAGAAAGGTTGGGGACCCCTGCTCTGAGGCACATCCTAGTTCTGTGGGATTTCTTTCTTCTCACATCACAATAATGCCCATTGGTGCAGCATAGAAGCACCACCAGGATGAAGATGTAATCTCCACAAGACAGGACAATGTGCCGTTCATTCCTTCATTGCTCATTCATCTGGAGCTGGGCAATGGAAGTCATGAGATCAAACCATATTTGGGGCTGTTTGAACCGAAGCTTGTTATTTGATTTACACTTACCAGCTCTGAGTCCCACATTCTCTGTGTCTTCTAACTAATTCTGAATTCTTGTTTCATGCACTAATATCTCTAGGGGCCTCAGTTGTTAAATTCAGCAAAAGCTTTCACAGTGGAGCACAGATTTGCATGTTGGGGTTCTGCTGGGATTACTCACGGTCCCCAGATGTGATTTTACAGGTAGGAATCCTTGAAAATACCATTTTCTACCCTTCTGAGAGATTCCTTCCTTCCTTCCCTCCCGTCTGTCTGTCATGGTTTGTTTCTTGCACAGAAATCTAGTTTCATTGTCTCCAACTGGCAATTACCAGAAATAACCCAGGTGAATGTGGCAAGCAAAGGCTGAATTTTCAGGTCAGCTCTAAGGGACATGAGTTACACATATAACCGTGCTTCATATAAATGAGGCCATTTGTAAACAAACCCTGGACAACAAGTACAGAGCCCACTACCAAATTTCTAGCCAATGGTTACTTCCGCAGATTTTGTTCAAAACTAGCCTAACGTAAAGCACAAGCCCATGTGGAAGCCCATAAATACACCAGCTCAATTTTGCCCAATCTGTCATGGAAAACAGTGTGAGAAACTGATGCAGTTCTGTGCGCTGTTCAGAGGCAGTGTCAGTAAGTGGCCCACAAGTCCCGAAGCTCTCACTTGCGGCCCTGGATCTCTGGGAGACCTTCTGCTCCTTCTGGTCCTGCCCTGGGTCTAGCCCTACCCCTGGCTCTGCCCCTCTGCCTGACCAACGTGCCATTGCTTCATGCAAAAGCTAGTACTTTGTAAAAGCAGTACTCACTTTCTCTTCATTAGTTTGGACAAATGTGCATCAACTGGGCCACTCCTCTTCTGTTGCTGTGCTTAGAAATGTGCCTGAGTTTGGTTGTGCGTGGCACCGCTCAACCAAACCTGGTATCTGGCTAGAAGGGATATTGGCCAATGCCGCCAACTTCACAGCCTCATAGATGCAACATAAACATGCAGCCCTTAAGCTTAGCTATGGAGAGAGAAGTCTCTGGGCTCTGCTTCCTGAGTAGATGTGCACAGACCTTGCACCACATGCCACCTTCCCATGCTCCGAGGCTCACTGCATTCAAGGTATTGTTGTACGTATACAGATGTATATACATATGGATGTATATGGATGCACTGTTTTAGTTCTACACATTCAGCACTGAGTTCCTCCCCGCCCCGTAAAAGATGCATACACATCTTGAGCCTACAATTCTGAAAAGGCATTTATGTAAGGGAACTGTTGCATCTGACTCCCACAAGAGTGATGAAGGTGAAGAAAGGAAAAAGTGATGTGTGGGAAGACTTACAATGTTCCCTGGATGTTGGCAGCAGCAATGCCATTGTGAGCTCAGCCGGGGTCCCCTCATGCACCCCAGGGTGTACTGCTAACCTGAGAGCTGGTGACAGTGAGAGAAAGTTTCTCCATGCATGCAAATCATGTGTGCAAATTCCAATGGCACACAGAAACGGGCACCGAGCGTGGGACTGCAGTCAAACCAGCAGATCATTAATAAAATAATGAATGCCATTAACACCAGTTAAAACTAGTCAAAGTTACCTTAGATGTTTGGGGTTGAATTCCGATGAATTTAACTGAACTTATACCTCACTCAAATCAATGAGACAAGTTAGTGTAACTCAAGCACCCTTGGTTTCAGTAGCTACAGGTTTTACCAACTTCACCCAGGACCCACCTTTCGAATTCTACTTGAGGCATAGACTGCCAGAATATGGGCAGACATCCCCCCCACTCCAATCATGTGTCTTAAAATATTAGCTACTTGGTTGTTTTTATGTATTTATTTAAAGTTTTTATAAGCTGTCCCATTACTAAAAGTCTCTGGATGGCTTACAGAGAACAAAAGGATGGCTTACAAAGAGCAGTTGTTCAGTTCTCCAGTCTTCTTTAATGTTCTCCTGATAGTCACAGAGTGCTTCGTTTTTCAGCGGGACAATTCTCCTGGGAACTGCTGGGCCATGGATGGCTCTCAAGGCTATGTAGTTGTCAGACTGTCCCAAGCTGTCTGCCCGGCTGTTGTAGCCTTGGATCACATTCCAAAGGCAATGTCTCACACAGAGGAGATAACCAGCGCCCCTAGAAACTTCTCTGTCTATGTGAGTACCGCCTTATCTTTATCAGAATGTCTCTCCTTTGTTCCTTCTTGCATTGAGAAGCCATCTCATAGACGGTCTGGTTTCTGTTGCTGCTGCTGTCTAGAGTACGCACAGGATGTTGGCCTGGAAGCCTTTGCTCAGGAAGCAGCAGGGTGGGGTGGGGTGGGGGACGCCTTGGCATCTTTACCACCTTTCTGCATTCTCTTTTATTTCAGGGATTCAAAGATGATTTTGAAAAGGAGGAAGGACACTTTTTAGGGTCATTCGTCTACAGAATTGATGACTTCCCTATGCAATCATACAAACTGGAGGTATGCTCTAGAGCAGCGGTCCTCAAACTTATTCAAAAGGGGGCCAACTGAAAGGCTGTGGTGACCATTGTGGGCTTGGTGAGGTGGGGGTGCCCAGGGGCGCGGTCTGGTGAGGTGCCCTCGGGCGCACGCGAGACGGCATCAGGTGCATGCGGTGGTGGCTCACTCGCTCAGAGATCTCCCAGCGAGTCCAAAACCATCTCTGAGCGAGCAAGCCACCACCTCCCTGCCTGTGCTGTGAGGCAGCAGCGGGCGTGCGTGTACGGGAGGCAGGCGGTGGCGCAGGCCAGATGGATGCCCTTGGCGGGCCGGATCCGTCCTGCGGGCTGTAGCTTGAGGGCCCATGGGAATGATTAAACAGTCAGCACAGATTAGAACAACTGACTAATGCCAGCCTCCCCCAACCTGGCACTCTCTGGAAGTTCTCGACTGCAACTCCCATCAACCCCAGACAGCAGGAAAGCTGGATGTAAATGATGGGAGGTGTAGTCCAACACATCTAGAGGGTGTCAAGCTAATGAAGGCTGGCTTATGCAAATACTTCACCAGTCATTAATATGTAATGAATTTTTCTGGAAGTTTGAGTGAAAGACATGGTCTCAGTCTCCATGATGACTTGCTTCAGTGGCTACTTCGGAACAGCATTGTAAACACTCCAAAAATATAATGTGTGTTTGGTCTAGATTTAGGTTGCCACTCACAGTCAGCTTTATTTTACTAATCCGACCAGTAAAGCCAAGAGTGGCATCCAGCTTCGCTCCAATGATGCTGTGTTAGCGCCAACTCAGCACTAGGCTTTGCGCAAGAGAAGAATCCCGCCGAAGTTGCTTTTGCACCAGCGTGGCTGCAGATTGTGCAAGCAGAAGAAGCAAGTGGTTGCACAACAAAAATTCAGCAGAGCTCCACTAGTACTATTTGAGTTTGTGGAATGAAGCAGCTGAACCCTGCTCTATGTATTGTCGGGTGAACCCTGGCATCTGAGGAGCCAGGGAATTCCAGATGTTATTCTTGATTTGATTTGATTTGATTTGATTTATTAAAACTTGTATACCCTGTCCCTCAGGTAAAAATACCCAAAGCATTTAACAGCACACACACACACACGTACACACACACTGATTACACTGACTGCCAAATTCAAAACCATCTGAGCAGATTAAAACTGGAAGTGAGTGCAAGCTCGTTTGAGTTGAATCGCATTTACAGTTATAACCAGCTAATGACATAATTAACTTATGATTTTGGCCAATTAAAAAAAAAAGATATTTGAAAATGTGTAAAGGCAGTTTCTATCTAGGCAAATGTGGATCTGTTTACTGCATTACTCAAAAGCAACTGTGTTGTGTGGTGAGCAGCTTCACCTTCAGTGGTCAGACTGGCCAGAGGATGGATCTCTGTGTTTGCCTGCCTGCCTGTTGGTTTATCACGGACCTACTGCTGGATCCTTGTGAACAGGATAATCACTGTGAACCTCCCCTCAGGTAGTAGCTGGGAATGTGTGTCCCTCCAGATGTTGTGGGACTGTAATTCCCATAGGTTGAGAAGAGGTACAGGCGAGATCAGCCTCTCTACATTTTTCAGCCCATCCAAATAAGCATTTTGTGACCTCTTTCCAAAAGAAACCTGGCCCAAGCAGGTTCCCTTGGAAGTCTGCTTGGCAAAGTGACGTGCGCATGACATTTGCTGACCATATTAGTTCTGCGCCTTTCCAAGTGTGTGCCGTGTGGGATGACGGAGGACACTTTCAACTCGCATTCTTATCCTCCTAATGCTATGAAGTTCACTGGGTCTTCACATCTTAAATAAGTCAGTTTGTAGCCTAAACACTTCAAAATCAAAACAATTCTACAGTTCTTGGTTTAACATAATTCACTAGGTTGTTAGGACTGAGAAATTATTAATTGCTGAAACCTGGGACTGAATAACACTGCTTAAAGAATTCAGTGTTTGTAGGAGTTGACCTGACCCACATCTCCTGGATGAATATCAGAATTAGAACCTGGTTATTTATTTACCAGTTTTTGCTCTTCTCAATGTTCTTTCTGATGCAGTTATTTGCTCAAAACATGCATCAAAATCTGCTTTGAGAAAACATGTATTTAAAAATGAATATTTTGAAAGAGAAGAGGTTTAAAAATAGTTTTGAAATTTTTAATTAGTGCTGGATGAACTTACCTTGTTGAATTTGTTATTTCCTTGGAAAGTAGCACATGCACCTTTGTTTGCCTGGATGAGCGCTCTCCTTTAATAGGAACTCCCATATCTATGATGTACATCTTGGGGAGCTGCATCTTGGGGAGCTGCAGTTAGGAAATGTGTATCATGGCATCATATAATGCATCCCTGTACTATGCATATGCATTCCGGATGGCTGTATTGGGGGTGCAAAACTAGTGTTGCTTGGATGCAGACTGCATGCATGCTGGAGCTTGCAATCAGTGGCAAACTTAAGAGCAACTTCACAAGACACCAATTCAGGGTTCCTACAAAGGTAAATATTACAAGGAGATGAATTTCAGCCAGCAAGCTGACTAATTTTGAACCTCAACAGCATTAGTATAAATCAAAGATTCATTTCCTTTTCAGGGAGCAAATTTGGATCAATTTAAATATCTGCTCTTGAAGATACTGAGTAACTGGAACCATCCAAACTACACATGTATCTATGGATTCCGTGTATATGAAGAATGAACATATTGGCAGAGCAAAGAGAAAAAATCAATATAATAAAGATGTAGTTGTGTATTTCTATTGCCACAGGCATACCGTGGTCAACAGGCTGGTATTTTGTTTGGATATGTTTTAGTGCATGTCTTATTTCAGATGCAGAAACCGTATTCACAAGAGAAGGAAATACTCCAAGCAGCGTTGCCCTCCTTTATCTAGCAAAGTGCTCACGGGGCATAACATGCATCAGATCTGCTGATGCGCTGCTAAACCCTGGGTGTTGTGGGAGTGTTAAATGGAAGGGTGCAGGGGGCCTACACTGAGCTCTTGTCCCCCTGATCTCCCAGCATTCAGCTGGGATGCAGGCATACAGCCATAGGCCCAAAACGCAAGAAAGATCCCACGGCATGCCGGAGACTAAGCAGTTCATTATCACAGGAAGTGGAGCCCATTTCGCGAGGTGCTCGGCATGGCCTGTCCAAAGGTAAGGATGGAGGGACAAAGCTTGTGGGGGACCATGGGATGGGAAGTGGGTGGAGAGGTGCAGCCTATGTAGGCAGAAGGAAAGGGAATGCAAGAGTAGCCCTAAGTACAGGCATGGGGTGATTGTGAATCTGGGGAGGGGGGTGCCAAGGGGTGGATGCCCCAACCCCCTGCATGAAAGCTCAGCTCCAGGGCCCCTCCCCACACTGACAGCTTGTGGAAGACGTCCTGCCCTCGGCATGCAAGCCCTGAACTGCATTTACGGCCTAAGCGATGGGTCACTTGGGCCTGACCAGGCACGTCCTGCTCCCCCTGCCCAAACACACTGGTGGACTTGAGGCAGGTCAACTAATGCAGCTGGATGCGATTGCAGAAATCCAGGTGTACCGGGTGAGGCCTCACCCTCAGTTCCTCGAAGGAGATTGACATCATGGCTCCTCTAGGGCTGTTTTTCCCTTTTTGTACTGGCACACATAGCCCTCATTCAGACTGGGACTGCAGGGCACTGGGGGGGGGGGGCTCCTCCCCTCTCCCACCATCCACTCCCTGAAATCCCCCCACCCTTGCATGGCATTTAACGAAGGAAGGGAATGCCGACATTGATAGTTCTGGTGTCGGTGGGACCTGGGCAAGCAAACAGTGATCAGGAGTAACTCCCATCGTTTCCTAGTGTGTGTAGGCCTGGGCTGAATCAGGGCTGCACATACTTACACCACAGTGAAAACAAAGAGAGGGACCTCCTGAAAGTAATGTGTAGTTGGGCCCTTAATCTGCCCCATGTTTTGCAGTCTTCCACATACAGCAGTGCTATACCTGCAGGTGGAAGAGATCTGTGGGGTCCCAGCAGGCTGGAGGCAAGCAATATACCCTGCAGGGTGCCGCATAGCATAATAGCTGCTAGCTGTATGCCTGTGATGGGACTTGGAGTACATTCCCTTTGGGGTTTTTTTCCCCTTGGGTTTTTTTAATAGCTTTGGCTTAGGTGCAAAAGCTATTACATGTTCTGAATTTATAAATGTATGGCTTCATAAACACAAAATATTTTATTCTTGTGAATGAAGTGACCTTTTTTCCAAATTGCCAGCATCTGTTAAGAAGAGGATGGTAAAACTCCTTTTGCTTATGAAGGCATCTCACTACCTCAGCTATGGGAGCTTCCTGAGGCCTTCCTCCACCCTGTCACAGGCTGCCCACTCTGTCCAGCCATGTCTACAGCCCTCTGCAGGCACAAAACTGGAATTCGTAAAGCGAAGTTAGAGGATCGGAGCAGGGAGCCATGATCTTCCCTTGGAAATTGTATGCATACACATCTGCCTTTAGCTGGGCTTTTTCAGACCTGTGCATCCCAGTCTTAGAAAAGCTTGCTTGGAATTCAGCCCCCGCGAGCAACATGGCTGACTCCTGCCATCCAGTTGCTCTTGCTTGTTTGTCAAGTCAGCACAGGCTGGAATTCAAGTAAGGCCAGTGCTCATCTGCCAAAGAAAATATAGACAGGGGAGCAAAGCAAATGCCTCAGATGATCCTGTTCCTTAATGCTGCTGTTTGGGGTGATTTTTCCTGATTCTGGAAACTGGTCTGGGTGAAACTGGGGCCAGAGAATAAATCCGGTAATGGTTCACACAATATATTGAATGTTGGCTTATCTCAGGATGGGCTCAGGATCCGTCAGTTGACTGGGATCTGCTGATAGAGCTCTGTGTGGTTTGTGGTAGGTCCGGAGGAGGTTGGTAAACTTCTACCTCAGCAGCTTGAGGTAAAAGAGGGGTCAGTTTCTGCATTCAAGGCTTTGTGTATGAGCTCCAGTTCTGATCCAGGAAATAAATCCCTCAACTAAACTTGTTCAGAGAGGCACCTTGTTCCCCAGTGGGGTAATGCTTAAGAGTGCAGGACTGAGACTCCCATGCTCTGGGTTCAAGTACCCTCTCAGCCATGGGGCTAAATGGGGGACTTTGGGTGAGTCATAGACTCATAGCCCAACCTATCTTGCAGGGTGGTGGTTGTGAGAAGGATAAGACTGAGAGGAAGAGAATTATGTAACTCACCTTGAGTTCTTTGAAAGAAAAAAGGTGGAATATAAATATAATAAATAAATAGCATGTCTGCCTTTTTAAGCCATTATTTTGTATTGAGTTCCTGTAGGTGGATCTCAGTGTTCAGTGCAAAACAAAGTAGAACCTAGAAACCTAAAAGCTGTCCATCCCTGGATTATCTAATGCATTTTGTGGCTTTAGAAAAGCACTATTTTAGAAGAATGTTTGGGGCCAAACTGTATGTTAAATGCACATTTATTTATTTATTTATTTATTTATTTGGAGTAGTGCTCAAGATGGCTAACAACAGGCAAAAAAATCAAAACTTAAAGGCTGTGTGAAAATAATTACAAGGGGGAAACATCATCTCTCTCTCTCACACACACACACAAGAATAAAAGTTGAATTCAGCCCAGTAAAACCCCCTTTATGCCATTGTCTTCATGGTTAAAAGCAGTTTTCTTTGCTGGAGCAGGACAGCAATGAGATTCCTCAACAGAAAGCTCCAGTTTCTGGGGCCTGCTACTCATGCAGCGGCTCCCTCACCTCCCCACCAGATTGTCTGTCTCTCATCCTGATGAAACAAAGAGAAGGGCCCTTCCCAGAATACTGATAACAAAACCTCACCTATGAAAAGCAATGGAAGGGACTGATGCTGCTGCATGGAGAAAGCTGTGAGTGTTCTCAGTGGTGTTCCCAGTCATTCTTTCCTTCACAGCCGCTTGCTTCTCTCTCTGGCTCCGGATGTGCATTTACCCTCAGAAACAACTGGCTGGAGCCAAACAGGGAAACATAACTTGGGAAGGGGAATATTCAGTTGGGGGAAGAGTGCCACTTTTATTCTTTGCTAATCATAGTAAGCTCGCTGCACAGCTTCTTCCATTTGGATTAGTCCTGTGGGTGATTAGCCCTGGTCAAGTGGGAAGCAGTAGCTGCAGGAGTTGTTTGCCTTATCAATATGCAACAAACACATTGCCGCAAAGACTCATGTGAACTGTAAGCATCATTGCCCCTTCCCCAAATACGGAGATCACATACAGCACCTCATACATGGATGGAAAGGAAGGGCAAGAGGCTGCACGTCGGCTTGCATTAAGATACACGCACATTCATGCAGTGTCTATACATGGCCACTGGAGGGTGCCAAACCTCTATGGGAAATAATTCATTCTACAAAAGAAATCCAGGAAAAGCTTGCAACTAAACCTGTTAATGCTAAACATATCTGACTAGCTAAGTGAGACCTACCAAAGATGGGTTCATAGCCCAGAGGCAGAGCATGTGCTTTGAATTAGGAGGCCCCCAGGTCCAGTCTCTGCTCCCTCCAATGGATGAGCAGCAGGTGCAGGAGATAGGAAAGCGCTGCAGCCCCACCCTGGACCGAAGCAGGCAATATGAAGCCCACTGAAGGAACAGGCAAGGTGCCATTGCGATGGGAGCTGTTGTGAAGGTGTCAGTGCTTGACAAGGAGGGGATGCCTTACAATGTCCTGCCTTTGTTACGTTTAGGTGCAGCGTTTCCTCCTAAGGTGGGATTGAAGAGAGATGTTGCGGTGCCTAGAGGCACAGGGACGCAAACTACGGGTGGCTGCTGCCCCAGAGCAGCATCTGCGAGGAAGATGGGGTTGCCTGCACCTCCTCCCCAGCGGGCATGTACTGGAGGCTGTCGTGGTGGGGTCTGTTTAGGGCCCCGTGCTAGTGAATGGCAAGGAGTTGCCATCCCCCAATTTGCACCTCCCCAAACAGAATGCAGACTTGAACGCAGCCTCGGTCAAAGTTCAGACATTTCTGATCATCGCTTACAATGCAACCTTCTCCCACATGAATTTGATGGCATACATATATTTGAAAAATATATTTGACAATGCACACACACTTGAAAAATGTGCACAGAGAAAAATGTGTCCATTTAAAAATGTGCACAATCAAAGCATGCCTTCTGAAAAATGTGTGTGCATTTTTGTGTGGACAGGGAAAAAAAGGCTTGCGGCTCAATACAGGCATGAACGAGGATGAGCTCCAAGGAGGAACTCAAAAGGCATGAGCGAGAGTGAGTTTCACTGACTCCTGAGCTTGTAACTTCTGGCATGAAATGACCTGGTCCTGTTGCTCTGGCAGGGATCTTGGAGTCAGACACATCCGTGCCAAGAGGACCTCAGGCCTCAATTTTTGTCGGAGGATATCCCCCTCGCCGGTGGTAGGTCATGCGGCTCCCGTGAACCAATCTTAGCAACGAGGGCAGCACCGCTGACTGCTGGGATTGGCATACCACCTGCAAGGTTGCGCCGCTCCTCGGAATACATATGAGGAAGCTCCATGCAGTCTCTGCTTTCTTGCGGCCAAAGGCAACCTCATGTACCCATTTCAGAAAGACAGCAAAAGACGGTTGGTGACCTACCGTAGGGGATGGGTATACCCAATGAAGTGTAAACGTCTGCAGCTTTGAGAGAACAAAGCATAACTGGGTGCTATCCTGACGGCAGTGGTGGCAGGCAGGCACCTGGGTTTCCCTCGGCCTCTCAGTCATGGTGGGCCTTGTGGGAAACGGAAGGGTCGTTTAGTTTCTACTGCCAGCGGGTGAATCTACAGCCAGATGTCCCAGGCAGGCACCTGAGGGTGCCGGGTGTGGATGCTGCATTAATTATTCTTTTCAATAGACCCCAAGGAGCAAAATATCTTAAAATGCTGCCAATATAAGTGTTTCTAGATAATCCCTCTTCTTGTAAAAAAGAGGCTGGCAAAGTTAGGAACATCAGTGTGAGGATATGAGTGCTGGTATAGGGAACATAATTGCCATCAGCATAGGACCTAAATTAGCCAAAAATCAGCAAAATCTGCACTTATAAATTAGGAAAAAATGAGGAAAGGCTTTACTAAAGAAGAGTCCAAAAGGGGATGGGAATTTGCATAATATTTGCATGAACTAATCGATATAAGGAGGTGCACATTTAGGAATTATTGGAATTTGGATACAAATATAGGGTATCGCCCCATAGTGAGAGGACTGTGTGATGTGCGTGTGCTTGCACAGCCTGCTATCCTGGCACTGATCTGGCCTTCTCTTCTGATGGTTCCTGATCTTTAAACTGAATTTTGACTGGACCATCGGCCAACCAAAGGACACCTTCAGAATAGAGAACAGCCCTCTGGCAGCCCTTCCAAGAAGAGGAGCGCTCTCCCTGGCACATGGCCACCCTGTGCAGGCCCTGGTCTACTGGGACAGCACCACATGCTCTGAGGAGCACCTGTATGATACTGTGGTTTCATTTTGGGATGTAAAATTGATTTCCAAGTCAAAGTGTTTGATGTCTCATTTCAGCCTCTGCGAGACGAGTCTCGTGCTTCAGCATAAAGTTGACTTTCACAAGGAAAATCAGAAGATGGCGCTCTGGTAAGGAGCAGTGGAAAGATTGCAGAGTTAAACTGTCAACACTGGAGAAATGCCAACCAGGCATAGTTTGACAAAGTCGGCTCTCATCCATGATAAGCGGCGACAGAATAGATCTGTTCCGGCACTCTGCTGGGCAGGTTTATTTGTGAAGTCCTGTGGTGCTTGGTGGCAGCCATAAAACTGCCTGGCTGCCAACAAGGGAAAGGCAACGCCTCTGAAAGGTAGTGGCAATGTTGTACCTATGCGTTTGATTTCCTGCCCCACAGAAATAGATGCATTCCATCTTACTTTTGTGCATAATTTGCATTAAGAACAGTGTGTATGCATTTTTGTGTTTGACAGAATTTGGCCACAGAAAAAGTGAGCATTATTCAGGGTGTGCACTTTGTTTTGAAATTTGCACTATAAACATGAAAATAGACCCGTATCTCTCAGTTAACGCATGAGAAGAAATACTGTAGTGTTTTACAGTTATTTGTGAGTGGCCTACATCTGAGTAATACACACAATCAGGTTCTTCGCTTGTTTTTAAAATGGCATTTTTCTAGATGTGTAGCTGTTGATTCCAATACGTTGCACAACCACAAATCTGTAGCCATGACCTTTGCTTAATTCTGTTCCACTGAAATAAATGTGGCTGCAAAGCACTGAATTATTTGGCTGAATCACGATCCATTTGATGTGAACTCCTTTTTAGTGGGATTTTAAAAAAAATACAGGGGCAAACTAGAGCTGAATGTAGATTATGGGTAATCAGATAGGATTTTCCTTTCACCCATTTGCAAAAGCTATTTGTTTACACCCAAATAGCTTCAGATATACTATTGAATGTGACCGGGACCATATTTATAAATTTTGACAATTTAACTGGTTACAGAAAGATGTTTGTAAATAGTCTGCCTTTTATTAGAGAGGTTTTTCCTTTGGTGTGACGGAGAAGAAGCTATGACTATTCTTCCACCTTGGCTAAATAAGTAAATAAATACATACATTTCTATCATGAGCAGTGTGTCTGTGTGCTTGTGTTCTCTTTCTAGAATCCTATTCAATAGTGATGCATGGGAAATTTGTTTCAGTCCATTTTTTAACAAGGTTTGCCGAATTTGGTCCTTCCAAACCTAACACAGACTTAGACACAATCTGCGAGAGAGTCCATACATTTCCAAGGTTGCAGAGTGATTCATAGACAACCTTCCTCTTAAAATAATAAAATGCCCACTTTCAAACATGCATACATATGCACTGTAATCAATGGGAGAAAAACACATAGATTTCAAATGTGAGGCAATTAATACATATGTTTGGGAAACGGCACACAAAAATTAGACACAGATTTTCACGAAGAAAAGAAAAAAGAAAAGAAAAAGCTTGTGATCTGGAACATAGAGTTGGAATTTGGAGAACTTCGGTAAACTCATGTTTTGCTGATTTGCACATCCCTACTTTTCACTGATCAAGGGAAAAATAAAACCCAAAGTGTTTCATGGGGATGCCAGTTGGGTGCAAGTATAATTCTTTAGCACCAATCCCTAATCAGTTGCACTGGATACCCCCCTCCCCCTTGCTGCTCCAGGCATGCCAGCACATCGTCCTGGGAGGCAGAGTAACCAACCTAGCAAGAAGCTACAATCAGCACCGTGCAGTGAAGACAACACATGGCTGCGGGAATCCTCCTTGGTAGCTACCAGCCTGAACACTAAGCTCTAAGGTTGGGTCCAGCTTTTCCCAACCTGGTGCCCCTAGATGCATTGGACTACAAGTCCCATAATTCCCAGCCCACAGGGCCATGAGCCAGCCTGCCTGGCAGTTATGGGATCTGCAGTCCAACACATCCGATTGAGGAAGACTGAGGGAGCTGTAAAAGCAACACTGCCCATTTTTTCAGGCATCTTTCACAGACATGCATTTCTCTCCATGAATCTTATTTTGGCCCCAGGAAATAATGCTCCAGATCCACCCCCTGCCCTGTCCCGGCTGCAGCAAACATCTTTCTGAAAACAGGACCAAGAGGTCTGAATCAGTGACACTGCTGACCTGCTTTTTGAGCAGTGAAGATGAAGAAAATCCTCTTGGTTGGTAGAACACGAAAGGCACCCTTCGGCCAAAGTTAAGCCCTCCCAATGTATCCCCAGAATTAAAACATTGGTTGAAATCTCCCCCGGGGAAATTAATGGGACATGAAAGAGCTGAACAGTCTGCTCAGTCTACCCACAGAATCCAGAAGGGCTTGTTCCCCAGGAAAGCAGCGCAGGATTGCAGCCCGCAGGTACCCCCACTGTGCCCCAAGGCCGATGCTCGAAAGCCTCACATGGGTGGGGGGTGGCTTAGACATAATCAGTGCACAGAGTGAGGGGTGGCATGATCCACGCTGCCAACACAGCTGGTACTGTGTTCTTCCTCTAGGTGGCTGAAAACGGCCACCTAGATTTAGTGCCAGGGACTGGGAAGAAAGGAGGGTTGGGATACCAGTGTGGATTAGGATAGAGTGATGTCCCCAGCCTCTTCCACTCCCCTCCCCACAGCATGCCCATTGCTGTCCTCAGCCAAACCCCCAGACAGGCAGCCAGCATAATTTTTCCATGTCAGTGGGGAGTGAAATGGGGGTGATTTCAGTCTTCAGAGTCACAGATCCAGACCTACGAGACCTCGGAGCTGGAGCGCCAAATACTCGTATGCTCTTTGTGACAATGTCATGAGGTCACAGGACTGCACCCCAAAGGATTTTGGGGGATTTGAGATGGCATTCCTGTGCATATTTATCTGGAGATAAATCCCATTGAATTCATTGAGATTTAGTTCTGAGTAGACATGAATAAGACGTAAATTGTTCTATGTGGTTCAGTTGATAAAATCGGATCATTTCACTTAGTAAACAAACTACCCCAAATGTGAAGGGGATCCTTTAATAATAATTAAAATTTCCCCTCAAGCTCCCCTAATGCTTAAACAACCAAGATTGAAATCCTGTGCTTCTTTAGAAAGAAAAAATACTGCTCTCAGCATGCCTCAGCCAACAAAACCCAGCATGCCCTGCAGTTTTAGGTGTTTTCTCTATCTAAGCTTGCATATGATGGCACTTTAAGTAGCCTGCCTGTCTCTGTCTCTCTCTCTCTCTCTCTCTCTGTCTCTCTCTCTCTCTCTCTCTCTCTCTCTGTCTTTCCATCCTCCTGTCCGTCCTTCCTTCCTTCCTTCCTTCCTTCCTTCCTTCCTTCCTTCCTTCCTTCCTAATATCCTGATTCAGCTTTCTTGTATCCCATAATAACAGATGGACTGTAAGACTGTTTACTGTTCCTACCCACAAACTTCCTGTTAGTAAATGCCTATATTATTTCTGAAATAGAAAAATGTAAAAGGAGTATCCCTGCTGATTACTGCTTGCTGATGAATCAATGCCAGGGCAGCTATTTTTCCCTATGTAGGCCTTCTAAACAAGGTGACTTCTGGTTGCCGAGTTACATTATTTTGTCTATGATTTTGCAAAACTCAAAGCCGAAGCTAAATGCCCAGACAAGTGTAGGGTGCCAGAGACTTAACTATAGTTGGAGCCATCCTTCCCTAGCCTGTGTCGAAATGTAACACCCATCATTCCCAGCCAGCATGATGGCTGAGCAGGCTGGGAATGGGAAACGAAATCTGATACATCAGCAAAGCCCCTGGTTGGAAAAGGCCGTTTGTGTTAAGGGCACTGATATATTCATGTGGAACAATAAAAGGGATGCAACACCTTTAAGGGTGACGGAGACAGGCGCAAGCACTTCGGCCCCATATCTAGGAGCTAAGCGCATGTGCACACGCTCAGCAAATCTTCATTCTAAGCACCATCTAAAGAAATGAGGTATAAAAGATCTCTGTCAGCCACTGGCCTCCAAGTCTTTCACCAGAAACACTTGAACTCGATGCGCAGCCCACCCAGACTTTGGCTTATTCCGAAGCAAACCCTGCTGATTTTGGGGAGTCATGCGAAGGGTGCATGCGATTGCAGCCCAGTGCTGTGTAATGGACGAGGCTTTGCAGCCATCCAGATTTAGATGTGACCCACTGGACAGCAGAGGTGGGGAGTGCTCTGGGGGCCCCTTCCTCTCCCTTCCCCATTTTTTGCATCTTTCGTATGCTTTTCTGCACTCTGGCAGATGTCAGCTGCCTGTAAAGATCCTGCTCTATGTACCTGGCTGGGCTGGCACTTGCTTCCATGTGGGCATCTAGAAGTGGGGCACAAAGCCACTATCATTTCCCACTCGATCCAGGGACTGGATACAGGTGTGAATGAGCAGACATGTTTGGGGCCCCTTTACCTCTTCCTTGCGACTCCAGGAGACAATCAGTTACATGTTCCACCATCAGGCTGACTTGGGAGCAAAGCAGAGGAAACCACGATAAAACTGATGGCATCTCTGAAACGAAGGCCCATGGACCAAATCCAGCCTAACCATGTCCTGATCTTGCCTTCTTGGAATTCCCAGACTGACACGTCTCCTTCTCCTGGCCCCACCTTTCCCCCCTGGCCACCAATACTTTGACCATTTCCTGATATCTGAGCAGTTTCCCCCACCCCACTGTCCCTACTCTAGAAGTTAAAATCTGCTTCCCAAGGCTTAGACACCGGCACAAAGAGTGCCACACGTATGAATAGAAAGGTTTCTTTTCAACCCAGGACACCAAAGAGACAGTGGATTTGACTATTCTGCCCACACGTGTTTCTTTTTCTTGCCTGGTCAAGAGAATTTATTTTATAAGAAAGAGAGCTTTTCAATAAAAGACTTTGAAGGCAAAAACTGCCTGATTCTGTTCTCTGTTTTGACACTGTAACTTAGAGCCCTCTTACTTATGATATATTTTAGATTACGCAGAAATATGGGGTGAAAATAAGCCAATGCAGTATCCACTCCCCACCACCCTGCAAATTAATATTCTCTGTCACTGAAGCTGAGCCGAAGTTCATAGGCCGTGTGCACCTTTGCCATGGTAGCTCAGAGCCCTGGTAGATGAGGACATGCAAGGACAAGGGGCTCTGCAGAGGAAATTCCCATCAGGGAATTGCTACAAATTTTGCCTTAAGGGTCAGGAGGTTCTTCATTTTCAGTGGAATTTCACAACTATCCCCCAGTGCAGTTGTCAAAATCAAAATTCAAACGAAACATCTTTACTCATTTTAAGGTACTTAATTGTGTGTTCAGGAAAGAAAGAAAGAAAGAAAGAAAGAAAGAAAGAAAGAAAGAAAGAAAGAAGCTAAAGTTCATAGCTGAATCAACAAATATATTACTCTTTTTCTTAAAGGAGAATTAGATTTCCCCAAGAATATCATAGCAACATATTTTACTCCCTCAGCTGATTCTTACAACTGACACACATACTAATCAGATCTGAAGAATGGCAACCTTTCCTGATCCAAAAAGTATACAATCCTCTCTTAACAATTCGCTTGAACCGTAGCTGAAACTTGACCGGGTGGTGCAGCCCAGCACTTTCTCAAAGTGGCATTACCGATTAGCTCTTGACTGAAGTTAAACAAAAGCCTGCTATGAGCTGGAGGCATTGCATAATTGTGCTCTAAATCATCACCACGCTTGCCACAACCCTGTTTTTAAGGAGCAGCGCGCATTCGCGGATCTGTCGACAAAGCGAATTTGGGTAGGTGGCAATCTCTGCCCACCCCTAGCAAAGAGGCCTCTTGGAGTGCAGTTATCCTTGGCCACCCCCACTGGAGACACCGTGGGCTCCTACATGTCAGCATGGGAATCAAATATTAGTAAGGGTAGATGAAATGCTGGAGGATCCCTTGATGCCTACATACACTGACAAGAAGCTGGCGACAGATGTTTCTGTGTTTATGCAAATAGGAACTTCATGGATCAGTTTTCCTTTACTCCATGGAATCAGTGTAGCTGGAAAATAGAATTCCAGCACTGCATGCAATGAAGCCCACCCCCCCACAACAGTTACTGACTCACCAAGTAGATACACGGATGGAAACATGAAGCATGTATGGATTTGAACTATTTTACTCACGATTGCTTCTCTCATTGGTGCTTACATGTTTCTCAAATGCATATACTTAGCTCATACATTTATGCAATTCATTGTACTAGTGGTGGTTTAATTTAATTGCACCAAAGCTCTCTCTTCTCTAGGGTAAAAATCTTTGTTCTGTTTACATATGGTGTGAACGATTTGAAGATATTGCTATTTTATGCAGTTATGTGCTGATACGCACATCTGCATGTGTGTATGTGCATAAATGTTTAAACTTCCGCCAAGCCTTTGACATGTAAGGATGTCTTGCAACTACATTAAGTTTGGCTTTGCAAAGAAACCTGGTTCCACTTTTAATTGAGGACTCAGTGTCTTCAGTGGAAGATCCTCCACACTCACAAATTCTGCAAGCTCCCCCCTTATTCAGAATTTAGGGAAGAGGAGATAAAGGCAGCTCTTATTAAAAAAAATGAGTTGCCGCCTATTATAAAACGAAAGCCCTTCTAATGGCATCACAAACTGAAACAATGCTCTCTCACAGTTCAGTACATGCATGTTTTCTCAGAAGGACTGAAAGGGTTATAAGATTCGAGATGTAATTTGCTTGCAGTTGGGAAAAAGGTGCGAAGGTTCTATCTGAACTATCCATCCATCCATCCATCCATCCATCCATCTAGTTTCCAGTGATTTCCCCCCAAAAGGCAAAAGTTCCCCTTATATAAGCAGCAGTGCTTTGAAAGAAACAAAAGCAAAACGGACGTTTTGGCTCATTATACCACCACTTTGGGAAGAATAATGAATTTCAAATTTTTTTGGAAATTTTCTTCTTTTGTTTGGCCATATGTGAACTTTCAGAGGCGAGTAAGTCAATTCTGGCTGGCAAATAATCAAAGAGATTCATATTATGGTCTGACCATTCTTTTCCTCCCCATAAAATACTGATATTCTGGAGTAATGATAGCCATAGTCACCTTCTGATCTTCTCTTTTAAAAAGCTAGTATTAATTTATAGCTTGGGATTGGTAAAAACAACTTCATTTTACGTGCTTGCAGCACATTTTCTGACCCCTTGTCTGAGATAAGCGTGTCCCATTGTAAACTTAGTTTAGGAAAGAGAGCTTCATTTCACTTAGAGGAATGTGTCAAGGAAGAATTCTATGCACGTATACTCAGAATCTTCATTGAGCTCAATGGGTCTTACTCTCAGGTAAATGTGTTAAGGACTGCAGCTGTAGGACTGCAGCCTTCATTGTGAGATCAGTGGAACTTAGAACTGAATAAAGCGTATTTAAAACTGCTTTAAGTTTGTCCTGGAAATGTTTATTCCTAGCACAATCACGACTAAGAATGCTAGAAATGCAGATCAGCTGCTTTCAACATTACAAATTTTGCCCAACTTGTAATGTTACAATGTCTGAAAGTAGAAGGGGGAAGGGGGAGATGAGGCAGAACAACAGGAAGTTCTGATTAATCTGACACTAGCTAATTAGCAATTTTTTTTCATAAAAGAAAAGAAAAAATAAAGGATCTTTAAATAAATGCATTTTCTTCTTTCAAAAAGGAAAAACATGTTTCAAGGAAGGGGGCCGGGGAGGGGGAAACGTTGGCTGCAAATTAAACTTCGGCTTAAAACTCCAAGTTCTACCCCCAAATCAAGTATTAATAGCATAAACTTAAATTTAGTTTCTCAGAAGTGCAGCTGTCTAGTCTATTTAATTATAGGGTTCCTTCCCACAGTAGTAATTTTTCCTTGACCTGCTCAATCTCAAAAAGTCAGAAAATTGCTTCTTTTTAAAGCTGACAATAGCACGGTATGTTTCCCAAGGAAAAAAAAGGAGAAGAAATTACAGAAAACCATTACTTTAAACATATTTAAATAGCGCAAGGGAGGGGGGGAAAGCCCTAATTGAAAAGTTTGCTAAAATGTGAAGTAACTTAGGAGGCTTCTCAACTTGGCCATTGACGGGTAAACTGAACCATCCCTTCCTTGACCTTTCTTTGCATCCACCTCCGGCCGCGTTACATCATGACCGTCTCAAGCTAGTCACAGTTATGTACTTTTACAGATATGGCGGTTTCAGTAGGTGGGAGAACATCATATGGCTGTATTTCAGTACTCTTTGTGGATTAAAAAGCAAGGGGCATTTGTTTCTTGACGGATGAGCTTGTTTACTGATAATATTTTGCAGTGTTATCCTAAGCCTAACTTGTTGGAGTTATGTCCACCATGTTCAGTGGGGCTTCTCCTTGGTAAGGGTGTTTACGATTGCAGTCCCACACTTGCATGCTCATTCACAGGTCAGTCCCACTGAGTTCAGTAAGACTTACTTCCAGGTAACTGCTTGTATAAGCTGGCGATCTTAATCATAGTTTCATCTTCCACAAATCTAAGACAGCACACTGATTTCCATTTTCCTTCCATCCTTTCTTCCTTTTTAAAAAATCCAGTAGTTTTGTTTTGGGCTTTGATTTAGAAAGAAACCAAACTATACAATTATGGCTGAGTGCTGATTTTAAAAGAATTTTAAAATACAGATCACACTCATAAACCTTTGGGTGAACAGTGATGTATTTTTGAATTTTTAAAAATGCTTCTTGTAGAAACATTGCAATGTTTCTAGGTAAAGATGAAATTTGATTTAGGAATCTGATGAAAAATAACTATTATATTATCCCTTACCTACCCATTCATTAGCATGCCTTTCATTTGAAAAAAACTACAATGAATGTGAGGCTGAAGTTCACAAACTGATATAGGTGCAAAGAGGTATTCCTGGTATTGTCCAATGAAGAATGCCCTGTTTCCTCTTTGAAGGATTGCTGTGATAAAGTGACCTTTCCTCTTTCCCAGAATATGGAGTTTCATTTAAAAGGCTCCCAGAGGACTGTCCTCTGTTTTGAAAATATGCTGCACTGGAAGAACTGTGCACATTACGTCCAGTGTAAAGATTGAGAACCATCAAAAATTAAAAGATCAAGACGTGTCAAAATAAGAACTAGGTCTTGCCATTGCTGGGTGCATCTGGGCAGCAGACTGGGCAAAGCATGCCAGCTACTTGCATCCTATGGTGTGCGTGTTGCATAGCTGTTCAAATTCTATGAGTTATTTCTAAATTTGTACCTATAGACAGATTAACAGCTGCAATTTCTATGCAAATTGATGTTCTCTTTTACCTTATTTTTGGTGATACATTTCTTCTTTTGGGGTGATTTATAAGTGGCCACCCAAGTACCAGATCATCTGCAGAGTTCCTTTTGCAAAGACGGATTTCAGGGGGGTCCTGTGAAGACCCAGCCTACCTGAATCTGTTCGAGGGTGTGCCCAGCTCTTGCAGTTATTATTATCTTGGGTTCTCAGCATTGACTTTCTTGCTTGGGTTAGACTAATAGACAACCATAGATCAAATGTTGCCTTCCAGTTTACACACTCCGCTTTATAGCAACAAAAAATGTATCTCTTTTTCTAGACATAAAGGTAGATAGAAATATGTTGATATGCATACATATTATTACACTACAACTGTCTCCAAAAATTCCTCCCTCCCTCCCCTCCCTCCCTCCCTCGCTTAAAAACCTATGTTTTATTTACTCACCTCTTGGCCTGGGTGCTTCATTTTGAATGATGGCCTGCAAACCATAGAGGACAAATCACTTCCTGAGTGAGAATTTGATCCCTACCTACAACTGCAGAATAAAGTCTCCCTTTACATTGTTCATTTAGCCCTTAGTCATTTCTGAAAAGTGCTTTATATAAAGGCAGAAGTGAGCAACTTGTGACTGACCAGATATTTTTGCTCACAGCCCCCATGATCTCTCCTCATTGACTGTGCTAGATAGGGCTGTTGGCAGCTGGAGGGCAAAACATCTGGAGAACCACACGTTATCAATGCCTGGTCTAAAGAGAGCTGACTTGAGTTACTGTTCTGTATTCAGTTTTTTAAAAAATGTTCATATGCTGCTGTACTAAGGTTTAAAACAGTACTAAGAATCATGCTATTCATATGAATTGTGCTAGAACTTTATTTATTTATTTATTTATTTATTTATCGATTTATATCCTGCCTTTTTCCTACAAAGGACTCAAGGCAGCTTACATCTCCTCCTCCATCTTATTCCCACAACAACCCTGTGAGGTAGGTTAGGCTGAGAGTCTGTGACTGGCCCAAAGTCACCCAGTTGGCTCCATGGCTGAGCGGGGACTAGAACCCAGATCATCTGAGTTCCAGTCCCATGCTCTTAACCACTACTGCACACTGGCTCTGGATTCTATATTATACTGAATTCTGTATTAATGTGTGAATAGTAACTTCTAGATTAAGGATGTACTCCTTCAGGTGTTGAAGCAGAAAAAAGTGTTACAACTCTCAGTATTTCCCAGCCAGACTTATTTCTGCCTTAACATGCACAGGATTTCACACTAAGGTTATTTTTAAAAATCTGGAAATCTTAAATTCCTTTTTACATATGGAGGAGTTAAATGGTCAGAAAATGGTTTTGGGAAACCCCAGGTTTTTCTCAGTCCTCTATTCTCTTTACTGGACAATACTTTTACTGTATTGTACTGTGTTTATTGTACTGTATTAACAACACAGTCTCATCCACATGCAAATGTTCAATCGCGCATAACATCAAGAGAACAACTGGGGCAAAAAGGCACCCCAAAATGTGATTATTTTGCCATTTTCAGCAACGAGGTTGCTTGCATTGCATGGAGCATCAAGGCAAGCCATCCCTGCATCCAGAAAATCACTTTATCCTGTTGAACATGAGTAACAAGGGAGCAATGACAAGCACAAATGAAGGCACTTGATGTTGCAGGCCCTGAACCTCACGTCACTCCACGAGGGCGCCGCTTGTGG
Source organism: Varanus komodoensis (assembly GCF_004798865.1). Lineage (NCBI taxonomy): Eukaryota > Metazoa > Chordata > Lepidosauria > Squamata > Varanidae > Varanus > Varanus komodoensis. The sequence goes on along the minus strand of NW_025335627.1, from coordinate 5,747,143 downwards.
GTCGCACATGAGATTAGGCCCAGGTCAGGAATATTTCCTCCACTAAGGGCAGCACAAATGGAGGTCAAAAGGCAATGGAAGAGGAGGAAGGCAGCCGGGGGAGACCTGCTATTGGGCTGCAGCAGCCAGAGCAAAGTGAACTCAAGGCCTTGCTCGCCTTGGCAGGAGTGCGGTGCAGGCCTCAAGTGCTCTTGAGCAAACTCAACAGCGTCTCGGGTGCAGACCGACTTTTCCTCAGGATTGGAAGCGCAATGTTCTTTTTCCGTGTGTCCCCTTCCCTGCATTGAGGAAACACCGCTGCCAGTGGTTGTTGTTGTTTTGTTGTTCCGATGGTGGTGGTTGTTGTTATGACTACTATTGGTACTACTACGGCATGCAGGCCAGCAATCAGAGGAGACTTGTTCTGCCTTTGTCTGTCTCTCCCTTGTGTTTCACGTGCAGCATCCAAGGACAAAGTTGAGAATCACGACCCACCCCCCTGCCGCCCCCAGCGCCGCTTCGGTACAGTAGCATCGTGAGGCAAATTACGAGCAAAGGCGCTCTGGTTATAGCAAAAGCAGCACATTAAAAAAAAGGCTGCAGGGCCAGGCGATTGTCTTAGATGAATGGGAAACAAAATTAACCACATTCCTAAAGACACTGGCGAGGAGCTCCCTTAGAATATTCACCTCGGATAAAAGCTGCAGGGCATCAGCATGGAAGAGATTGAGGTCTGCCCAGGGACAAGGCTGAAAAACGGGGACGCTTGGGAAGTGAGGCCGGCTGAGACCACGGCCATGCGAGACGGTGTGGGCACTTGGTGGAAGGGGAGCTCAGCACAGGCAAAGCAGGAGAAAGGGCCTGTTGTGGGAAATGCACAGCATGAGGCACCGAGAGCTGGCTCGGTGCTCTTCCTCCTCTCCTCTCGGGCCTCAGCCAATGTCAGGCACTCCTGGGACTGGTGGACGTGGCTGGAGGAAGGCAATGGCAGTATCTGTGTGTCCTGAAGGGATGGTCGGGGCATCTGAAAGTGGAACCCAGAGGGACGTCTGGGTTCAAATTCCCACTGTGTTTTAGGGCTCATCTTTGGCTGTCTGACCATCTCTGAACTAGATATGATACCAAATTGTCCATGACAGGCTGTAAGTCAATAGATCATGAAATAACTGGGCATGCTGTGATAGTGCACTCTGACAGTCTTAGTTGTTCTCAGGTTTCCAATCACAAGTTTGGATTGTCCTGAACTTTGTGAATTATTTAAAAGCAAACAAACCTATTTGCATGAAAGTGTGTATGGATCTTTGTGTGCATTTCTCCCAATATTCATTCATGGTGGCAAAAAACCAAGGCAAGAGCAATGGTCTAGTGCAATTTCATTTGAAAACTTCTGCAGACTACAACTGAGAGGGTTTCAATTAGCTTGCTCTGCAGTATGACCCTTTTAGCACCCAGGGTGGTAAAACTGACATGAAACACATGTGTGCATATCCTAGTATTTTTCCCACTGAATTTGCCAGCAAAGTCAGCTCAGTGGGGCCATACTGGAGGGCAGTGAGGGCCACATACGGGCTGCAGGTTGTCATCAGTCCTGCCCTAATATACACATTTTTGCAATGTGTTTTGTTGGAGAGCTCAATTGTAACATTTGCAGAAGGGTCAGCTGCTCAAAACAGCTGAATTGGGTCATGCATTTGTTTAAAGGTATGCAATTAGGTAAGAAATGAATTTCTCCTTCACCCCTCAGGTATATTTTCAGACATAAGTCTAGCTGAATGTGATAGGATCCATCCTCTGGTAAATGTATAGGGAATTATAACCCAAGTCAGTCTTCCTTAACCTGATGCATTGGACTACAACTCCCATCATCTGCTAGCCAGCTTGTCTGGCTTGGAGTTGTAGGAACGGTGGCCTAAACAGGATTCTTCTCCCCTCCCCTGAAGCCCTAAAGTTAGATTCTAATATCTTTACTCTTTGAGACACTAGATCCAAACTAGTGTAGTGCATCATCCACCGGAATGGAGGTTCAACTTGCGACCGTTTCAGTTCTGTCCCCCAATTCTTAAAGCAACACTGCTTCCCCCTGAATATACAAAGTCCTTTGCTGTATGCTAAGCATCAATGTCAAAGAGAACAGAACCAGAGTTAACGGAGCAGAAGGCAAAGTAATTTGCTCACTTAGCTGAGATTCTGCATCACCACATCAGACAGAAGAACAGGGCTGGGGAACTTCTGGCCTGCCAGGTTCCCCAGATGGTCACAGCCCCTTCTCCTGGCCCTCCTCCCTGCCTTCCAACCAGGGATCATTTGCTGTTTCCCAGGCGTGGCCCAGCTGTCCCTGCATTCTAAAATGTGGAGACGTCTCTCCGAAAGGTGAGATACATCCCTGTTAGCACTGTGTAATGCTGTGATGTCTGTAACCCCCAAAAGCAACGAGAAGTGCTGAAATAGAAAGGCATGGAAGGTAGTCCCTTTGGTGCTAGAAGAACACCTTCCACATTTCTTTAGATCAGAGCCATATTGGTTTTTACTGCCTTATATCTCAATTCACCATCTCCTCCCTTCCATCCCCAGGACCATCCGATCGAGGGAGTATCATGTTTCAAAATATCGCTTTCTTTATTTTGTTTCCTTAATTATGAAATCATAATTACCACCACCACCATTATACCTTTCTAAAAAAAACAAACACAAGGTGACATGCAAACATTTAAAACAGCTATAAGTATCTGTTAAAATGTAACCAACCCATAAGAGATCTATATTACCTGTGGCAACCATAAACAAATCGGTTGGCTTAGACAGCTTGTCATACTCCATCAAATGCCTGGGAATGGAAGGAAGTTTAAACCTGTTGCCCAGACGAAGGCAATACTGGGGGTAGGCAAGCCTCACTGAGGTAAAATTCCATAATTGGGAGGCCACCACCAAAAAGGTCCTCCCCCGACACCATCCTCTGAATTGGCTTCATACCAGGATCTTGTGATGTTGATCACAGTGGGGAGGTGAGCTTATACAAAATGGGATGTGACGTTGTCTCTTCACTGGTGGAGCAGTGTTCACCTCCTCCAGAAGGTCCTTGTACTGGCCGTGGAAATGTCTGGAGGTGATCAGGGTTGGGAGACTGCTTGGAACTAATCTGGGGGTCTGTGGGGAGTGGTGCTGGGGGAGGCATGGCCTGGGGACCCCTATTATGAGAGCAGAAGTCCATGCATGCAAAAATGAGCTACACGAATATGTATCCATGCAAAAGATTCAGGGATTGCCAATATTGCTTTGAAAAGCCATTTCACTTCTTGCAAACATCTGATACAAAAATCAACTCTTGGAAACAACTCTACCGAAATAGGTAATTTCCTTGGAGTTTTAAGCTCTTGCCTTGGATGCTCTCACTATTTCTAAATGAAGTCTAGCAGTAAAAGAGTAAAACTGTTTTCGCCCCTGCCCCCCACCATTCAAGTTGCCAAGATGGTTTTTCACTAAAATTTGGAAATCTGCAGGGAAAAAGGAAGAGAAAGAAAGAGAGAAATTTCCCCCTTCCAATAATCTGTTCAGTGAACAAGCTGCAAAAAATAGTTCTGCATTCCCCCCTCCATGTGATAGAGCAGACGGTAAATTTCCATTTAAAAGAGTAAGTGTAGCTGAGTAGCTGCTGGCACTGAACTTGCTTGTCTTAGTCAAATCTCCTTAGAAAGAAGATGCAGCAATACAGCACTTTATTATTTCACTCAAGCAGAACTTCAATGGGGGGAAATGCAAGGGGGCGGCGGCAGAAGTAGGGTCATGGCAGCCAATCTTTTCTGTCTCAACATTTTATTTTTTAACTAAGGCTCAGTGGCTGGATGTGTATGAAGGAGAGCCCCCCCCCCCCCCGCCTTCACCTCAACTTCTGTAACTAATGAAGCAGCCATACTTTGTGCTTGAAAAGTGCCTTTCAGAGAGTCTGAAAGCTCTTTATAAACATTAATTTGCAAAACCCAGTATTATTTGTGCATTGCAGAGAGAAAGCTTAACCTGATGATATAAGTAGTAGGCAAGCTCTGAGGCAAAATAATGGATATTCCAGAGTACGATGGGTACTGTGCATTGTACTCGTTTTCTCACTCATCTGCCTTCAATTGATGACAATGGGATTTTGCACAAATGCTTACAGTAGAAAACATACAATTGTCTGCTGTGCCATTTATCTGGGAAGATTATTTACTACATGGGTTAGGACAGTTGCTTCTTCTGGTGAGCCAAGTCCGTTCTAGTTTTAGCTTAACAGGGAGGAAATGCTTTATGGTTAATTCATATTTCCTGTGATTTTATGCACAGATCTACTTTATTCAGCTGGACAGCAGAAAAAGGCCTCTGCATTCAGGTCCTGTTGAGAGGTGTGTTCGGAGATAAATTTCAGGAGCTTCTTAATGCTTTCTTTGGAGGAGAGGTAAGGATGAAAAGCCTGCAAACTCTTCTGCAGCTGATTAAAATCTCAGCTGGAGAGAACTTCCTGTGAAAGAGCTGGTCCTAGAAAATAGGGTGGGGGGCAAGAGTCTCCATGAACTGCCCCAATGTGTGAGTTTTTCCAGAAGCACAATTCCACAAAGTCCCCCAGAAAAGTCACAAAGAGGGTTCTCTTGGCTTTGCTACCAGGCTGTGTGAACCATTGCCTGGGAAACCAGAGTGTTGCGGCCACACACAAAACTTCTGGAGAGTGTTTCCCTGAAACAGGTGGGCTTCTGGCTCCTACATCAGCTGGGGGGCAGCTCCTCAAAGCCTTCCCTAACAAAGCTGGGGAGAAATTCTCCTTCGCATAGGTTGGGGCTGTTTTGATGAGCTGCCCAGAACATCTGGCAAAGCACTCAGCTATTTATCAATGGTGCCTTGGCTCGTTGCTGAGCTCATCAGAGAGGAACTGAAGGGAACTTTCCCATTTCCACTTTTGTCCTCAGTGACCCCCTGAGGACTATTGGAGTGGTGGAAAAATATTTCACCTTAGCAAAGAAGATATCTCAATTGTGCATGGTAAATCAGACCTGGCCCTCCCTGGTGGGTGGGAGGTGCTTGGAGGAAGGCCATGGAGGTCAACCGCAGTGTCCGCATAGCCTGTGGCTGGGAGAGACATTCCACCAAGTCTTGTGGCCCCGGTACAAGCCTGGAGGTTGGGACAGCTGGGCCGTCAGCTGGCCCAGTGTCCTTCTTTGTGGAGGACACTCTTCTGTTTGGAGAGCTGGCAGAGGACAGAGCCCTTCCTGAATGTGCCTGTTCAATGGGTTCTGTGGTCCAGGTTGGGCTTAAAACCAATGGCTGGTCAGGAGAGAGGGCTTCAGGGGGCACACATGCCTCTGCGTCCCAGTCTTCCCCACTGGAGTGGAGAGGTGTATTTATATTTAAGCAGTAGCCATGGGCTCCAAAGTTATAGCAACGCAAGTTCTTTTCCATAAATCGGTATCCTTGCTTGGCCTCTTTCTTGTGTGATATGATCCTTGTTTTGGGGCAGCTTGTAGGTTAACACTCTGATATACTCTGCGCACTCCAACCCTCGGGCACTGCCATTGGGTCCCCACCTAAAATAGGGGTGGGCTATGCAGGAGGTGCAGTGGTTTAAACTGCTGTGCTGCTGGGCTGGTTGATCGAAAGGTCGCTGGTTTGAATCTGCACAATGGGAAGAGTTCCCGTTGCTCCATCCCAGCTCCTGCCAACCTTGCAGTTCGAAAGCACATAAATGCAAGTAGATAAAAAGGTACCACTTTGGTGGGAAGGTAACAGTGTTCCGGGGACTTCAGTGTTTAGTCATGCCAGCCACATGGCCAGGGAGACTGTCTGAGGACAAACGCTGGCTCCCTCAGCTAGGAAACAGAGATGAGCACCGCCCCCTAGAGTCAGGCATGACTGGACTTAACGTCAAGGGAAAACCTTTACCTTTACCTTTATGCTGGCCTGCTTTTCTGTGGCCCTCAGCTGAACTGAATATCTGAGCCCCACTCAAAGGCCACCTAAGTGACAGCCTCACAGAGACAGCACTCAGAAGCCCATCAAAATCTGGGAAATGTTTTAGGAGGCGAGATCCTTGTGCAAAAGGTCCACTTCTTGCCAAAATGGATTTCGGGTGGAATAATGAAATGCAGCATTAACCCAAGCCTGTTTACTCAGACAGAAGTCCCCTGTATTCCAACAGGACTTACTCACAGGTAACTGTGCATAGCAGCCTTAGTCTATGGACTTTCCATCCCACTGCCTCCATCCCTTGCCGAGATGGGTGTTTTGCACCGACGGGTGATGGCTGCTCCCAACCCTTCCCTCTTCCAAACAGCTCTGCTAGACAATTCTTATTATTCCTTTGCCTTCTGCATGCTAAATAGTTAAACAAATGGCCTGGTTGTATTACCAGATTCATTTTATGGGAGTGGTTTTATGGCCATACCTTAATTTTTTAATTTTCCAATTATTGTAGCCAATAGCAATTAATTCAAAATAATTAAGCCAAATCAACTCATCAGTTTGCCAAGCACAACATTTTTCTCCTTCATTTATGACTTAATAGAGTTCACTTTGTATGCTCAGTCTTTACTAATTGCACAGTTGATAATTCTTTATGACTTTGTTTGAGGAGTTCAACATTTTCTATCTTTTCCTTTAATGGGCTCTGTCGTTTTAGCATAATCATAGTCTTAATTTTGTTTAACTTATGCTGAGGCAAAATATGAATCCAATCCACAGGAGGGAAATAAAAAGCATCATTGTACACTTCACTTCATTTAATAAAATGCATTTCCTGCCATTTTGCGGTAGGAACCATTCAACCATCCTGATCTGTGGAATAGTTGTGATCTAACCATGCTTTAAAGATTCGGCTCCAGTCTTTAAAACTGAGCTGATAAGAACCATATTTGGCAGTAGTGGAGTCTGGAGGAAGGTCTTACCCAGTCTTGTAAACATTCACATCCACAAACGCTGCCGCCACAGTAACATTGGTTGATTTGCAGATGCAGTAGTGGAAGCAGCGATCATTCGTGTTACTGGGATTGGCTTGGCTCAATAAAAATAAGCACTTCAATGTTCTGGCCATTTCAGTGGCTCTGGGTCCTGCATAACACAGCCAACATCCAGTGTGTCTCCCTTATGGTGCAATTGGATGTGATTTCAGACAGAAAGGGTCCTACAATTTCCAGCATGCCCTGGTCAGCCATGGGGCTTGCCGGGAGTTTCGGGGTTTTTTTCCTGATTAAACTCACTTAGGATTGTACTCTTCTTGCTGTTGTTGTTTAGTCACAAAGTTGTGCCCGACCCATCACGACCCAATGGACAACACTCCTCCAGGCCTTCCTGTCCTCCATCATCCCTTGGAGTCCACCCAAGCTCACACCCACTGCCTCAGTGACTCCATCCAACCACCTCATCCTCTGCCATCCCCTTCTTCTTTTGATGTCAATTGTACTCTTAGCCATTTAAAAAATATTTTTCTTTAAGTCATCTCAAAGTACTGTCTGTTGTGGAAATACTCTGGTGTTTATTTTAATTTATTGTATTTATATCCTACCTTTTTTCCTTTCAAGAAACTCAAGGTAGCGGACATAATCCTTCTCCTCCCCTCCATTTTATCCTCATAACAACACCCCTGTGAGGTAGGTTCGGCTGAGAGTCTATTGCTGGCCCAAAGTCACCAGTGAGCTTCATGGCTGAGCAGGGACTAGAGCCCAGATCTGCTGAGTTCCAGCCTAGCACTCTTAACCACAGCACTACATACACTTGGGTGCGGTACAACAGAAAACAGCAGTGGGCAGTGTTTGATACATGTGTGGAAATCACAAGCAGATTAAAGCAAGCAATTTCCCAGAAATACTTCGTGTGGGAAATCCTGCATCTCAGTTAGCCAATGCCAGGAGAGGAGGTGGGAATGGGACTGATGGAGGCCAGTGGGACTTGCACGGTGCTTTGAGTGGGGAAGAGGGATTTTTCCTTGTGTTCTCAGAATGCTTTATTTTCTTGGTGGTTGGGCTGAAGTCACTGAGTGGCTTGGAGGATGCCCACCATGGCATAGGCATTCTTCTAGGAGATGGACGCTGTAGTCCATGTGCTTCCCATGGCCAGTTCTTTCTGAGTGTCCCATGATGGAGACTGCAGAGCTCTTCTCATGGGCTCCAGGATCCTTTGGGACTAGAGAGAGACTTGTGTGTTGAAGGTTGCATGACCTGCCTCCCAAGGTGGATTTTGAATCCTTGAGGACACGCAGAAGGTGTTTGCTCTGCCATGGCAAATTTCCTATGCACGTGTGTGGGGGTAACATAATTCAGAGGACATGTCCCAAAACTCTTGTACCCACTAAGCTGAATTTCCTTCCTCTTGTATTTACATTGATGTATCTAGAGCTTCCCAACTGTAGGCCAAAGTTCTCCTGGCAGTGTAGAATGCATTAGAAACATAAAAATCAAACATAAAAATCTTATAAAACAAGAAGTAAACATAGTGCAGAGCAGAATCAAGATAAAAAAGCAACAACAAGGAATAAAACCATCCCTCACAGAGCACCAGATTAAAACCAGCAGCAGAATAAGCTGCTTATTAATACTGAAAAGCAAAACAAGTAAAACCAAAATATTCTTTAAATGGTTGTGAGATCATAAAGGTTGTTACTTGGAGCTGGAAGACTATAATTTAGAAGCCAGGCAAGCCTCTCTGGGAAGAACAAGGGGGACCACCATCAAAAAGACCCCCTACCCATCTCATTTCATTTTAGCAGAAACACTTGGAGGGGAACCTCAGATGATCTCAGTGTCTTGGTAGATAAATATGGAAGGAGAGGTTCCTTCAGGTATCCTGGCTCCAAGCCATTTGGGGTTTTAAAAATTAACAGCTGCACATTCACAGTTTGAGCCTGGAAAGGGACTGGCAGCCCAGACTGATGGAAAGTTTTGGCATAGTTTGCAGGAGGAAGAAAAACAAACAGCTGGTCACTTGATTGGTTTCAGACTGCAAAACTCCCCGTTTTCATCAGCTGTGGGCTTGTACCTCTGCAAGGCAGAAGTGGCCCTCAAGTTCTGCCCTAGACAACACTTAAGATGTCTACATGGTGTGCTGGAAACATTTGGACACTGCAGAGGAAGAAAACTGCGCTGGCACACGGCACGTGTGAAGCAGGTTACAAGGGATCTCTTTTAAGGAAGTCCTTCTCATTCTTGTTAGAGGAGGCTTTTGCTATCAGCCACCACTTTACTTTTCTTTGTCTTTTAAAAAAATCTTTTTAAATAGTGTTTAACACTTGTACAATTTGATGTAATTATAGGCAGGAGGAGACAGGAGGAGAAGGCAGTCAGTTAAAAAAAAGGCACATGATTACTTTTTCCTGAAGCTGTACTTTATAATTTATCTTCCAGAAGAGATAAAAGGGAGTGAATACTGAAGACCCAAATGGTGACGACAGCGAAGTAATCACTGAGTTGTTGGATACCTTTGTCTCTTGGAAGCACGTAGTAATTTTTACACGCTTGCCACTGCGTGTCAAACCTTTCTTTTCTTCCCCTTTCCATTTTGGATGGCCAAACTGATTATCTAAAATAGAAAATTAGTGCACAATAGGTTTTCTCCGCGATACCCCTTATGCAACTAATGGGCAACGCTTGTTAATTGGTTGTAAATGCCAGCAGGTTGCCAAGATAATACTTCAGAAATAAGCGGGTATTCTGATAATTACAGCAATCTTCATCTATAAAAGCTTAAGTAGATGAAGTACTGGCTGGCTTAAAACCAAGATTTATCCTCCTGCTGCACTCGCATTAAAAAGGAGAAAAAAATAAGATGAAAACAATAATGTAACAAAACAATTATATAGCAGGAAGCATTGTAGGATTTAGAGATTGTGAAAACTCAGAAAGTAAAACAGTGCTGTAATAACCAGTTATGGAAAAATGGGCCATTTACATTTGTGTATAATTAAATAGTAGGCTATGCAATTTCACTTTTAAAAGTAAACTGCCTTTTCCCTTTTTTATTTTTTTTATAGGGCAACGTGGCTATAATTGCAGCATTAAAGCTTTAATGAAAGGGGGTGGGGGAAAGCAGCAGATCAAGATGACATGTAACATCTACATTTCCACCACGGCATTTGGCTTGTTTAGTAATGGGAAGCTACTGAGGAAAATGGGCCTCCGTAATTTTGTCATATTCCCTGCACAACCCCCCCCCCCTCAAAACTGTGACAGGAAGGATCAGTCAAGGTCTGAGATGCACAGAATTCATTTTTCCTCACCTTTGGTCTGCAAACATTTAATGGAGTTCTGCACAGCCAGAAGGTTTTAAGATATTCTCGTGGCAAGTGCACAACTCCAAGTGATCAGTGTGATCAAAAGCAAGTGGATCTAAAGAACATGTAGGTGGCATGTACTGCAGCCTCAGGTTTTGCTGCCCAGACTAGCTATTTTGCTCTGAATTGTCCACAGGGGCTTTAAGCCGTCCATGCAACTGCCAAGGATTATCACCAATAAATTTGAGGGAGGAAACCCATTAGCCATACTAATTCTTGGACTGGGAAATGCACCTTTTCCAGTGTACACCTAAATACGTCAGTCGAGATTCTGTTGTATACATGGCGAATTTTGACCTTGATGGTACATGCAGTATCTCTTTGCTTTCTCTTACTGTGCAGGGCTTCGATGGATTAAAGCTGAAGCCTGCTAATTTTGGATTGTATTTGATAATTGGTACACAGTGGTTTTAAGTCTCTGGCAGCTTCCGGGGTTTCAGATTTGATGGTTGTCCAACTAGGAAAAAGGTAGAAAGCGTTCAGGTTTCACTGGAAAAATGTGGGTAGTAAAATTGAAATTTCAGATTCAGGTGTGAAAAATGAGAAATTTGATTGTGTCTCTGCTGTTTGCGAATATTCCTTTAGGTTTATTCCATGGTTGGTTAGTGATTGCATTCCTGTGCACGCAAGCTGGGAGCTCTGATTGGGATGGGGCTCCACCAAGCGTGTACTCTGGTGTTTGAGGATGTGGGTCTGACCTTCAGTGGCCTGAAATGTTTCTCATCTCATTCCTGTCCTGTTGCTCAGTAGAAAAGTTTCCGTGCTGCTTTATGTAATTGCACTTCCTGGTTAGCTGCTCTAGTGAGTTACATAGGGAATGCCACTGACCTGCCTGCTCAGGCATGCCATTTCAGCAGATGCTGCAGGTTTGGGAATCATTCAGACCCACAACGGAAGTCTTCTGCGGTGGACCAGGTACCGGGTGAAATGCCACCGGCACAGCAGTGCTTGCGACATTACATGCATAACAGGTATTCCCTGGGGCTGCTTGCCTGGCCTTCCCTGGCTGGTCATCTGGTGCACTGACTTACCCTGCCATGGTGCTCTGCTGGTGGAAGCTCACATGGCTGAATGCTCCGCCAAGCAAAATAAGAATGAGTTGCTACAGACAAGGTGTGGGTGGGACGCCAGCCAATGGTAACTTTACCACAGGAAGGGAGGGGAGAAAATTTGGCTATCTATCTATCTATCTATCTATCTATCTATCTATCTATCTATCTCCTGCCTTTTTCCCTTTGAAAGGAACTCAAGGCAGTTTGCACAGTTCTTCTGCTTGCAATCTTATCTTCACAACAGCAACCCCATGAGATGGGTTAGGCTGAAAGTCTGTGACTGGCCCGAAGTCACCCAGATGGTTCCATGGCTGAACAGGGACTAGAACCCAGTCCCATGCTCTTGACCACGACACCACACTAGCTCAGTAATTCCTCCTCTCCAAATAGCTCCTGTGCGCCCAAAAAGAAGTTACAGGGGGTCAGGAGACCCTCCAGAACCCCGAGAGTTGTGGCAACAGGGGTGGCAAGAGGAAGGGGGGAATGAAATAATCCATCCCATAGCAAGAACCTCAGTGATAATGATGGTAGTAGGAAGAAAGGTAGCAGTTCCCTGACCGGTCAAAGTGTGTGTGTGTGTGTGTGTGTGTGTGTGTGTGTGTGTGTGTGATGGGGAAGAGTACTTTTGTGATTATCGATGGGGGCAGTGTACTAGATGTGGTCAGGGAGGGAAAGACCACATGAAGAGGTGTGGGTGTGCTATTGGTGAAAATTTGGAAAGTCATTATTTGCTCCAGAAAGACCCTGTTGCACTTATTCTGTGGCACTGGCTCAGTCCCTACCCCAAGCTAGAAGTGAAACTGGAGCATGCAAATTGAAGCAAGCAGGGTAGATGGGTTGAGCGGGATGGATGAGTTTGACAGGGGACAACAGGGCCGAGTCATGGAGCAGGCTATGAAAGCGATTTGGAGATGGGGTGAACCACACCTGGGAATGGGACATGGGAGAAGACAATTATGGAGTGGCAGAAGGAAGGAATTTGGGGAGGGCACTGGAGGCTGCTGGTTCCAGTATCAGTGGGGTGGTGGATCCATTCCAAATTCCAGTCTGAACTTTAAAGGAAGTATTTGTAGGCCGAGTCCTAACCCCAACTTGAACACCATTGGTGCAGACAGGAGTAAGGGAGCTGGACCAATGGCTTGAGTTTGCACAGCGCAATGTCCCATGTTTGTAGCAGACTGGACTTGCAGCTCCTACTAGAAGTATATGCAATCATTGTACAGGTTTCCAGTACAAAGGCGTAGTTAGTAAGAAGATGTGTTTTGCTGTGGCTCCCGAATTCTCCATGCAAAGAGTAGCAGGGTTAAAGGAAGGGGCCTTTCTGTGGCCCAAATTACACCAGATGGGGCCAAGTGTAAGAAGTGGGGCAGGCAGGGAACTGAAGCAGATCTATTAATGGATTTACCACCTGACCTATGGGAACAAAGGGAAGAGAAGCCCTTGCAGTTGTCTTCTATTTCCACACAAAAAATGTACAGGCATTTATTTCCTATCATGTTGGTGTTATTATTGTGATTGTTTACTAATCTGGAGGCATTTGATAGTGACTGTTTATTAAAAATAAGTAAGTAAATAAATAAATGAAGTGGTGCTTAAGTAGTATTTGCTTTGTGTTTATTGTCCCACACAGTCCTCCAATGTTCAAAGATGAAGCATTTTCTTATTTTCTTTCCAATGTCACAAGACTTTGAAGAGCTCTTCTTTGAAATGCTCACAGCTTTGATCATCTAAGAACTGTGATACAAAATATCAGAGTATGGGGCATCTGGGAAAAGTTTATTGAATATAAATAAAATGCAAAGTACATTGGTTACACTATAATCAAATAAATCAGATTATATGGATTATATTTATTCTTGGTCCTATAGTTCACAGGACCATATAGTTCTTATATGGTCCTATAGTCCTAGAGTTCATATGTTAGTCCATATAGTTCTTGGTCCTATTGCAGAAATCTGTGCAACCAGGATTGTACTTCAGAGTACAGATTATGGCACTCCAGGAGGACTAGGAGAGGGGGTGCAGAAGTGACTTTTACGATTGCTGAGATACTCCAAACTCCGCATTGAAGCTCACCATGCCTTACTGCCTATGTTGGCCTGCACTGTTCTTGCATTTAGTTGAAATAAGAGTACATATTGAATGGGGAACATGAGCATGATTTCTCAATGAACACACCTACGTACGTTTTCAAAGAATCATAGAAAAGTAGAGCTGGAAGGGGCCAGAAGGTCCAAGTCCCTGCTTAGTGCAGGACTCCAACTCACACCATCCCATTCAGGTGACTGTCCGGATGCTTTCTGAATGTCTCCAGCAAGGGAGAGCCCACAACTTCCCCAGGTGATGGGTTCCACTGTTGTACTGCTCTGACAGTCAGGAAGTTCCTCCCGGAGACTAGTCTCAATCTGGTTTCTGCTAATGTAAGTCTGTTATTCTGTGTCCTGCACTCTGGAATGAATGAGAAGAGATCTGGTCTTTCCTCTTAGTGACAGCCTTTAAGGTACTTGCAGAGCAAGATCATATCACCCCTCAGTCCTCTCTCATACAACAAAGCATGACAAAGCACCATTTTATGGAAATGCACTTTTTATTTTTAAAGGGCAGGTTATTTAAAGGGCACTTTCTCCAAACATGGACACAGGTTTGAGAATCTGTGAACATTTACACAGAAAGTGTTCAGGATTGCAAATGGGACATCTTTGTACATTTACAAGGGGGAAAGAGACTCACCTATCTGTAGAGAATACAGACAGGTCCTGACTGACTGAACTCCATGCCTGGTTCTGTGCACAGCTATTTCCTTCTCTGTGATCTGCGGGATGGAGGGGGAAAGCCAACTGGTGCAGCAGATTGCCTCCAGGGGCAGTAGCGTATGTGGGCACAAGAGTGGCCTGAAGACACCCACTAGCTCAGTGCCTTTCTCTTCCCCCGCCCATGCACAATGAGCACAGTCCTGTTGGTTTTATTGGAAGCTTTGTTTTCACCATTTTCACTGGCAATCGCTGTTTCTGTGAGTATTATTGAAACATGGATGCCACCCAGAGAGTTTTGGCTATGTGGCAGCATAAAATAACTAAGCGGATAAAGTTCTTAGTAGATTTTTATTGTATAGACTTTGTGTGTGTGTTTTATCTTGTACTTTGCCCTGAGAGGGGTCAACCCCAAAAGGTAGCTTAGAAACAACGTCTGGGTGGATGGAATCTATCTATGTAGATAAATTTCAGACAGATCGCTCGAGTTCTCCTTCCTCCCCCTGTAAGTGGAGGCCATCACTTATGCTCTGGTGGACAGTTCACAGTCCACAACCAAGAATGGTAGCTGAGGCTGTGGTAGGTGGCTGGGTAATTGTAAGCAGATCAATCAGGGCTTTTGACCTCTACTTTTTAATGCTAGCAGCCACAGAAAGATCCCCAGCCCAGCCCACCAGCGGAATGTGGTACTTCTGCAAGAGTGTCTCCAAAATAGAATGCAGCCCTCAGGATGAAAGCCACCTAACACCCTCGGCCTAGGGGTCCCTGTCAGCTCAGCCCTGCTAATGGCCATGCCAGCAGTTCCATGTCCCCACAATCCTTTGTGCAGGGCTGGGTTCTCATTATGTGCATTGTCCACAGCACACGTGCTTCAAAGCTGGGCTGATTGCCGGCTGGACATTACACAAATACCACTGTCATTGGCTACATCAAAGAGGCATTCGATGAGCAGTATTTCCTGCACAGAAGCTTCAGCCTATTTGTCTCAAGGGTTCCTGTTTCTAAAGGGGGGAAATACTGAATAAAAATATTTGTATGTTTACTTTTCATTTTTGGGATCCAAAGAACTAAATAACACATTCCGTGGACCCAAGCTGGGATAGAGGAGCACTTGGCTTTCTTCAGAGTCCCCCCCACCCCACACACACAACTGCTGTTCCCAAGTTGCACTGCATTGCAAGCCACTTTTGAGAGGTCAGTTTAAAAAAGCAGTTCTTGGTATCTCCTATGGATCAAAGAGAAGAAAATCCAGAACCCACTGGGCATCAACAAATGCTTGCACATGCATACAGAATTGTGTTGCATCTTGGCTGCAGCATGGAAGTGTCTGCATTACAAACTCATCCCGCCCGCCCCCATTTTTACCAAGTGCTTTTAATCAGTCATAGAAATAATTGTTTTCTTCATGCCAGTAATAGAATGTAGTAAAATGGTAAATATCTTTTTAAGAAGAGTAATGAAAAATATGTTTTGAACTGGATATATGTAGATTGTTTATTCCCTCCTTCTAAAGCCTACAATAGATCTTTTCTTTAAAAAAAAAATCTAAACACTGAGGAACAGTTTTCTGTTATCAGTATTTAATCAGAAAATTGGACTGCATAAATGAGAGGGAAAATCCAATTCATTTAGACCACAATTCCAAGGACTCATGATTGGGGTGGAAGGCACAGGATTCTTTGGCGTCCTGCCCCTCCCTGCACCTACTAGCTTACAAAGCATTGCAATTGCAAATATACCCCAGAGGAAAGAAAAAATGGGATACTGGCGGAAAGGACCTCTGCACTGGATGCCTTTTCCAGGTGCCTCCACTCTCGTTGTTTGATACTTTATCTAGATCATTAAAAATGGCTATCAAGATGGAATCAGGCCACCGGGGACTAGGATGCTTGCAAACCTCCAAGTTCACTTTTGCTTTATTATTTGCACCTTTATCTCATTATTTAATTTCTGCTATGTTATTTATTTTGCTATTTAAATCTGAAGAGCAACATTGGATTGGATGATCTATTTCCTCTCAACAAAGACAGAGTTTGCCACCATACAAGTCACACCATACATAGAACGATTTTGCTTTAAGATTGTTCTTTACCCCCTTTCTTCACCCCACCCCCTCCCCAGTCTTGGATTCATTTTCTGTGAGATCCATATTATTTATAGGGGGAAAAGTGCAGGATGTCATTGCCATACGCCTTCCTGCATAAATTGCATGTGTTTATTATTCATCATAACATGGAACATTTTCTGTTTCTGTGTCACTTGTCACTAATCAGTTATGCATCTGACATTCATATGCAGGAGAGAATCAGAGTCATTCTTAGCACTGAAAACATAAGATATGCATGGGTAGGAGTTTCCCCTCACAAACAACAACTTTTGGAGACACTCTGAAAGGAGAGCAAGGGGAGCACAAGCAGAACCGTTGCTCAAAGAGCAGCACTAACTGCCCTAGTTGAGTAGAAACAGGAACGTTTCAATGGCGTGTCTGTTTAGTATTTTATGAAGACAATATCTTAAGCCAGGAAGGACACACATCTCCATCTTCATTAGATGCAGGCTAGTTCTTTTCTCTTTCCTTCACTAAAAAATTGCTCTAGCTCTAAATTATTCTCCCCCACCCCCTGCTGTGGATATGCATTAAAAAAATTCCTCGAAAACCTTTGATTCCAACTACTCTGAATTGGACACACACATAAATAGAATACCCTTCTCTCCTCAGACACTCTTTCCTTCCAAATATGGGTCCACATGTTTTCCCCATAGTCACAACTTCGCCATGTTCTTCCATATTTGGTGAGCGGACATTTTTAAAGCCTTCTAGTTTAATCATACAGGTGCTACTGCACTCATGGCACCTTGAAAATGAGAGCAATAATGAAGAGCTACAATGGCATTTTTAGGTGAAAGTTACCTTATTTTCAGTATTTCCAAGTCAGACATCTTGTTTGCATATTCATTACAAAATATGGACTTCTAACAAAGTATTCTATATTTAAGGAATTAATATTGACTAAGACAGATTTAATAGGGAATGCTTACAGATTTTTACTGGGACAAATGAATGGAACAAAAGTGACTATAAAAGTTGTATCAATGCAAACAGCAAGAGATTGCAACAGTCCTGGAAAAAGATTTGGGAGAACCTTCATTCAGCAATCCTATGTGTAAATCCTGTGTAGATCGAAAAGAGATTTGGGATAAACTCATCTTAAGACGATACTGAACACCTATTAAGACTGAATCATATGAATGCCCACCTACAGATAATGCATAATGGAGGTATGGAGTTGCAAGAGCAGGTATATCATGGATAATTTCTGGTATTCTCCGAATACTGAGATCTACACTCATTGCTATTTGTGGATATGTAAAGAATGAGGGACCTCAGGAAGATCAGGAAATTATCATTAATGTCATGTGGGAAAATATGGGTGTGTATGAAGTGAAGATTTAGCTCTGTGGCTCTGAAAGACTTGTGCAAGCTGAAGGGCTAAAATATTACACAGCTCTTTGAACATTTGGGGATTTCCATTATTTTAATTTTTTGTGCTTAATAGAAAAGGGGTTTGTGGTTAATTCTTTATTATCCCAGACAGCAGTTCTCGCTCCATCTCCTCTTTCTTTAAATGCCAAGCTAGCATTTTTTTTTTTTTACTGTTTTATTGCTCAATTCTTGGTGGTTTGCTTTGGAGGATTGCCACTTATCTTTTTCCATTAGGGCAAATATTGCAACAAACTCATACTTTTAAGTATTAGGGAATTGTGGGCTCAGGAACATTAAGCTTTCATAGGAATATTTTCTGATGTTTAAATATTTTCTTACATTTGTCTTTCATTTCTGAGGATTTTCTGTACACAGAAACACATAAGACAGATGAGTAGTAAGATGAAAGATACTTACTAAGCAAGAGAGAAAGGAAGGACACTGTTCTTGAATAAGATCTGAATGCTTGAACAGTGATAAAAAGATAACACATGGAATATGTTTGTGAATAATATTTAGGCTGACAATGAAACCATAAACCAATGAAGCATTCCACTGAGTTTTGGGGTACACTACACAATATATATCAAGGGACTTTGTAGGGTTTAAGGAGGTATGCAATAACATAATTGAATGAAGTGTATCTAGAGACAAAACAAAAAACAAAATGTATATGATGATTTAGAAAAGAAATGTCAGACACCCTTTCATTTAGCAGTGTCTAAGAGTTCATGCGAATTGTGCTGGAAGTGAACATATACAGGTGGAATCCCTTCAAAACTGTAGCTCAATAACTTACATGTGCAATCTTTCAGTAGCTGGTGAATTTTTCCTTAGGTTGCTGTGCCATAGTTGTCCCACCAGTATATCCATGATAAATTAAGGATTGCTATCAATGAATTTATCTGCTTCTTTAGAGAACAACTCTGTGTCCCCAGATGACATCTGAAGGGCTATAGGATGTGGAAGATGTCTACCTCTGAGGTTGTAGACACAACCACGACCTTGGAGGAGGACATCGGAGTGGGCATTCCTTCTCCAAGCCCCTTCTGGTTGTTCTGGACGCCTCCATGCCAACTCTTTCCTGCTGTCAAGAGTGCCAGTCTTAGGAAGAGGGCAAAGGGCAAGGGATAGAGGCGCCCTTAGTGACAGCCTGGGCAAGTAGAGGCAGTGGATCCGCCAGCCAGCCCAAAAGCCTCTTAGCTCCCACCCTTGGCAGAGGTCTGTCTAATGCAAGATGTGCTAAGGAGGACAGAGAAACTGAAAAGGCCACCAACATTTCTTCTGCTCTGCTGGGCACTTACTGGCAGGCCTTTGAATAATTCAAGCGCTTCAACATCAGACTGCTCTGTCCCGTGGACCAGACACCCAGAGAACAGCCCTCTATGAGAAAATGCCCTCTCTTTGTCAGGCTGTCCTGCCAGGTCCATTTTAAAGGGAAAGTGCTGGAAGAAAGTTGAGCTGAGGCCTTGATGTGGCCCAGCAAGAGTGAGCCCCTGGAGAACTGCTGGAGCAGAGACATAGCTCAGACTCACTGGGCCAAAGCCTTCCACACTATGAATTGGATTTCTTTTGTTCTTCCTTGTGGTCTCTATGCATCACACATACTGTATTTTTCCATGTATAAGACAATACTTTTTCTTAAAAATATTTACCTAAAAATGGAGGGGCGTCTTATACACCGGGGGGGGGGGGCAAGAGAAGAACCGTGGTTGCGAAACTGCCAATACCTTATCTCTGCAAACTAGCCTCACAAGAGAAACGTCCGATTGCAGAGACAAGCTAATAGGTTTTCTCCAATCATGAGTCTTATGTAACTGACGGCAGCTGATGTTGCAGAGAGTGTGTAGCCAGTGCCCAGATACAGGGAGCGGTAATGTTGGAATGTTCTGAGCCCATAAAAATGTCAGAAAACAAAAAAATAAATACCGGTACTGGTAAGCGAATGTCTTACTCTGCAAAATTTAAACTGTATGTATACTTTGCAAAATTTAAACTTATGCAAAAGAGCAAAATTTAAACTGGATGTATACTCTGCAAAATTTAAACTAATGCAAAAGAGCATGGAAATATAGCTGCAGAGAGAAAGTTTGGACCTCCTCCCACTGAGTGTATGATCAGACAGTGGAGAAAACAGGAAGAACAACTCCTTAAGATGCCAAAAAAGAAGAAGGCCTTGAGAGAAAACCAGCAAAATGGCCAAACTTGGAGCAGAGGCTTTCCTAATCTCCTTGATGGTGCAGTGGTCAGTGTTCTATAAGTGTGCTCAGTGCAGGGCGAAAATGTCACCCACTGACGCGCACTCTCTTTGCTTGCTTTGCCTTGGGAAGGCCACCTCATGAACAAGTGTGTCCACTGCCAGGCCTTTACCTGGCAAGCCCAGAAGAAGTGGGTGAATCGCCTAAAGAAGATGTTATGGGATCAGGCTCTTCTGACGATGAAGGAGGTCACCGCAGCTCCCTCCTCTGCTGTTCCGAAAGGAGCACTCCCCCTCGTCCTTTGCAAGGGGAAGGCACCGGTACCAATGGCAAGCGCTCTGATCGGTCTCAATCTCCAAAGAAAAGAAAGGAGGAAAGAAAGCATATTGAGCCCGAGGGACCACTAAAGCTAAGTGTCCCACCCCATGTGCCTCAACAAGACCTGCCTACCATTTCCATTGCCTTGGTACCCAGTGAGCTGTTGGTTTGGCAATCTTCCATGCAAGCGGCGCCGAGATCACCCCCGTGTCGCATAGCCAGCTGCCTTCACTTCAGTCCAACGGTGAAATTCGTGAGTCACCCACTCACTCGCCTCTACCATCCGAACACTCTGTGCAATCTGCCTATGACCATCATGAGATCACCATACCACCGATTCCTACTCCATTTATTTATTTATTTATTTAGGAGACTTCTATGCCGCCCCATTTGCCGAAGCCTCGGGGCGGCTCACATCCATAAATAAACTTACTTAAATTAATATAAATTAACAGTAAAAACAGTAATTAACACGTGGACATTCATCTCCGGAGGTGTCTCCGAGGGAAACTCAGCATCCACTGACATTCCACCCTGATCCACCTCATTGAGATCTTTCTAGATACTGGATGCCATCCCCATATCAGGGCTTCGATCCTGAACAGTTTGAGCAGGCATATCCATAGCAATATTATCCACCTTATAACTACCCATACTCACCGCCACCAACACGCCACTGCTGACCTCCAGCTCCTGTAACCTCTCGTGATCCACCATCCACTTCAACTGCCACCACACCTCGTCTCGACTTGTCTCCAGCTGGCTCTTCCTCTTCGAGTCCTCCTTAGAATGCCAAATCAGACTTGGAGGAATCTGAGCAAGCATCCACCTCTCCTGACCTCCTGATTTCAACTCAGGGCCCAAGATTGCCCGGCGACAATCTGGGACGTTTCTCCGAGCTCCTGGTTTGCATGTCATCGTCCCGTTAGCACATCTTGCTCTTCAGCTCTGGAACTGGTGTATCTACCATGGGATCAACATACAAGCTGTCCACCTCACTGGTACCAAGAATGAGGAAGCCAGTTCCCTGAGCAGGAATATGTCCATGACGCACAAGTGAGAGCTGGATCGTCATATCTGCCATCATCTTTTTGAGCAGTGGGGAACACCCAGTATAGATCTCTTTGCCACTCACAAGAACTTGGTATGCAAAACCTATTGCTCCCGAGTGGGTATTGGTCCGAATTCCATTAATAACAAGGACACTGGCAAAAATCAGCCAGGACAATGCTCATGGCATCCCGATTACCCCATGGTGGCCCTGCCAATCATGGTTCCCCACCCTGCTCCAATTGTCCAAGAACATCTACATTCATCTGTCCCAAGTTCCACATCTCATCACCCAGGAACAAGGTGCAATTTGGCATCCGGAACTATGCACCTTAAAGCTAATAGCATGGTTTATCCAATGATTCTCATATGTACAGCCTCCTCGGTACTGACATCACCAGTCTCCACGTCTACGACAACCTCCTTGGCATCCTCATCCTCGGGACTGACAACATCAACATCATTGGAATCGACAACACCAACATCGACACCAATATTTACTTTAGTACCAACAATAACATTGGGATCGATAGCTACTTTGGTACCGATGATGACCTTGGAATTGACAAATTTGCACCCGGACATTCAATTCATCCTACAGTCTGCATTGCAGCCAAAAACACAATGCTCATACAGTGTGAAATGGAAGCGCTTCACCTGTTTTGCAGCTGCCAATAATTTTTCTCCTCAGTATGGAACCATTGGGAACATCCTACAATTCTTACTCTCATTACACCATGGAGGCCTCAAACCTTTCTCTATTAAGGTGTATATTGCAGCCATCTTGCACCATAAGAGGATATAAAGAGGATACATCAGTGTTCTCTCACCAATTAATATGCCACTTTTTACGAGGATTACAAAACGTTCAACCTCCTATCCGATCAATTGTTGCGACATGGAACCTCTCCGTTGTTCTACAGGCCTTAAAGAAACCACCATTCGAACCCATTCTAGGCTAAGCTAGAGAAATCTTCCTGATTGAGGCATTGCACAGGCTCAGCACCCATATATGTGTGAATGCACAGATGACCACTTGAAGAACAACAGTTACAGGTAAGCAACCTGCCTAAATTACAGTAATCCTTGCTGAATTTGCATGCATACAAGCAAATCAGCATGTGCAAATTTTATGCCATGTTGTACCTTCTTTCTTCATCTTTGCTAATGCAAAAGTGGCCAGTCTACTGCGAAATGTTAATGGGGAGTAGGCAAAGGGAGCCATATAGTAGGGCAGCCATAAAGGGCAGGAAGTCTGGCCCAAGCAAGGAAAAGAAAAAGGAGGACAACATCTGGCACACACTCTCAAAAAATTTAAAGTCCTGTGAGGAGTATATTGTGAAAAAGAAAATGTCTCTAATCTGGTGCAAATTATCTCAAAGTTAAGCTTCATTCTGCTCAGTTGGGTTTACTTTTGAATACACATGTGTAGGTTGCTCTATAAAACACACTGTTTAAAAAACCTTTATATACTCCAGAAGCAGGAATCTAGCCAGAGAGGCAACTGGACCATCAGTTGGCAAATAACAGAAAGGACTATGAAGGAAGGCAAGGAAACTGCACAGAATGGTTTCTTTTAGTGTTCATTGAGCCAGGTACATGGAATAACTATATGCACTCTGAATATTATATTATATTATATTTCTATACCAGCCATGGCCTAAGCTCTCTGGAAGGTTCATAACATTTTAAGTCACCCATCCAGATTTCAACCAGGCTGGACCCTGCTTAGCTTACCAAGATTAGGCAGGTTCAGGCACTTCAGGCTATATGGAATCTTGGGAGACTTCTGAAGAACAAGCTGATTACAGATTAAGTTTTTGTTTTCTTGGAAAATTTAACAAGTCCCTGGCCTTGATGGCCTGCATTGTAGAAATTCATTTGCTCTTCCTACTACCCTCAAATAATTGCTCTTCCCAGTAACCTTGTGGAGTCCTTTGACACATATTGAATGTAAAATGGGTTTTGATGGACTGTTGATACAATCCAGCAAAACTCTTCGGATGTTTCTATGTTCTTTAACAGAAACCTCAGGAGAACATTACACTTCTTGGTGTACATCTAAGATAAAAAAAATCTAAAATGTCTTCATTAGAGGTTTAAAAGAGTCAGTAGGTTTGTGTGCATGTGCACAAGAAAATGCTAATCTATTCAAACAGAGAAACATACTAAGCCTCAACTTCAGTAAATGCTACATACAACTCAGTGCTACAAAGAGGTGTTTGAAGATAATATAGCTCTTGTCTGACAGAAGTGAATAGTGCCTGCTTGTTGAACAAACACCAAGAATGCACCTGGATTTGTTGCTGTTTAATAGCTCTCAAAGGGCCTTGGTGGTGCCTAGGAAAGGCTGTATGCATGGATGCACCTTCCCCAGTCTTTAATTGCTACAGGGCAGAGGTAGCTTCCAGCAGTACAATTGTCATGGGTCAAATGCCACAAACAGAGCTTTACATATGTCACACAAAATGCTTTGCTCTCCAGTGGAGGCAATTCACACATTCAGCTGCATATTACTGAACGATGTGGGCCATTGGGTGACAGATGTGCATATGTATGAATCAGCTGTTAAGATCTAATCCAACTCTTGTTCAACACAGCCTTAAATGGGTAGCGGTCAACAGCTGCTGTATCTTCGGTTCCCTCTGGAAAATGGGAATAAGGACATATTTCACAAATTTTGGAGGGTACAGAAGGAACATTCCAAAAAATAACCTCTGCATGCTGACATTTGCAAAAATCATTCATAATTAATTATTTCCATTATATCTTGATTAGGCAAGATCATTAAACCTAAATCATAATGGACAGATGCTTAGCAAGGTCATTGCTGGAACTTTCTATAATGTGCAACATCCTTCAATCAGTGGTGCCAGAGTGGTTACCCAGGGCCTGTGCAAGGTATTTTGTTGCCCTCCGCTCCTTCAGGATGCATGTACTGCCCCCAAGTCTCTTCACACAACTGAGGGTCCTGAGACAGACAATCCCACAGGTGTGTTTCCTCCTCCCTGGCAGTCAAGGTACAATAATAATGTATAAAATACTGCTAAGGTTTTGCTGCCCTTTCATTACATTCCAAATCAGCTACTTGATGTGGCAGATTATTCTCACCACCACCCAATAGAAGCAGATTATTCTCTCTCTCCCTCCCTCCCTCCCTCCCTCCCTCTCTCTCTCTCTGACACACTCTTGCACACAAGCACACACACACACATTGTAAATGCTCATTCTGCCTGGAAGCAAACAATGGGTTGCCCTCTTCTTCACAATCATGTGTCAATGTGCCTTAGACATGCCTCTCTCCTGTTGCTTCTTTCCTGCTCTTCTGGCATTATAGCAGGCCCTGAGACCTGAACAGCTGCCTGGCACACAAGAGATCAAATGACTGTTTTGTTATTTTCCTTCTCTGATTGACAGTTTAAATCTTGAATGTAATGGGGCATGATCTCTGAGATTAATTAGTTCTGCCTGAGCTGTCCAAAGTCTCACATGTCTGAACACATTGCCAAACTCTGGATTCTGGCTGGTTTTCAAAACTGGATGGAATATATATTTCTGGTAGGGTCATGTTCTTTCAAGTTCAGTGTGAATGCATTTCTTTTATCTGGGATCTGACACAAAAAAGAAAGAGAGCAAGTTGCTTGCTACTGGGAGTGGATTCTTTATAAACATTTCTTTATTCCACATCCATGTTTGTTTTGTTTTGTTTTGTTTTGTTTTACATCTCAAGTTCTTTCTGTCCTGTTTATGCAGGAACCTATAAAAAGGGCTGTGACGATCCTCCTGGAATATGGCTCTCTTTCACTTATCAGACTTACTTTGTGTGCTTGACCCTGGCATAGGAAGTGAGCCGAGCTGAGATAAATTTTGCAAATACTTGCAAACACTAGTGGGACTCCTCATTGTGCTGCCTGGCAACCTTCTGCTGCACGTCCAGCATATATTCAAAGTCTGCAAGTATTGTTTACGGAAGAGGGACTTCAGTTGCACAGCAGGTGCACAGATTCAATTCCTGGTGGACATCCATGCAAATGCTTGGCATGCTTGGCATCAAGTCACACTTAAGACTGAGAGAAAGCAGTCTGGAATCTGGGGAGCCCAACTCAGGGAATCCAACAGATTCCCACCCCCAAACTGGATTCTGTACACATCTTTACCTAGAATTGTTGATAAATCTTATCACAAACAGAACCAAAGGAAATTCTCATCTGTACTAGCCTATCTCAATATGAGTCACTGTTCCCAGTATGGAGTAGACCTGCCTGCCAAGTTGCTGTTAAAGATGAAGAACCTGTCAGAAGAGAGGTGAAAACAAACGTGGCTGAACAGACACATGTGGAGAATCAAACCCAGGATTTTAAGAGTGAAGCACTCCAAGCTCTCTCCCTGGATGGACAAATCTCTGTTTTGCTTTCTTCAACATTTTAACTTTTAAAATGTCAACCCAACATTATTCCTACACAGCCAGGGTGAAAGATATGGAGTCATTGGAGCTCATGTAAAAAAGATGCCCTATACTCTGATCCATCACTTGGACAGCTTTTCAGCTTACTCTTTCTGACACCACTTCTTGCAGGCTGTAAGAAGGACAATCTTCTGTATCCTGTTGCTGAATCTGCCTGATGAGGAGATGCTTCTGGATGCTGTGGTCTTGGCAGGGTTTCCGTCATGGGTCCAACTGAAAAAAGCACAGCATGAAGAAGTGCCAGCTCTACCAGATGCCGCAAAAGTGAGATCCAGATTTTGGCGAATCTACCACCTTGCAAATTCCAAGCCGCGAATGCCATGCCTTCAGCTATGTGGGAGCCTGAGCAGAAGAGATACCATGGCAGCTTCACTTCTCTTGCCTGTGGGGGCTTCTTGCTCATCCAGAAGGCACTGCCTGACTTGTTTAGCAGGAGGCAAACAGACCATGTAAGATTACAGCACAGACCTGCTGGATGTGGGTTGGGGAGTGGCATGAGAAATGGAGGGTCCTGTTTCATGTGAACAAGTCAAATGGCAACATAAGGGATTTTAAATGAACATAGATTGTTTCATAAACAAAACAGGTCATCCAGATGAATATTGCCCTGGGAAACTTTGGGTTCAGGGACAAAACAAATGAAATATTAACTCAGACCTTTGACCAGACTGGTTGTTTTGGCAAACAAGCCATGTCTCTCCAAGGGGGTGGATGGTATATTAAATAGCTTTAGGAAGTATTTGACAGGGAGGGGTAACAGCATGTTGCTTTGGGTTTCATGAACAGACACAGATACTTGACAGGTTCTTAAAAAAAATGTCAAAGCAGCCAATTTATATGCTTCAGAAAATTTGTTATCAAAAACTCGTTCCTTTTTGCCAAATGAAAACATGTCATTTATGGCAAAGTTAACACTGACAGAGAGAAGTGCATTTGAGCGATAAAACCCTTTGCCTGCCTTTCACTTAAGGATAGGAGTTTTTGTGAAAATTTAGATGGCAGAATGAACAGTTTCATTTCGTGTCCCAGGTGACTTCATATGGGGAAGGTGAGCATACTCCCCCTTTGTGTGGGAGTCCTGAAATGACTAAAATTCAGCATAATGGATGATGGTGTGTTGAACAGAGTGTTTCTAAACCTGGTATCAAACGTCTTTTTTTCCTGGCATTGGGTGATGGTGAACAGACAAGGAAGGCTAAAGAGCAATTCATGCACCTGTTCAGTTGCTTGCACACACAACAGGTTCAGGGTATGTGGGGACCTTGGAGTTGCTCTTCCACACTGAGCATCTGGCCAGTGGGCTGAACACACGTCCAGGCCATTGATCACCTGCTTTGTCTTCCCTGTTATGGTGAGAAGTACCATATTTTTAAAATTTAAATTAGTGCCAGTCCACGTTGATGAACGACAGTGTAGTCCTGGGTTCAGATCTCATGCCTGTAATGTTACTAAGGGCATGCTCCCTTCCTCTCCACCTTACACCTAAAGTAATAGGGCAACTCCAAAGAGACCCTACTGGGGGGACAGGGACAATTGGTAGTCCTCCAGTTGTTTAGACTTGCAACTCTATTGACACTATTTAATGCAGTCAATAGTGAAGGATGCTGGGAGTTGTAGGCCAAAACTTTTGGTGCACCACAATCTGTCCATCCCTGCCCTGCATAGAAGGGAACTTGCTATATGCTGTCATGAGCCTGGTCCCCCCTTCATGCCAAATTAGGAGTATCTACTCTTACAAGGAGTGAATGACAGAGGGGGCAAAGCACATATCGTTCTGCCACCCCAGGAAGTGTTCCTGTGCTGGATTACAACCAGGCCATGGCAAGCCTATTTTATTTATAACTAAAGTTCAACAGGCAATGTAGTGCGCTTCCTCCAATCTCTAAAGCCAGAATAATTTATTGAAGCCCTACCATGGTGCTACGGTGTTCAGTTGTCAGGAAAAGCACCAGAGAACATTGTCTTGAAGCTTCCTTCCCCATCTTTCTTTGGGGCTGCTTTTTCTGTGCATGGTGACTTGGCACCTGCAGACAACCCTGTCTGAGGGCACCAGGCTGGAGGAGCAGGGTCCACTGGGACTAGCCGCCACCATGGAAAGTAAAACACATCCAGTCTCCTCACTCCCCAAGTCCTCTTGGTCCCTTGGGGCTGAATGGCCAAGGATTCCAGTGGAGTCCCTTGTGTTGTTAGGGGGGCACAGGTAGGTTGCAGGTTGCACTACACATGCAGTGTACAATCTGAGTACTGCCACAGTATAGCAGTACCCGAAAACATGGTGCACTTCTTGTGAGCTTTGCACTTTGTGACCCTTGCACTTTGGTGAAAACGGGGGGTGGGGGGATTATCTCGGATTCAGGCACAATAGGACTGAGCACGCACCAGTTAGTGGTTTAAAGAGGCAAATCACTTTCAGTGCACAAGTGATAAGCGGTTCAAAGTGACTAAGTGGTGGAAAGACAAAATGGTGCCCATTCCCTTGCCATAGACAGAAGCCTGCCAGGTTGGCAGCTGAAACTGGCAATGGATGATGTTCTTCCTCCTCCACATGGAGGCAGCAAACTAGGTTAGAGGGCTGAGGACAGGCTGGGTGGCATACACAGTTTTGCCTGTAAGCGGAGGGAATAGCTGGTGGGCTCAGAAAGAACTCCAACAGCACCAGCTCTTTGTGCCTAGGACAGTGTTTAGGCTTTTATTACTGAAACACCCTTGTTTCATTTCACAGACTACTTCTGCACCTTATTTTGACAAACATTTCTCTCTGTGGCACAAGAGCCTGAAGATCAGGCAAAGTAAGTTTAAAGTTCATTTGGGTTCATGCAACTAGTTCTATGGGTCCTTGGATTCTATTTCAATTAAGAGATTCAGCCCATTATTATTCCCCCCATCAATCATTCTCAGGGAATTATTACCTTTTGCAGGGAACTATTACTTTTTGAACTTAGCATATTGATTTACTACAGAATTCTTGAGGAAGTCCTTGCCTTCACCTTCTGCCTGCCACCATCCACTATGAATGAGAATTATCTCATGCATCTTCCATGTAGCTGAGATCTTTGGCACTGAAAGAAGCTGAAGATTCTTGCCTACAATTACCTATAATACAGCACATTGTTGGTCTAATCCCTGGCTTCTCAAAGAATTAAGACGACCACCCCAAGAGAGGCGCACACCTTTGTTATGTGGGGCATAGATTCTTCCCTGACACCCCACTCTCAGCATGAACTCTCCCTGACACCCAGTTTGCCACCCAAGTAGGAATGTGCAAAACTCACAAGCAGAATTTCAGTATCAAATTGTTTTCTTGCAGCTAAGCAGTGGATTCCTTGAGAAAAGTCTTAGAATTCCATCTGCTTCTGTTTCCATTGCTTCTTGCCTGATAAAATTCCTTGCTCTCGTAAGGATCCATTTCCAATTTCATCACACTGCCCTGTGAGCAGTCTTCAGAATGCATAAACAGACTTTTGTGCTTGTTTTGATGACAATACCAAAGGTGGTTTCCTACAAAACAAAGTCATGTTTGGCCCATTATCCTATTGATCCAGTTACCCAAGATCCAAGGGAAAGTATCAAGGAGGCTTAACTCTGGGATTACATTTTTCTACTATGTATTTCTACCTGAGAAATGGTGAGTGATGAGTGAACCTTCTACTTCCAAGGAAAAAGCGGCACACTGCTGCTCCTTCTGTGTCATGAGTGACTCTGTCAATAAGCCTGGGTTGTCCCACCAACACCTAAGGGCTCCTTCACCCTCAAGGCATCCTAGACATTTTTAGGCTATCTAGCTAGATAGCTGTTATGCTTCTCTGGAGTGCTATGTGTGCATCTGTGTGTGGGTATCTGAGTCAGTGATTTTCCATTCCCCCCATCAACAAGTACTGACCTTGCCCCCATACGACTGCCAATTTTGTAGTGTGCCTGTAGTCCTACTTCAAAGTTCCAGATGTGTCCCTGAGCCCACCAAGGTCGCCTGCCTCTGATCTATCACTTAGGAGAAATGAAGCAATTCTGAGGAAAGCCCTTCAGTCACTGTTTAGATTTCATGTAATGCCTTGAACATTCTGGAGACAGATTTTGTAGTGAGTTGTGAGACATGGCTC
Source organism: Varanus komodoensis (assembly GCF_004798865.1). NCBI lineage: Eukaryota > Metazoa > Chordata > Lepidosauria > Squamata > Varanidae > Varanus > Varanus komodoensis. The sequence goes on along the minus strand of NW_025335627.1, from coordinate 5,717,471 downwards.
TGGATGGGCACATTTCTAGAGGCCAGGAGCCAGCCTGACCTTCCAGGGCTGTGTGCTCCCTTTCTCTTGCAGGAATAAAAATGAAGCCTGTGGTGCTCTATCTGCTTACTTGGAAAGAAACATCGTAGAAAAAAGTAGGGCTTCTATCTGAGTAGATGTGTATAGTATTGTATCCCAAGAAAGCTTTTGCTTAGCATCAGAAAGATTTATTTAGCACCCCACAGAGATATCTGAAAAACAGGCACTGATAATTGATCTGCCTGTAAGAGAAAGGTAGGTTGCATACCTGTAACTGTTGTTCTTCGAGTGGTCATCTGTGCATGTTCATTCACACATATGGGTGCTGAGCCTGTGCAATGCCTCAATCAGGAAGATTTCTCTAGCTTAGCCTAGAACTTTCTGTGGAAGCCCCACCCCCTTCTCCTTTATATAAAGAGGTGGGCTCCTGCTAGAAACACTCTTTCCTTCAGAAGAGAGAAATATTCCAAGCATACAGAGAGTTCTTTTTGAAACTTTATTGCAATAAAGGGAGCCGGAATGGTTTCCTTCCTTTCCTCCAACTCCCAAAGCACACGTTTACCTTCCAAACTTATGTCCTCTCCCCGTCGCCTCATCCCTCCTCCTTTCCCCTCATTGGCTACAGTACTGGGAGTTTACAATCTTTTCCATCCGCCTATCCTGTGCCACTGATACCTGTTCTTCCCTCCCACTTTGTCCCTCCCAGGTGAATTATAATGAGCTTATTTCCTATGCAGGGTGTGTTTGTTAATAGTCATGAGGTCATTCATTGAGCAAATTTCCTGCTATCTTGTCTACTGACAATTGCCTCCTGTTATCTGATCTCAGCCCTCTCCTCCTCTGGCCAAGGAATTTTTTTTGTTACATTTTTCACTCTTCCTGTGTCCTTGTTTCAAATCATCCTTTCATCCCTAACAGCTCCCACCATTTTCTCAGTCCAGCTTGAGACTGATGTTTGGAAGTGCAGCAGAATCTCTTCTTGCCTCAATTCTTGACTTTCGATTTTCTCTCACACCATCGCTCCTCTTTACAATTTCTACAGAACTCTTTTTACTCGTTCTATTTTCTAATCTCCTATTCTGAATCTCTATCCCCCCCATTTCCGCCCCATTTTACATTCCCTCATTATTTTTAAATCCCCACATTGTTATCATCTTCTTCTACTTCTTCATCTACTCTCAACTCATAGTAAGCTGGTGTTTCAAAATTGTGCGCAGTGTGGTGTCAAAATGCCATCCCCTGATAACCATTCTTGGCAAGGAGCACCAGGTAGATAAATGACAAAAAAGACCTGCAAGAACAGGGCTGGCCATCTCCACAAGGAAATGTGGGAGTGTGCCCTTGGTGCAGTGTGCAATGTAGCCAGAAAAGAAGATGAAGCTTTGACCTCAAGAGGAGGCCCAAAGAAAGACCTCACGGAGGACTCCTTGGCTAAAACCAGGCCATATCCCACAGCCTCTGAACTGGCTCTCATTCCTGATGCCCCCAGGAAGCAGAAGGAAAATAAAAAACACCTCAAGCCCAAGATGGCCTCAATACCAAAAAAGGCACACAAAACTCAGGAAACATTCCAAAAGGCCTGAATGGCATTCACCAACCAGCCCTGAGCTCAGATGGCTTCTGTCCCCACTGCCGACTCCTACTGTCCCACTGGCAGCACTGAGCCCACTGGTTCAAGCATCTCCAACCTGATGCTCGCTGACTTGGTTTGGAATGCAGTGCCCAACTCGAGAGCATGGCACCAACTTCTTTTTTGGATGGGGAGATCTGGAACTCTCCAACTTGACCACCAAGATCAACACCATATCAAGAGGGACCGTTGGATCTGATCCCCCGCACACCACAACCATTCCATACAACATCTTTGAATCCATTGCCACTCTCTGTTCACCATTCCGTAGGTGTTTGTCCACACACACAACTTTATGTGCAAAACCCATATTAGTACCCGTTCCCAGGGCACTTCTATCACGGCTACCCGTGGGAGCCTTCTATGGATCCCTGCCACTATGGATGGCTGCAACCACCATAGTCTTGTTCCAGCAAACACTGGTCACCACTAAGGGCATGTTACCATCCCAAGTAACAGATGGGCACATTGCAGGATCAACAATCCAATGATAGAGCATGGAGGTTGCCCTCTCCGGCTTCTGGCTCTGACTCCTCTGATGAGATGGACTACAGTTCAGACTCAGAATCACAACCCAACTTTGTGGAACCCATCTCCACCTCTCCCAATAATGTCATCTTCTCCCAAGGCCCAGGATTCCCAGTGGAAAGCCTTGGACATTTTTCAGAACAGGTCCTCTGAATGGCCAAGTCATTGGGCATCCAAGTGCAGCAGTCAAAGAGCAGATGGAGGACACAGTCTATGACAGTGATGGTGAACTTTTTAGAGAATCCCATGATAATGGAGTCTACTCAAGGCTGTCACCACAAGGACCACACCACACCAACAGGCAAGGAGGGCAGAAGACTTGACATGATGGTGTGCTGCATCTACTTGGCTATGGGCCTGGGCCACTGCATCTCAAATTATGAAGCTATTATGGGGAGATACCAGGTCTTCTTGTGGCAAAAGATGGAGGCTCTGACAGCTTTCTTACCAGACCAGCAGCAGGAGTTCTTAGTCAAGGGCATGCAACTATCGAAACAGCAAATTGCCACAGTGCACCATCATGTAGACTATGCCTCCAGGGGCCTAGTTGGTACGGTGGCCATTTGACACCATGCATGGCTTCAAGCAGCCAACTTACTTCAGGAGATGTGTTCCTGGATTGAGTCCATGCCATTTGATGGAGAGGGCCTCTTTCATGCACACACAGATGGCTTGACACCATCCAAAAGGCCTGGGTGACAGCTTACCAGATGGGGATTGGAACATATCAACTCAACCCTCAACTACCAAACACAGCCTGGCAATTCAATTCAATTCCTTATGTGGTCATTGACCAGAAAATAAAAGACAAAATTGCAATTAGTTAAAATAAGGAAAATACAGTAATTCTAAAAGTACAGTTAATTAAGATAAGGAAAATGCAATTATTCTAATAAAAGGCTAACAACATTTAGAGTTGACTTTACAGTGGATTGTACAGACTATTGAACAGTACTTGGTTGTGGTCAAAGAGATAAAATCAGATTGCTCAGATAAATGCATCTTAAGATAAAAAGGAGCATAATGATCAGGTTATTTAGAAAAGAATGGGAATAACAATTCCTGGTGAGCACCAGCATAGAGAGGGCACAAAAGAATACCATGTTCCAGCGATTCAATTATTTCTCCCCCATATGGACACAGTCTCTGTTCAAAGGGTTGTTTTTTTTATATATATATCTCCCTTTGGTAACAGCTGTTGGGAGGGCATTGAATCTAGCTAAGGATAAAGCCCTGAATTTGGGGATCATTATGCAACTGAGATACCTGGCTGGTTGGAGAAGATGTGCAGAATGGTACAGGAAGATGTTTCTGGATAGAATTGGATAATCTGCTTGTAGCTCCAAATCAATGGTCTGCTGTTTCAGTTCTGCTAATGCCCATTCATAACCCACTGAGATGATAGCTGGTCATGAATAACCATATAATTGCAATTTGGTCCAAATTGCCTAGCTCTAGGAGCTCTGAAATCTATCAGTCATAATTAGAGGGGCCAAGGCAATAGAAGAAAATCTTGACCCAGTAAGAAAAGATGTAAATTCAGGCCAAAGTTTCAATTTTGAAAACGTCAGCTTTGCATTGAAGGTCTGTATTTGAAACACAAGGAGATACACATTTCAAGTAAGATGGTTCTTAAGAACTTGGACTGAACTCTTTCCAAAGGAAGAAAAGACCTGTAGGGTCCCACATGAGCTCCAAACAGGAGCTGAGCTCAAATCTTAGCTGAGAAGACTTTAATCACTGTGGGTATATGATGTGTTCTTTTGGAGAAATAAAAAGTTTGTACAGCCAACACTGTTTTTTGTGTGTTTAAGATGACATAGTTGGCATGAGATTTATGGTTACCCATAGCATGGAAGACAATCCCCAGGTATTTGAAGGATTTAGCTTGCTCTATTAGATGGTTATTTAGTCACCAAATATGTGTCTTAGGGTGCCTGGCAAAAACCACAACTTAGGTTTTAGAGTAGTTAATTTCCAACCTTTCTTCTTGGCAATGCTCAGCTGGTATATGGAGTGTCCTTTTCAGGCCAATCTGTGTTTGAGAAAGCAGAAAAACAAAAGAATACAAAAGAAACAGAGATCTATCTATTTCCCAATTTCAGCAGATGAAGGGAAGGGATGTTCAGTTTATCCATAAGATAATGTATATAATGTATATTCAGTTTAATTTATATTTATTTATTTATTTAAAACATTTTATGCCGCCCCCATCGCAACGAAGCCTCGGGGCGGCTCACAACAGAAACAAAATACATAAATAAATAACAATATAACAATAAAAAATTATTTAAAAACCTCCGATGCATCTCGGCTAAAAATTTAAAATCCTATAAATACAAATAATTTAACAATTACGATAAGTTTTAAATAAAAAGGTCATGGTCTGGCGCTGAAAAACAAATAACGATGGCGCCAGGCGGACCTCTCTGGGGAGCGCATTCCATAGATGGGGCACCACCGCAGAGAAAGCCCTCCTCCGGGTACTCACCCTCCTAATATCATTCACGGAGGTTTCCCGGAGAAGGGCATCTGTTGCTGCTCTCAAGGAGCAGGAGGGCATATATGGACGCAAGCGTTCCTTTAGATATCCAGGTCCCAAGCCGTTGAGGGCTTTATAGGTCATAACCAACACCTTGAATTGGGCCCGGATTAAAAATCAGAGGGCCTAGTATACATCCTTGTCTCACTCCCCTCTTTACTGGGATTTCTTGAGTGCAGTGTCCTTGGGTATTGCATTGCACTTTCATCTGAGAATTCTCATATAATTTGTATATGAGCATGCGTGATCTTTTATCAATTGAAGAATTCAGTTTCTCCCAGAGTTTGGATCTGGAGAAGAGGTCAAAAGCACATCTAAGGTCAATAAACACCACATAGAGTGATGAATGTACTCCAGAGGAATATTCCTCACCTGAATGTTGAAGGGTTGAAGCATGGTCAATGACTGGGCAGCCTTCCTTAAAACCAGCCTGCTCATCAGCCAAAATATTCTTGGTTATAACCCAGTCCTGAAGTTTGTAATACAGGTGTCTGGCATACAGTTTACTAACTGAACCAAGGAGGCTAATAGGATGATAACTGGCAGGTAGATCTCTCCTTCCTTTTTTGTAGATTGGAATCACCAAAGTGAGGCCCCAACCCTCAGGAACCTTAGCATGTTTGTCAATAGGGAAGCCAGAACAGGCAGCCACCAATCTAAAGTATTCTGAATAACCTCTGCTGAAATGAAGTTATATCCAGGAACTTGTTTGGTTTCAGATGCTGGATCAATTTTGTAATTTCCGAGCGTGACACAGGAGGCCATGACGGGTGCAGATGAACTTCATAGTCTACTTCCTTCTTTGGGTAGGGCAGTTGCTCCTGTGTGTACAGTTGTCTGAAATGGACTTCCCAAACTGAAGCATGAATAAAGGATGAAATTTGTAGCTTAAGGGAAGAAGACTGAAGAGTTATGCATTTCCAAAATAGAGCTGAATTCTTAGAGAGAGTGGCAAAGAGTGGCATTTGGAGATTGCCTTAGCTGTCATGTACCCACGTGGAAATCTGTCATATTTGACCAGTGGGAACTCTCCATTGTGTGTGATGGCTACAAAATCGAATTTTACACCTGCCACCTCTTGGATCAGTCTGCACTACTCCTCCTTCCCCAACCCCAACAGAGGAAATCACCAGCTTACTAGCAAAAAGTGCAATTCATCTAGTAGACTGCTTCAATTTTAAGCGGGGGTTTCTATTTGCGGTATTCCACTGTTCCTAAAAAAAAAAAAAAAAGGTGGCAGACAGTAGCCAAACTTGGACTTAAGCGAAGTAAATTGATTCATAACACCCCAAAAGTTCCAAATGGTTTTCCTCCATGGCATAATGCCACTACTAAAGAAAAGGGACTGGTTTGCATCAATTGACTTAAAAGATGCTTATTTTCACATAAGCAACCGCTCTGATTATTCCCATTTCCTTCATTTCAAATTGGTACCAATGCCTATGAATTTAAAGTCCTACTGTTTGGTCTGTCCACAGCACCAAGTGTATTTACCAAATGCATGGCTCTGGTGTGCACATACCTACAACTACAGGGGATCCAAATCTACTCTTACTTGGATGATTGGTTGCTACTGAACAAGAACTGCTGCAAGCTATAGAAAACACCTGTGACCTCCTTGGCTATGGGACTTTGCATTAACAGAAAAATCTAATCTTGCCCTTACACAGACTATCCAATACATTGGTTAACTTCTTGATTTGGTATTGGCCCAAATGTTCCTACCACGGGACCATATGGTCAAACTCATACAGGCAGCTTCTGAGCTGTGATCCAACCCAAAAACATCTGCTTGCAAAATTCAACAACTCCTACGGCATATGGCACTGACTGTATTGATGGTCTGGTATGGCAGACTATGAATGCACCTGCTCCAACTATGGTTCAACAGGAGCTTTGGACCAGCTCTTGATTCTCTGAGAAAGACACTGATTTTACTGCCCCATGTATATGCAAGCCTGGCATGCTGGACATACAAATACAATTTAGCCAGGGGCCTTCCATTTCATTTCATGGAACCGACAGCCATTCTGATGATAAGCACATCCCTCACCAGTTGGGGTGCCCACTCAGACCACTACCAAACTCAAGGACTATGGACTGGTCCAGATAAAAAGTTCCACGTCAACCACCTGGAGCTTCTAGTAATCTACAGGAATCTTTTTGCATTTCAGGGGCTCCTGGTTGGCAGACATGTGCAGGCTGTGTCTGACAATGCCACCACTGCCTTTTATAGAAACAAAGAAGGTGGGACAAAATCAACCTTACTGACACAACTGACCCTTTGCATCTGGGACTAGTGCATCCGACACGAGATCACACTTGTAGTCATTCACATGGCGGGAATGGACAATGTAACTGCAGACACTTTGAGCAGGGCAGCTTTCCAAATGCATGCGTGGCAGCACAATCTGTGTGTTTCCAACACAATCTTATCTTGGGGTGCCTTGTCTGTGGATCTCTTTGCCACACAGATGAATGCTGCCTGCAGAATGTACTGCTCAAGAGCCAGGATAGGGCAAAACTCAAGCAGAGATGCTTTTCTCTATCCCTGGATGGAAACTTTCTTTCATGTCTTTTCACCATTTCCCCTGATTACAAGGACTATAGCAAAAAATGAGGGCTGAACAAACATGGGCCATCCTGACACACCTTGGTGGTCAAGGCAACCTTGGTTCCCATCCCTACTGAATCTCTCCAAAGAGACCTTCAAGCACTTGTGAATGATACCAGACTTGCTATCCCAGGCTCAAGGGAAGATATTACACCCAGACATCCAAAAACTCTGTCTAACAGCTCAGCTGATCCTTTAACAGAATCTACTACCTCACCAACTTAACTCTCTGAGTCCATGCCAGCATCTAAACCTCTACTTTGGGCACAAACCACCAACAGTACACAAGTGGACAATCCACCTGCCTATCTCATAAGTACATCCATGGAATTGAATCCTCAGATTCAGGACATATTGGCAGTGGCTCAATGACCCAACACCAGATGCTCCTAGGTGGCCAAATGGGCGAAATTCAGTAGATATGCAAGACCCCGTTCTGTGGACCCATCTGCCACCAGCATTCCAAAAATACTTGAGTTCCTCTATTCCCTTTATCAATCTGGACTTGGAAAGAAACATCCCTGAAAAAATCAGGGTGTACGTCTGAGTAGTTGCGTATAGCACTGTATTGCAAGAAAGCTTTTGCTTAGCATCAGAAAGATATATTTAGCACCCCGCAGAGATATCTGAAAAACAGGCACTGATAATTATCTGCCCTGTAAGAGAATAAAATGTCCCTGCATTATGTCAGGCAAATAATTCAAGCAAATGTAATTGACAGTTAAAATGAAGGCCAATACAAACCATCATTTGTTCATTCTGCCCACTGTATAGCCTTTATTGGAATGTACAGAGCACATTATGACTTAAATAATGTGAGAAAAGACACTTAAGCTGCAATGTTACACCTCTTTTACACACTTTTGGGCAATTACGACTCATGTAATTCAATGGGACTGATTTCTAAGATACTATGCATTGTATTACCTTGTGAAGTAGCTGTGCATTGGTGGAGAGCCCAGATAATTAAAACCTTAAAATGATCAGTATCGTATTTTGAAGTGCCAAATGCTCCGTATGTCGTCACAGTGCAGGTTTCAGAATTTTATTCTGGGGATGGGGAAAGGGGTCACAGAGTTAGTGGGCTCCTTCACCAGGAGGAGTATAGGGTATCAGCGGCACAATAATCCCTTTGATCGGATGACTCAAGTAAAGCTGGCCAAATGACTTGCAAAATACTGCTCTTTAGAAGGCCAGATCCTGAAGATGAAACTCAAATACTTTGGCCACCTAATGAGAAGGAGGGACTCCCTGAAGAAGAGCCTAATGCTGGGAACAATTGAGGGCAAAAGAAGAAGGGGACAGCAGAGGATGAGGCGGCTAGATGGAGTCACTGAAGCAGTCGGTGTGAGCTTAAGTGGACTCCGGGGGATGGTGGAGGACAGGAAGGCCTGGAGGAATGTTGTCCATGGGGTCGCGATGGGTCGGACATGACTTTGCTACTAACAACAACAACATCTTAGAGGTTTACATTAAAATCTGGTATGTGCTTCTATCCATGAAGAGCAACCATACGTCTGAGTGACCCTGAGGGTCCAGCAAAGAGTGTGTTGCATTTGTGTTGGCCTGTTTTGTCTACTTCTCACTACTGCAATCGTGAGGACTAGGACTGGCCCAAGGCATTCTGTTGCCTGAAATGGACCAGCAAATAATACTCCTTAACATGAGCTGCATCAACCAATGTCTTTTGGTACACGACACAGAGCATCCCACAAACTCTTTTCCTGATCTGTTGGAATAAAAGTTCATTCATGACAAACTAAATTATGAAAACAACCGCTGGTTGCCCATCATGGTGCCCAAACTCTGCTGCCTGAGAGGATTACCTCATGCTACCTAATGGTAGGGCAGGCCTGTCTAGGGCCTTGATAACCGTCCTCCCCACTGGAGCTAGCTATGCCTTAATGATTATATGAAATATTCATGTTCAGCAGCTCTCCCTTTAAATCTAAGCATTTTCATTTAACTGGATTGTAGTTTGGACTGTTAGTTTCCTCACCCCACCCCCAACATCTGAAGGAACGAGGAACAGCATTTTACTAGCATGGCAGCTGATTTAAATTTTAGCTTCATTTTCAACTCCATCTTTACTGTATAGTAGCATTTATTTCGTCTACCAACTCTCTCGGATCTTTTATCTATTTTATATCCCATTGAATTCTCCATGAAACTGCACTAGTTTACAATAATTTTATTACTTTATTAATTAAACGTTCTCCAACAAGCTAGCTATGGCATTTCTTATCATCAAGGGTTCCATTAGTTTTTAATGGTGTGAGACAAAATTACCATTTACCCACATGCAATTTAAGAAGCATCATTAACACAGAAAAAGCACCAGGTGGGATTTTCTAATAGTTACTGTTTCTCATTTTTGTTTTTATTTAAAAGGAATTGCAGGGTTTTGAGATTTTTATTTTTTTATTAATGGCATTACCATTTTTGATGCCCAGTTGTCAGACTTTAACTTCACTGTATTTCTGTTGGCTTCTTTTGTTTTAATCTCTTTGCTCAGACAATCTTGAACAATAGTTGTCCTACAAATGCATGTTAACCTGGTTTACATACAGTGACTTTAGTCAGCAGCCGTTTGAATGCCTTGCCTTAATTGGCAAGAACAAAGAGTAATCTCTGCGGTCAGCAAAAGGGGGTGCGTGCGGGAAGAAGCATGGGTTGCTCGCTTAGAAGAGAAGGAAGCAGCAGACATGGAAAGTAAAGATGAAGGGGCACCCAGGTAGATTTTCTTGCCAGCGAGAGGATACCGTGGTGATACCAACACTCTGGCAGTTGCTTGAGCCCCCATTATTCACACAAAAGGGTGCTGTGCCACAGCTGAAGAAGAACTGGGCCTGTGCTCCTTCCTAGGGCCATTTCCTTTCACAGAGGACTGCCTTCTTTTTGAAGGTCTGCTAGAGGACTGTTCTCTGAAGAACAGTCCAGTCCAAGTCCACTTCAAGGATAAAAACCTTTAGAGCACTTGTCAGATAGGAGACCAAAGGCACATTGGCCTTCTCTCTGACAGTGAGATGCACTACATTTCTGTTGGAATTATAATAATGGTTTCTAAATCCTCAGTGACCATCCAGTTTATATTTTTTAAAAATCTAAAATTACAGACTTAAAATTGTATGTGCATGCATACATAAAACAAATTTTAAAATGTGAAAGTGTTTGGTATAAAGCATCAGCTTCAGTCTCAAAAATTATATATTTTTTAAAAAATCTATTAAGTTATAAAATGGTTGTATTACTTGTGTTATTTGTTTTGTTTCGGCATGCTGTACCATCTGCATCTCATCACCTCCATATTAGCTGACTTCTAAATTTGCATACATGTGTATAAATTAGCACATGTAAACTGTATGCAAATCACTGTGCACTTTTGCTCTCATTTGCCAATGCGTATCTTCACTCTCAGTGAAGTGGTTACTGTGTGCCGGCTAGGCGTGCTGTGTGTTCCCACACAGAGATGTTCCGATATTTGCTTTGTCATCTCCAGGCAGGAAGTCTGGAATCTAGTTGTGCTGGTGCCCAATGGAACCATAGGCATTCCAGCTGCAGGGAGGCCTCCACACAAGGGGCTGCATGCATGCACCAGGTAACCTTCCCAAAGATGAACATGGCAATGCCTGGATATCTGTAGGCATGTCCAGATGATGTGCCCAACACTGAGGGGGACCAGGACTGTAGCCGGGTCCAGATAATGCAATAGCTCGCACTCAAATGCTAAGTATGGGTTGAGTGTATTCATTCCCCAGTTTCCAACCACAAAGAACCTTCCTCTCACTCCCTTCCCCTTCCCCCCTCCTCCTTCCCCTTACTGCTATACCTCCTCAAAAAAAACCAAAAAAAAAACAAAACCCCTTTTATCATTACTCTTACTTCCCTTTCTCCTATCTTTCTTGATGGTGCAGCGGGCAGCGTTTCACAAGTGTGTCCAGTGCCAGGCAAAAATGTCACCTACTGACCCACACTCACTCTGCCTCTGTCTTGACGAGGGCCATCACGTGGACAAATGTGTCCATTGTCAGGTCTTCACTTGACAGGCTCGAAAAAACCAGGAGAATTGCCTAAGGAAGTTGCTCTGGGACTCGGCACTCTTGTCGATGAAGGAGGCTACCACAGCTCCTCTGCCCTTCCCACTTCTGAGAGAAGCGCTCCTCCCCATTCTGTTCAGGGGGAAAGTGCTGGTGCTGAAGGCAAGTTCTCGATTGGTCTCAATCTCCGAAGAAGAGAAAGGAGAAAAGAAAGCACTTAGAAACCGAGGGGAATGCTAAAGCCAAGCATCCCAAAAAGGACAAACTGGAGAGGCATCACAAGAAGCACTCTTGTGTGCCTCACCAGGACTTGCCAATTACGTCCAGCGCCTCGTACCGACTGAGCCACCACGATCATCCCCACATTGCATCGCAAGCTCTCCTCCACTACCATCCCCGAAAACTCACTTCAGTCCCAAGCCTCTGGAATTGACAGTGCAGACCTCAATGTCCAATGGAGAAATCTGAGAGTCACCTACTCACCCTCCACCACCCTTCAAGCACTTAGTACAGTCTCTGCGTGACTGTCGTGAACTGACCATTCCATCCACTCTGAGTCCATGTGGGCACTTCTCCCTGGATACATCACTGGGAGTGATCCAGCATCCGCCACCCTTCGAACCCGACCCACCTCGGCGTGATCGCAACAAATATTGGATGCTACCCCTATATGGGAGCTTCAATCCTGGTCAATATGAGCATGGATATCCATGGGAATACTACCCATCCTATAGATATCCCTGCCCACCACCACTGATGCACCAAAAGCAACTTCAAGCACCATCGACGTCCCAGGATGCACTGACCGCTTCAGCGTCTGTCATCTCCCATCCCATCTATCTCTGGCACAATCATTCTCGAGTCCTGCCTACCATCCAAATCAGACTTGGAGAAATTGGAACAAGCCTCCACATCCCCTGACCTTCTTGTGTTGACTCAAGGTCCGGGATTGTCCAGCAAGAGCCTGGGACGCTTTTCTGAACTGCTGGTCTGCACGTCGTCCTCTCTAGAAATAGATATTCAACAACATACTGACCCGGACCAAGATAATATTTACAATGTCATCAGGACGGAGGATGCAGTCCCAGTAGCTCTCCCCTTCATCTACACCTTATGCCAGGCTATGATGGAGTTGTGGCAGTTGCCCAATCATCCACACTTGACCTCCTGGCGTCTGCTCTCTGACCCTGTACATGCACTCAAGACATTCCCATTCTGGTTTGCCACCCTCAGCCCAACTCGATGGTTATTGAGTCAACCCAAGGCTGTCAATCCAGGGAACACACCGCACCGACAGATCACGAGGGGAGGAAAATTGACATGCTGGCTCGCCAGATTTACTCTGCCATGGGACTCAGTCTTCATATTTTCAAGTATGAAGTCAGTATAGCATGCTACTACTGCATGTCAACTGCAATTCTAGGGCACTTGTCCATGCAGTGGCTCTCAGGCAACATGCCTGGTTAAGAATTGGTAATTTCCCTCAACAGACAAAGCAGTGAGTGGAAAACATGCCCTTTGATGGGACCAGACTTTTCCATGCCAATACCGATGACAGGCCAGACTCCACCCACAGGGCTCGTCTCACTGCCTGCAGGATGGGATGGGGACCCTCACAGACCAAACGTAAGTGGTCCTGGATCAAGCCTACCCAATTCCTCTCTTTCCAACCCTACCAACAAGGCTACTTCTCAGGATGACAACCCTTCCACCAATGGCCAATTTGCCCTCACCTTGGTGAAGCATCCCGATACCAGCAGCTCAGGAAGCGCACTGATACCGACAAGTATCCGTATCATTGGCGGGCTCCGTGAACCTCTCCTCGATCCCTAAACCCACCTCTCCCTCTCCCTTTTGGGGATAGACTCCGACATCATCTCCCCATATGGGTGTCTATCACATCTGATCGGTGACTTCTCTCAATTGTAGAGCATGGATATAAAACCGAGTTTGAAACTGTGCCTCCTCTTGGGATGATCCGCCACACAGCAGCCTCATCAGTCCTACTGGAGGAAATAACCGAGTTGCTTCCTAAGAGAGCGTTTTGAAAGATCGGTCACTCAGAGACCAAGTGACCATTCTAAATAGGCAACTTCACAGTCCCTCATTGTTTTCTTGACTTTAAATTAGGGCACACAGTCCTTCAGAGATTTTTCCTATGTAAAGGAGGGTGCATGGCCACTGTATTCCAGTTATGAAACTCACACCTTCCAAATAGTGCTCCCCCACTGAACAAAGAATTAAGCATCTGATAGCACAGATGGCTGCAACTAGGTGGAGACAATAGAGTAGTTCAAAATTCTCCTTGGATTTACAGATCATTTGGTGAGTTAAAGGCCACATGTCTGAAGCAAACACAAACAGCCAGATTTTGGAGGGCGTTTGGGCAGGCATGGTGAGTGGACTCCCTCTCTTGTTGAGCCTCCTTTCTCTAATGCTGCTTTGCTTCTCCTCCTTTTCTCACAACTCTCTCTGCTTGCTTGCATGAGTGGTAGAGAGCCATTCCAGGGCTCCTTGTTGGTGGGGTTCTGCTGGGGTGCAGGCCCTGGGTAGGTGCCTCCCATGCCCGCCCTTGACGCTGACCCTGCATGCGCACCCAAGACATTTCATCCTTCGTTGCCTCCTTCAGAGCTACTTTCATGTATGTGGACATGGGACAAGCATTCATGGAGGTGTGGTACCGCATGGTCTTGGCCTACTTGCGTGCTCATAAGGAAACTGGGCTCAGCAGCATTAGGCAAAATGTGTGGCTTACAAAGGATGAAAAAAGAAGCAGAATCTTGAGTCTTTGAAAATACTTTTTAATGAGCCTACACTTGGAGTCAAACATGCCTCTCTGATTTGCATAGTTTAAAGAGATCTGTCAGCTAGTGAGGACTGCCTTGGCTGAGCCATGCGTTCCGTGAAGACGCATTCCCTGGAATGACAGTTGGTTGGAACGTGCACTTTCCAAGCTGCTCAGAAAGTTTGATCCCGAGCCTGTATCAATATATTTCTGTTCCATGCAGAAGTCGAGAAGAAAGCGTGGTTATAGTAAATATTTACCTCAAACTGAATGGGAACAATTAAATCAATGGCAGCTTAATTACTATAGTCTGTTCAATTATAATGAGTGTTGACTAATTGCTGACTCAGTCTATTTACATGTTAATAAATGCCTGTGCTGGCCTATCCTTTTGTTAATGTTCTGTGTTTTACCATTCTAAGTGGTTTTCTCAAATCCTTTGTTTCCTGATGCAGTGTGAAATGTAGTCAATGAAAGTCATGATGAATTCCTAGCACCTAAGTGTCTGTGCTTTTCTCATTATACATTTGGCTTATTTTCATAATAATTGGACTTTTCTCAGTCATAGGACTAGCTTTCATTCCACGGCCATTAAAATTATAAGAAAAACAATGGCAAATCTACAACTACATCAGTGACAACTAAGTGAGTTGTTTAAACCAGAAAGGAATCCCCTCTTATGCAATTTTATTATCTTGTTGTAAGCCATTCTGATAAAGGGTTTAAAAAAAATTGGGTGGGGTATGTTTCCTAACATTAAACAAGCAAGCAAGAAACTTAATTATCTGGAGCACGCTATTTTTTGACTAAAACTGTTGTAGGGCTCAGTCTATCAAGTCTGGGCATCATTAGCAACAAGCACAATTTAACTAAAAGGGAGATAACAACATGTGCAAATATCATTGCAGCTTTTCTCAAATAGGTAATATTAGGTTACTGGAAAGATCAAGTAGCAGCACAAAGCACTTCAGCAGAGTCTGACCTTATGCCAGGTATACTGCTGTTTTTGTAACACAATTTCTGTGTAAATTGGAATAAGGGTTTGTTTACATAACTGCTTTTGTAGTCCCATTAACCCTTTTATTTATATCTCCTCTTTCCCTTTTGTAATCCCAACCCCAGCAATCCAAAAAGTTGGCTTGGTCTAACCACAACAGACCACAAACCAAATACAAGATTTTTTTTTTAAAGAGCTCTTTATTGATGTGTGCATACAAGCAAGAGAGCAGTCTGCTCCTCCTTCATAAGAGACTACCACCAGCAGCCATTAAAAATCCAAATGTTTTTATGCCTTTAGGGGCAGACTTGGTCACTGGTCATTTTGTTCTGTCCCCATCTGAACATTGAACCTGCCTTCTGCTCAATGTTAGCTAGAGAAAGTCAGCCACATTCCACACATACCTGAACAGAGGACTGTTGAGCAGAAAATGAGCTGCCAGAAATTGTCTTCTCAGTGCATGCCCCATTTTACATGCTGGCAGAGCATTATAGCAACTAAGGATGCTATTTCAGCCTAACATTTTCTGTTACACAAGTGCTGCATTCACACACACAAACACAAATTTTGAATTTCTGTATTTTTGAAGGGCACTCTTTGGGTGGAGGCCTCGGCAATGTTAGAGTTCAAGCAGAGAGAATCAGAAATGCATATAACTTTCAAGGAATTCAAGGCAACTTGCACAATTCTCCTCCTGCTCTCAGTCTTATCCTCACAACAACCAACGTTTGAGGTAGAGAGTCTGTGGTTGGCCCCAAATCACCCAGTGAACTCCAAGGCTGAGCAAGGACTTGAACCCAGAGCTCCTGAATCCCAGTCCCACGCTTTTAGGCACTACAGCACGCTGGCTCTCACACTTTTATTTCCCTGCCAATCCTCTGTGTTTGTCTGTGCATTTGTGTCTGTGTGAGCATGCACTGAGGAACCTTGTCCCCATTTTATTGTAAGCCATCCTGATAAGTATGTGGGGTATATTTCCTAACAATAAGCAAGTAAGCAAGAAACTAAATTGTCATTCTATAACAATTTGTAATAAAATAGATTTGGTTGTAGGCAGGAGCCAGAAGAGCCTCGTATACAGTATAGCCAAAAAGAACAATCCCAAAGACTAGTTTTTAAACTTGATTAGCAGAGCTGAAAGGAGAGTTAAAAGTGGCAGGATGCCTTTGTGTCTTGGGCTGCTATAGGCACAGTCAAATCGTCATCAAAGAGCGAGCAGAAATCTGCTGCTGTCTAATGAGCACATAATAAGTCAACTGAGAGGCTTCAAGACAGGTTCTACTGCTGGCAGACTGTTTCAAGCGGGAGGCCTTAGTTTTAAACCCACCCCCTGCCATCTTTCTTTTGCAGGGAGTGCTGATCATCTTTCTGCTCAGGAGCTGAATTCCCTTTTGGAGCAGCTCTGGTGGGCTGCCTTCACGGGCGTGGGTCTTAAGGCAAAAGGGGGCAGGGCCCAAAATGCTAGTATATTTTAGCTTAAAGTTCTGATTGCCAGTAACCCAGGAGAGATGAACTTTTTGAACAGGGGAAAGGGGCACAGCCCTGTGGAGAATTCAGTGACTGGATTTGGCCTCTTAGCCTTCTGCATCCCTGGTTCTAATAGGAACCCTTGCATCCATATGCATGTACTAACTGCAGTTCCTCAGTGGGAATACTGATAACTTTAGGCACTGGCTGGTAAAAGGAGAAACCAGACAAAGAATCAGAAGCATACTAAATATTGTATGTAACTGCAAAAATATTAATATAATTTCACGTGCAGCTCCAAAGCTGCTCTTCTTCCATGTGCTTGTTTTCTCTACCAAACAATAGGAGTAACAATACTAGCCATAAAAGTGAATTCAGAGAAAAAATCCATTTTTGTTTTTGTGACACTCTTTCACTAAGAGCAACAGAGATTATATATATATATATATATATATATATATATATATATATATATATATATAAAGAAGTGGTGGGATCAGGCCCAAAATGAGCAATCCAAAATAATATTTCTACAGCGTTTGCTGTGAGACAAATTTGGCAGCCATATATCCTGCCAGATTTCCCTTTCAGTCACTTTGGTAGTAATTGCTTGGAAGGAACTCTGACAGAAGGTTAACACAAGAACAAAGCTGTGAAGTTGGTTTCCCACAAGTTTACCGCGCGGGTGTGTGGCGTTGGCTTCTTGTCATTTTGGATGTGTCAAACTTTAGCTGCCTTCAGCTATGATATTTCAAACCCCTTGCCTCTTTTGGAGAAGACTGACAGCACAATTCTAGTCATCATACTCATAGGTATATTCCTTCAGCTTAATGGGATATGATCCCAAATAAGTTTAGATAGGATTGCAACCTCAGGTGCTGATAGTAAAGTGTATTATGGCTGACTATGCCTTCCTTCCTGAGGTCTAGTGGAGCTGTTTCCTGTTCAATAAATAGAAGCTGTTTCAACTGTAGTTCTTCTCTAACTTGAAGATACTTCTCAAGTTATAGCAGGGCTTTCAAGATGCCCAGTATTTAGTATTTAAAAAAGGAAGTGATATGCCACAGTCCTACACATGATTACTTGGAATTCAGTCCCACTGAGTTCATAGGGCTTGATGCAAAGCATGAAGACAATAATAGGATGATAAAGGTAGCTTTTTTGTGCAAGACCTCCCATATCCATGGGGATAGGTTCCAAGCTCCCCAGCAGATGTCTGACACTGTGGTTAGTAACAAACACAATACAGTTGACTCTCTACATTCAACGGGGATTAGAGGTGCAGGATCCCGGTGAAAATGGAAAAACTATGAATATATCTAGGCCCCCACAAACCTTAACTCTAAATACTGTTGACCATACATATACTGCTAGCTTCATTAAAATTACCTCTTTTGCAATTTGTTTTAGCTTAAAAAAGACATGACATACCAGAGTGTGGCCCACTCCAGAGGAGCTAATCCTGCATTGTGAGGCTCATACACGGCTACATACCCAGTCCTGAGTCTGGCACCTGGCCCACCCTTGCTGGGGGGCGGGCACACTCTTCCAAGCCAGCCAGGAAGGGGAGCCTTCCCTGTGTAGCTGTCTGTTGGGTGGTAAGCTGCAGTAGGCTGCAAAGCTCCATAAATAAATAAAATCAACCAATCAATCAATTTTGGACTGCAGTTAACTGCAGTTAAGTGAAACCGTGGTAACTGGAACAGTGGATACAGAGGTTTTACTGTGTGTTGAACAAAACCATTCAAAAGAATGTTGGGGGAAGTCCTATAATATGAATTGAAGGGTGCAATCCTATGCATATTTAGACAGAAAAAAATACTGGGCATACCAGGAACTACTGTTCCTAGCATGCTCTGAGAAACATGGCATGGGACATGCTGGGAACTGCAGGATTTTTTTTCTGTTTAAACAAGTATAAGGTTGTGCTCTAAAATGTAAAGAATATGCAGGCATCCCCAAATATAGCAGTGTGGATCTAAACAGCAACGAGTGGAGTTCCATCAAGGCAATGGCATTCTTCTGCCTCCTTCATATTTAATGTGGTCACATACACATCCCACCCCCACGCCACAAAAATTTCCTAAAGAGGATTTGCACAAAACTCACATTTGCTATTTACATTTATGAATGCAAATTTAGCGATTACCAGAAATGGAAATACAATATAACTACAATAGTAGGCAAGACTGACCGGGTGAATTCTATGCTTGCCCAGCCTGCTGTCCAGGCACTTACCACTGATGAACAACTTCAAGGCCATCTTTAAACTAGGGCTGGACTGGGCAGCCCTTCATATAGACTGTCTGGTTTTGGATTATTTGTTTCTGCCTTTCTTTCCCCCTCTTTCCATCTCTGTATCTCTTTGTTCTGCTCTTTGTTTTTCCTGATTTCACTCTGAACAGGGGAATGCTTGTCAATGTGAAGTGTGTGCATTTGTAAATGGATGTGTGTGAATGGATGTATGCATGATTATGTGGCTCTGGTCCTGCCAACTTTTAACTTTGGTGCTCCCAACCACTGATATGCCAGCCCTGGAAGGAAATGCTGTCTTTGGGTTGAAAATAGAGGCCAATCCTTGGAGAGGCCTGCATATGGAGGACCATCCTGCGTAAAGAAAAGACACATGATTACTCTAGTAGTGTGCAACACTCTGCCTGTCTTATGTTCATGGGCATCCACAGAAAGAAGCAAGTAGGGGTTAGTTGATGTACCCTTAATTGAGCCATAATCCCAAATTCCCAGCTTCAATTAAAAAAAAACAAACAAACCCTAAGTCTCTAGCCCTCATAGAATCCAAGATTGGCTAAGGCAGAACACACAGCCAATATTCTCAACTTGTTTTTCAAGCTAAAATAGCTTGTCTTAGCCTTCAGGCTTTATAGTCAACAAATGAACGTTTGAAACGCCTACTGTCTGGAGAAAGAACTTCCTGCTTCGTGGTTCATTTTAAGACTTGCCTGGTGGGAGCTGATTGCTGCCTCAAAAATTCAGTGCAGAAATCCAGAATTTTAGTGTAGTTCGGATTGGGCAGAGTCAATTCATAAAGAAAAGGAGCAAAGGTAAGGATCATGATCTTCCAGTACAGATCATATTAAGCCTTTGGGCCATTGCACAGTATAGAAATGTAATAATAAATACATAAAAATATTTTTTCAGAGTACCTCAACAATGGAGGCCAGGTTCATCATTATTATAGATATATAAATGAGGACTGTGGCAGAGAGAATGTGGGTTATGCCAGTCTGGCAAAGTAGGCCAATGATATTATACCTATAACTCCCATTTCACTGGCATAGGGGGATTAGAGTAGCTGGGACAACTGCCTTGTCTCTTTTAGAGCTGGATTGGGGCCTGAGAAGTTAGGAGGGTTCTTTATGCACTACATGAATAAAGAAACCCACAGTGGAAGCTGGTGGCCCCAGTGTTGGTGGGTGGGACAGTGCATCCATGCAGAGTTTTAGTTTTAACTTTTAAAGAGTCATCTATGGTGCAGAGGCATGATCCCAAAATAAGATTCGCTCCATGGCCAGCTTCTGTAAAGTTCAGGCAGACGCCTGCAGTGGATACATTGCCCCCCTGAGATCAGGGCCACCAACTTGCATTGGAACCCTGCCATGAAGGTCCGTGAAACTGTTGTGTGTTGCCTTCACAGCCAAGGCCAGGGATGGCTTGCAAGCTGCATAGCCTCTTCCCTGCTCTACTGATGGGCCATTACAGGAGTGAAGGACGCTGGGAAGAAAGCAAGGGTTCAGCTGTGAAAAGACACTGGATACTGGGCTATATATGGAGAGGCAGGTCTGGTATACAAATTGCTCAAAGAGCATCTCGGTAGGCATCATCTTCAGGCCTTGTCAAACTGCTCTGTCACCAGATTTACCAGAAATGGTGGCCCTGTTCCTTGGTGCTGTCAGGCCTTTTTTTCTTTATATGTGCAGCCATACTCAAAATCCATTGCTGGGCAGTACGTTTACTAAGACCAATCAAAATTCCATGAAATTGTACAAGCTTTCAAGGTTTCCAGGGCATAGTGGGCAGAAGGAAGTTAAGGGAAGCTACTGTGGATTGACAACAGCTAGTAACAACAAAATGAATTCCCTCTACCACAAATAGCACTACTCCAAGAGTGACAAGGAGTTTTATGAGCATGAGGTGCAGGTTCTGTTCTTTCAATGGTGAAAATGAAAGTACATTCTGCAAGAAATCCTGCGGGAGAAAGCGAAGTCCACAAATGATCAGGAGGTCTGCAGTCCTGACTCATAATGGAGATTTGCAGTCTGAGTAAGTCAGGACAGGAGTTGAAGGTATCAGACTGTATCCAACAATATACCTTAGCAAGGAGAAACAGAGGCTGGTTTCCATTTCTGACAACACAAAGCCCACGTCTCCTGGTTTTGGTGAAATCTGCAGGTCTCTCAGGTGGTATGAAGCAGAAATGTAGAGAAAGGTAATAGTTGATTGATTATATTTATATCCTGCCTTTTTCCCTTCCAAGGAACTCAGTTTCACAGGCATAATTCACCTCTACCTCTCAATCTTGTCCTCACAACAAGAGCCCTGTGAGGTAGGTTGGGCTGAAAGTCTGTTAAAATCACCCAGTGAGCTCCATGGCTTAGTAGGGACTATTATTTATCAGATTTGTTTGAAAGTCATCCATTAGAATCATACTTTCTTGATGGCCTGATCTCCTGAGTCCCAGCCCTGCATGCTTAACACCCATATATTATATTAACTTATATTAACAAAATCAGAAAATATTTTTAGATTATATATTAGCTGAAAAAGTCATTTGAGGCCAAATTGTGAGTATTATCTAAAAGTTGGAAGGAAGGTAGGTGTCAGTGCACAGTCTCTTCTAGCACCTGAAGAAAGCCCTAAACGGCTTAGACCCTGGTTATCTAAAGGACCATCTGCACCCATATATGCCTACCTGGCCTTTGAAACTGATGCAGGGGGCTCTTTTGCAGAAGTCATCCATCAAGGAAGTAAGAGGAGTGGTTAACAGAGAGGGCCTTTTCTGTTGCTGCTCCCCACATCTGGAATGCTCTCCTCAAAGAGATTTGCCTGGCGTCATCTTAGTATTCACCTTTGTAAGGTGAAGACTTATCTCTTTAAAAGGTATTTTAATATTTGATTCCCCACGGATGCCACGATGGCCTGTTGGTAATTTATTAGAATTTTTATATTTACATTAATTTGTAGATTAATTGGATTTTATTGGTTTAAAGGTCTTTTGTTGAGTTTTTATATTGTGAGTTTTAGGATGTGTTATTTTAGCAGTATGAGCTGTCTAGGGATGTTGTTGGTGGAATAGGTGGCATATAAATATTTTACAGACATACATACATACATACATACATACATACATACATACATACATACAGTCTTTGCCTCTTCCTCTGGTCCCATCTTTGTCACTGACTAATTCATTCAGATGGCAAATCTCCATCCTGAGCATGGAATGTTGCTTCTTCCCTGTCTTCTGCTTTTGTACCACCTAACCTGATTAAGAACTCCAGAGAACTTGAACATTTGCACCATTTTGTGCATTGGTCCTAATAAAAGTATTGTCTAGCTGTGGATCTCAGATTTTTCCTTCACGAACCAGCATGGTCATTTTTCTTGTTTTACATTTATTAAGCGTTCAACCACACATGCACAAAGATCTGTCAGATGAAATGGACAGCCACAGATGGGCAGCCATACTCTGAGTCGTGACACAGAAAGGAACTATCTATGGACATAGTAGCCACTGTGATGCACACCCTGGAAGGCTCCTGTGTCATATGAGCAGAACTTTTCAGAGAGAGGGAGGGCTGGGAGCTCTCAGCTCACTCTTAGATTTCATTACCTCATTTCACCTGTCACAGCAGAGGAGAAACTGAGATGTCAGAAAACTTCCTTGGCAGCTCAGGCATTCTTCCCTGAGCCTCACCCAGCTCCTGCCTTGGACAAGGCAGCTAAGTAGACTTTTTTCTGTAAGTAGACTTCTCTGCAATTATCCAAACTTTAGGTATGCTTTAAGTAAAGGTTAAGGTTTCCCCTTGACATTAAGTCTAGTCATGTCTAACTCTAGGGGGCAGTGCTCATCTCCATTTCCTAGCCGAGGGAGCCAGCATTTGTCCGCAGACAGTCTCTGTGGTCACATGGCCAGCATGACTAAACACCGAGGTCCACAAAATGCTGATACCTGCCCACCAAAGTGGTACCTTTTTATCTACTTGCATTTGCATGCTTTCGAAATGCAAGGTTGGCAGGAGCTGGGATGGAACAACAGGAACTCATCCCGTTGTGCAGATTCGAACCGGTGACCTTTGAATCAACCAGCACAGCAGTGCACCACCCGCATCCCTTCATGCTTTACAAAATAAATCATCTGTTCGGTTCACTTGCCTGCCCATCTGATAGTTCCCTGAAAGTAAGTCTCCACACTCAGAAGATTATCCTTAGCTCCAGAGGATTGCACCTATAGCCATAAAACCACCTTCTCAAATCTCTTTCCCTGTGAATTTGGACTACTGAACAATGGCTGCACCTTGCCATGGATTCTGGACCATCCTGTAGGCTACAAGTGGAAAGCTGTCAGACTAGCGCCATCTGCTCCCCTTTATCTGCTCTTTTCCAGTTTGCACAAACCCCAACCACAGCCCACAGTGCAGCAAGGGACTGCACGCAGCAACAATGAGTTGAGAGCCAAGATGCTCTTTCCTCTGTGTGGGCAGGAGCTCACTCTGGGTGGGCAATGGTCCGAGGTTGTCAAAATCCAGAGCAGAATCCAAAAGCCTGGGCAGTTGCTCCTCCATTCTCCACAATGGACAGTGCGGAGCACCCTCGGATATGCCTGCTGCCAGGAAAGTCAGTCCCCGGTCTGTTCGGGAATGTTTTAGGAAGGGGGAATCATCCTCACTGTTGCAGGGAGGAAGTGCCATCACTTCATAGGCAAGAGGATACCAAGCCTGCATACAAGGGAAGGAACAGCAGGCTTGGGGATCCTCACTGGTTGCCAACGTCAGTGCAATCTTCAAGAATAAGCAAAAAGGCAGCACTTGCAGAATGGGAATTCTGAAGCACTTCTGGGAAAGATGGAAAACCAGGAGGAAAGGAGCAGAGTGGTTGGAATCCTCAGCAGGAAGCACAGTGGCAGGTCCATCTTGCCCCTCCAATACCACATTCTATGGTGTTGTCCCCTCAACTTTAGCGATCGAACTGGGTCACCCAAAAAGAAGTGAGCAGCTTCTAGAAAGAGAGACAGAATTCTTTGCCCTCCAACATAACTTCTCAAGGTGTGAGGAAAAGCAGAATATCATCCAAAGAGGCTCTCAGCCTTGGGACAGGTCCATATGGGGGGAAGAGGAGTTCCTCCAAGAGCCCTGGCCTTGAGCTATTCACGGCTTTAGAGGTTGGCAGCAGCACCTGGAAGGCCCCACTTATTTATCAAAGTGGTACAGGGGCAAACACAGTAGGCTGGCAACGGGGGCTTCTTCAGAAGATGCTGCTCCGTCTTTGATGAAGGAAGGGTGTGTTCCTGTAGCTAAATGGTGTGTTTCCCCTCCCCCACAGTGTTCATCTATGACGTGTCCACCACTTATCTAGCGAGCTGGACTCCAGTGAGGACAAGGTGGCATCTTCCTCCGACAAGATGGACATCTCCAGGGAGAAGAACTGAGAAAAGATATGCAGAGAGAAAGACTTTGACACAGCTTTTTCCCTAGCATTGTGCTTCTGGAGGAGAGTGTGGGGCAATACCCATCTCCATGTGGCCTTTATGGTATGTGAGCATGGATTTGCTACTTAGCCACACTCTGGGCATTGAGCAAGCTGCCAGCTAGCCCTGGACTGTCCTAGTTGGAGTTCTGGACCCACCATGTCATTCTGTCACCCTTCTCTTCCCCCCAGATGAGATACAGGTGGACGGTGCTCAGGAGAAAGACCACTTCAGCTGTGCTCCTCATTGTTCCTTCTCTCTGTCCCTCGCTTGCATTCCCAATATTTATCCATCCATCCATCCATCCATCCATCCATCCATCCATGCCTCTATGATGTCTTTTTTTCTTTTTCCTGTTGTTGCTTCAGTTCACCAAGGAAACTTTTGTTTCATGCTTTGTAAAAAGAATTAAAAACATTTGTTTGGTTGACTTGTTTGCCCATCTGACCGATCCAATAATGTGTCTCTAGTCTCAGAGGGTTACGCTCAGCTCCAGATGATTGCTCCTGTAAACCTCAAAAGTACCTTCTTGGATTTCTTTCCACGTGAATTTGGGCTGCTGTGGGATGGCTGCATCTTCCCATGGTTTCTAGGCCATCTTGTATGCCACCAGTGGGCGGCTGACTTGTGCCAACTACTCCCTTTTATATGTGCTTTTCTGGCTCTCACACACCCCAGCAAGCAGAATGGGGAGCAAAGGAATGCCTGAGGCATAGGGTTGGGAGGAAACACGGTGAACTTCACACCTCTAGCATTCCTGGGCTTCCTTCCATGCTTCAAGAAGCGAGCTGAGCCGAGGGGAAGTATGTGAATGCTTGGGGAATGAAGGCTGCACAACCAGCAACCTTTTCTCATGTCATGTGCAGCAGCACAAACTGAGGCTGTGCCCGGGGAGCCTAGCTCAGGCAATCCGATGGACTGGCAGCCCCAAAACATATTCTTCACACATCCCTGCAACATTGTTTACACATGCTAACACCTTCCGGGTTCATGAGCTCCCTCATCAGGGCCGATCTTACACAGCCCCAAAGCTGAGAGCAGAGGATGCTGCTACCTTTCCTAAATCATCAGTTCCACATTCTTACTGGAGCCTCCCATTGATGGCAAATATTCAAATGTTAAAATATCAGATTTCAGCAGCCAGGGTGGGTTGGTGGTGCCACACACGAATTTGGGGGGCGGTGGGGGGTGGCGGCATGGAGTATTTGAACTGTGATGCCCTAAGTCTGTGTGCCACAACAGAAGAGACAACCCATGCCCAATACATGACACGTGGTGGGAACATTCATGATATTATATGACAAAGAGACATGATGCTCCTCAGAGTAAGCATGCATGCTGTTCTGACTTGACTGAGAAATGCACAGAACTATCAGATGAAACACACTGACTCAGATGGATGGCTATACCGAAGTGGTGGCACAGATGGGAACAACGCCCAGGCTGCTCAGGTGCTATCATTGTGACATGCTCCTCACTGTGACCCTCAACCTGGGAGGGTCACGTGCCACATGAGCACAACTGTTTGGAAGGAGGGACAGCTGGGAGCTTTTGGTTTACACTTGAGTTGCAAGAGTCTAGTTCGTCTGCCACAGAGAAGGAGAAAGGGATGATGTGAGTAGACTCGCTTGGCAGTGCAGGCATGCTTCCCTGAGCCTCACTTTGCTCTTTCCACCTCAGCCAAGGCACCTTTCCTTTTCAAAGAGCAGGAAATACAAAAGAGTCCATGATCTACCTTCACACTCATCACAGGATGCTCCTGTGATGTGAATGTTAAAATATGTTATTATAATGTTAAAATATCAGATTTCACCAGTCAAGGTGGGTTGACAGTGTCACACACCAGTTTGGGGTATGGGGCAGCTTCTTTTTCCCTCATCCACAAGTATGCATGTGAGCCCATGATCCAATATTTAATTTTGTGGCATGTGTGGAAGAGTGGCAGAGCGGAGTGTGTGAATTGTGGATGCTCTGATTCTGTGTGTGCCTTCCTGGACGGCACAAGGTCAATGTCTATTAAATGATGTGTTATGGGAACACTAAAGGTATGATACAACAGAGAGATATGATCTTCTTCAGAGTAAGCACTTATGGCGTTCTGGCCTCAATGAGAAATGTACAGATCTGTCAGATGGAAAGCACTAACTTGGATGGATGGCCATACTCAGAGTGGTGGCACAGATGAGAAAAAATTCCCAGGCTGCTCAGGTTCCATGATCATTGTGACAGGCTACCCACTGCAACACATGCCCTGAGAAGGTCACATGTCAGATGGACAGAACTTCTTGGAGCAGGGGCAAGCTGGGCGCTTTCCACTCACTCTTGCATTGCAGTAATCCAGTGCATCTGCTACATCCAAGGAGAAAGTGAGGGTGTAAATGGGTTTCCTTGGCAGCTTGCACATTCTTCTTCACTTGGCTTGTTCCACCTCAGCCAAGGCAGCTTTCCCTTTGACAGAGTCTATGATCTACCTCTCAGGCTCTCTGCAGGATGCCCCTGTGATGTGCCTGTCACACTGACCCCACCAAAGTCAAGTTATGGATCTGATCTGTCAGTAGCCCAGAGCCAGAGAGAAGCTGAGCCCGGACTCACTGAGTACCCTGCCTCCAGACCTTGGTATGGTCAACTTTCTTTTTCCATCTGCCCGGGAATTGGTTCTGTTGGAAATTCAGCTTCCTTGTTCTAAACTGCATTGTGATGGGTTCTGCATGTGCTTCCTGTCTTAGATGTAGTCATGGGAATGGTCTGTTGCACCAGGATCTGTGAAGATGAAAAGGAGCCTCCTAAGCTTTAAGAAACAGGAGTACCCAGATCCAGAGAGAGCCTCCCCATGGACATGACTAACTCAGCCTAGTCATGCAAGCCACATTTCTTCTCCTTTTCTCCAATCTGAAACGGTTTCTCCGCACCCAGGGAGGCAGAGTCTGCCCAGCAGAGGAGGGAAGCAGCGACACACCCAGTGCTGCTGCAGACAGTTCCCAGAACAACCACAGGGCTTGGGCTTGGATCACTTTCATGCAGAGGAATTAAGTCCAGCCTGTGCCCAACAGTGAGGGCCTGGATACAGCACTGCGGTCAAAGCCCAGATGCTCCCCCCTCCGTGGGCGAGAGCTCATTCCGGGTGGGAAATGGGACGAGGTTGCCTAAATCTGGAGCTGGCTCTGAAGGCCCAGAGGTCATAGCCCAGGCAGTTCTTCCAAGGATGACACTGCAGAGTGCCCTCGGAGATGCCTGTCACCAGGTGAGTTGCTGGCCAGGTATTTTGGAGAATGGCTCGAGGAGTGGGATTCCTTCTAATGTTAATATGCTTTGTTGGGCGAAAGGAGTGCCATCACTTTGTAACCAAGAGGGCACTAATCTGCATGCAAGGGAAGGCTCAGCAGGCTGGGTGATCCCCACAGGTTGCCAACATCAGTCTTCAGGAAACAAGCAGAAAGGCAGAGCTCGTGGAATGGAGGCTCTGAAGCACTGCTGGGAGAGATACAGAACCAGGTGAGAGGGAACAGATTGGCTGTAATCCTCACCAGGAAATGTTATGGCAGGTCTGGCTTGCTCCTCCGACAGCTTGTTCCATGGTGCTGTGCCCACAAGGTCAGAGATCAAACTGGGTCACTTGAAAAGAAGCTAGCGCTTTCCAGAGAAGGAGAGAGAATTCTCTGCCCACCAACATACCTTCTCTTGGTACAAGGATATGCAGAAGGCCATCCAAAGAGACTCCCAGCTTGAGGGCAGGTCTATATGGGTGGGAAATGTCCTTCGGAACTGCTTGCAACTGTAGATATTGGATCCAGCATCTGGAATGCCCCACTTGCCTAAGTGGTACAGGTGCAAAGACAATAGGTTGGCAATGAGACATAGGTTGACAGTAGGTTTAGAAGATGCTGCTTTGCCTGTGAGGAAGGAAGGAAGGAAGGATGTGTTCCTGTAGCGAAATGTAGTGTTTCCCCTCTCCAACAGCATAAGGGTCATCAAACAGGGAAGACATGTCCACCTTGTCATTGAGCAAGCTGGATGCCAACAAAGATGAAGTGACATCTTCCCTGTATGACACAGACATCTCCAAGGTGGAGGACTGATGGAGAAAAGATATTCAAGAAACAAGCACTTTGGCGCAGCTGTTTCCCTGACACTGTTATGTGGGAGGGCTCCCACAAGAGCTTCTAGCTGGTTTTTTCCTGAAACAGACCATGCTGCTCATGGTTGGAACATGCAATCAGCTGCACCCTCATGGGTAATACTGGTCTACAAATTTTGGTAAATTATCAACCTCCGAGATAAAATGTGCTAATTATTACATATTTTGATTAGATGAATTGGAAAACAGGTGATAAAGGTGCTGGTTGGCTAAAGTTTTTAAGATATTTCACAATAAAGATTTATACACAGGTGAGTATATTTGCCTACAAGGGAGGAAGGTGTCTGATGATCATGATGCCTCGTAACTTCTTAACAAAGTATGGTAGCACAATGAAAATGGTACCACATGGAAATGTATAAATTTGTTCATAGTTCTAGTAAATAAAGAAACCCAATATTTGACTTTTTATATAAATAAATAAAATGTTTGGATTTTCCATTGCTTGCTTGCTTGTATAATGTGGCACTCTTGCCTTTGCCAAGACCATGGTCCTCCATGTCAAAAAGTAATCTTTCTGCCTCAATCAATTGCTGGAAAACATAGCATATGCAAGGCTTAGTCAATTCAACATTCTTCATAGAAGAATTTCAAATGGATAGTCTAGCAATACTGAAACATGCAGACATGAAGCAAGCCCCACTCAGATCCAAGTGTGTAAGCCGTTGCACTTTCTCCAGCTGTTCTGTAGTTTAATAAATGTCCCTCACTCACAAAAATAAAATTGTGAGTTTGCCACATCATGGTCAGAGCTTGGAGACCTGGATCCCATTCCCTTCTTCACCCCACATTCTTAGAGTGTTTTCTGGAGTAATGTTAATTTTCAGTCCCTTTAATCCTCAGCTGTACGAGAAATTTGACTGTGTACATTTTTGAGACTAAAATAAGCAAATTGATAGGGTACACTGTGATTGAATGAGCAAGATCCAAATACCAGAGAGCCATCTTATGGTTTCTGGGGGAAAGTCACAGGCATTATAGTTTATTGCAGAGTTTCTCCCTCATCCCCACCCCCACCTCTGACCATAGAGTCTGTTGTGAGCTGAGGAGAGGAAATCTGAAGGATTTTACCAGTGTCCCTTACCCCCTTCAGAAAGCATAGGGCCTGTTCCTTCAACTGAGATGGGAGCTATGCTTAGAATGAACCCTTTCGGAATCTGTCCCTCCTAGTATTGGCAGGCTTGGCCTGGTCTTCCAAAGAAAGCCAAGCTGAGAGGAAGTCTATGAATGCTCACGGGCTCCTGGCTGTGCAACTTTAACATTCTTCCATGCCAGCTGCTGCTGCCTAGTAGCAGTTTCTCAAGAGAGAGAGCAGCTTGGGCAGCACTTGCCAGGGGCTCCTTTACCAGAAAGCCTCTCATGACCAACCTTCCTTGTTGCAAGTTACATCCACTCAAATAGCAGCTGCTCCTGGCATGCAAGGCTTGATTACTGGCAAGCACCCCACAAATGCTGGACATGTTTGCTAGGAATTTGGATTTTGGGCTACTGCAAAGCAGACCAGATCTGAGGAACTGAGGCTAGACAATCTCACAGATTCCCACCCTCAGACCCTCAGTTCCTAGTTGGAACTCTAGCCTCATATAAGGATGCAAATGAGAGGGAATGGGGAAGGGGGTCTATTCAATCTGAAAGACTTCTCGCTCCTACCATGCAAGGAATTAGGAGTGCTTTT
Source organism: Varanus komodoensis (assembly GCF_004798865.1). Lineage (NCBI taxonomy): Eukaryota > Metazoa > Chordata > Lepidosauria > Squamata > Varanidae > Varanus > Varanus komodoensis. Next base: position 5,687,338 of record NW_025335627.1, on the reverse strand, counting down.
CCAGGTTTCAATTGGGCAGCCTTATCTAAAGTGCACCTACAGTCTACAGAGCTTTCCACAAAGCAGCACAATACTGTTGAATATGCCATCAAATCTTTTAATGGTTTGAATCATCTATTAAAAATGGAAACAAATTTTGTGCTTTCTAAATGGGCAGATAATTATTCCATGATGAAGAGAGCAAATACAGGAGCAGTAATGGCTTCTGTCTTAAATGCAGGCGGAACTGAACTTCTGGCCATATAAATTTCTAATTAATTTGCATGTGCAAGCCATGGAACAGAAGCTCTGATTGTGTATCAGAACCTGAGATGGGAAATGCCCTCAGACTCACTTAATGGTGAGTGAAGAAATCTTGAATTGATACATGCAGGTATGTTAGAAGAAAGATCTCATTTTCTTGTTGGCACTGGTAGATTTACCTTCTATGGGAAGAGTAAAGATATTTATCAAAAGCTGGCACTTAGAATTGCTTCAAAGATTACTCTTTATGTGTTTAAGATTCTAACAGTTCAATCTTATACATATTTACCCAGAAGTCAAAACTTCAGTAAGAAAACTCCCAGGCAAGGTCCATTATTAGGTACCGAAGGGCAGCAGATTTAGGGGATAATGAAAGGGCAACAAATTCTTCATGATTTTAGTTATTTGTTACTGGACTTTTAGGGTCAAGGATGAGAAAAGGTTGCCTGGAGAATTTCTTGCCTCAAGTGCCAAAATGACTGGCCTGGGCTTGGGCACACTGGATGAGGGAGGAGCACCACTTGGTTTGGTGTTCAGCCTCAAGCAACAAGATGTCCCAGGGTAGCCCACTCCCAGTAAGGTGTGCATAGGACTGCATGCTAGAAAAGCACTCATGAAAAAGTATTGTGCAAAGCATACAATGGTGTTAGGAAATGCATGTTTCCCACTAATCAGAGAGTTGGAATCGGCTACAGGTCTCCGTCAAGCATACCTTCTGTGTGATAACATTAGATTCACTGCCACACAATGTGCAGAAGAGCCCTCACATATCTTTCCTTGTGTGGAGATCTTCAGAATATTAATGTGGAAGAAAGCCAGTGAAAGGTATTTGTAAAACAAACACTTTGGCTAATTCAGGGTTAAAACTGAATTGTATTACATTGCATTGCAAAGTTGATTAAATGGTTAAGTCTGTAATCCCACATACATTTATGTAATATACCTATATACCAAGTTTTCTTCAGGAAGAGCAAGGTGACATACACAAAAGGATGTATGACAATTTCATTTCTGTATGTTTTTGAAATGTGTGTCTTCTGGAACAAACATGGATTCAAACACAATGTGTAGTCCATGCATTACTGAGTTTGCAAGGCAATTTGCAGACTCCCCCCCCATACAAAGTTCTCTATAGCATGTACACATTTGAAAAAATGTGCACAAAATGTATATTTGAACATGTACAAAAATATACTTTAATGAAGGGTGAACTATACACCCATTTTGGAGATGCAACCAGTTGATACATTTGGAAAATATGCATGGATTTTCAAGTGAAGAGAAAAACGGTCATGACCTGATATGGACTTGAGTCAGAATGAGCTTTGAGATGGGAATTGGAGAACTTCAGCAAGTTCAGATTTGCTGATTTACCTATTTCTGCACACTCCCAAGTCTATCCTTACAACAGCCCAAAGATATAAGCAAGGTTGAGAGGTACTGACTGGATAGAAATCACCAAGCAAGCTTCAAGACTGAGTGGGCAACTGAAGCTGAGTTTGTCTAGACCAGGCGTCAGCAACCCGCAGCTCCAGAGCTGCATGTGGCTCTTTCATCCCTCTGCTATGACTCTGTCGCTCAAAATATGTGTCACAACTGTCAATGTGTGACACTCGACGGCATGCAATTTATTGAGCTTTTCAACCCCCGGTAGGCCAACCATGGATAAATCCAAGAAAAGAAAAGTTTCAGAAGGAAACAGAATGTTTAATCGTACGTGGGCAGATTCATTTGCTTTCACTGCTGACGAGACTGGCTTACCAGTATGCTTAATATGTGGTGAGAAATTGGCAAACAACAAAAAGTCGAATGTTGCAAGACATTTCCAGAATAAACACACAGCCTTTGCTGAAAAATATCCGGATGGAGATGAGAGAAAAAAAGCCATTTTGGAACTGATGCGGAAGCTTGCTCTGAGCAAAACTCATTTCAAGAAGTGGATTAAGTCTGCAAATCCAACTACATATGCTAGTTTTGTGGTCGCTCCGGATATAGTCAAGCACGGGAAGCCGTTCACAGATGGAGATTATATAAAAGAATCATTCATCGATTTCATAAATGCAACACACCATAGTTTTTTTATACATAGCATAAAGGTAAAAAATGATATATGCAGTGTTATCTTCATTTTAGATGTCAAAAAGGTTTTAGGGCTCCCAGTGTTTTCTGTGGGAAATGGGTCTAAATGGCTCTTTGAGTGTTTAAGGTTGCCGACCTCTGGTGTAGACCTTCACTCCAAAGAGCCACATTTCCACTTGGAGAAGTTTCTGGAGTTAGCCGAACCAAAACAAACAAACAAACAAACAAACAAACAGATGGGGTGACTCTCCCCTCCCCAAAGACCAGCATAGTTTAGTGGAAAGCTTTTGCTAACAGGGGAGGCATTGAAACCTTTTAGAATGAAGGAAAACCCTGCAGAAAAGGTAGGATTTCACCAAATGATCTGAGGTTGGAGTGAAAGAGGGTGGAGCCTGGGGAAGGAGTGGCCATTTTGGGAATCCCAGAGGTGTAAGTCTGGGATCCCCCTTAGAAGGTTGAATCCCCCCTCCCCGGTCCTGAGATTCTGCAACTCTGCACTGTATGAATGAATTCAGTGAGACTTGCTGCCACATCTGCTTGAATAGAAAAATGAACATATTAATAGGTTTGCGAAGTAAGTGGTTCAGCCCCGCTGGCTATAGAAGGCAGGCCAAAGGCCTCTCTATTATGAGCATCATTCGCATCCCTGACACTTTCATTGTCAATGGCTCTGAACCAAGAGAGGAATTCTTCCCAGGGTCAATTTTGGAAGGTGCCTTCCCAAGGAACGCTAAGTTCCACTTGAGATTGTGTACACTGGTATTAAGCAGGGCATCAATCACTGGCACAAGCGCCTCCCTTCCCCCTCCAGGAGACTTGGAAAGAAATTATTCTACCTGCGGAGCCAAGCTGTATATAAAAGGAGAGAGGAAAGAGTGGAACAGCATCTTAACTCTCCATGGTGAAGGGTGGGAGGGATGAGAGGAATACACAGATGGAAAACGAACACTCCACCGGTCACAGATAAGGAAGGCTGCCTATTCGGATGTGAAGAAGAACAAAGTGCATATTAAGGGCCTAGCTGTGCAGCAGTGCTGCTTGCAGTCTCTACCCTTGGCACTTCAATCCTCCTTACGTGGAGGGTCTTTCATGCCACTCAAGGCAGTGGGTTGTGGAGACAGGGAGGCTCATGGCTGGGCTGAGAAACAACTGATCCAGAAAAGAAGGCTGTGGGATGTTTGTGCTGCATCGCATGGGGAGAGGAACAGGCGGGGGACAGGCTGGCCAGGATTAACCCCAGACAGTGTTTTAACTGCTAAGGCTCAGTCAATGAAAATGCAGAAGGGGAATAATAATGCTTCTGAGCATGCACAAAGTCATTGTCTCTAGCCACGATTTAACTCTTCCTCCCTCCAACCACACATGCATACATGTATCCCCAGGAATAATGATTTACGGATTAGAGAGTATTATTTCCAGGCAGGTAAATTACAGCCAATTGTTCCCGATACTGGAAATTCAGCATGGAAAAGGGAAGAATGGATTTTCCCTGCTTTTTCTCCTCAGTGGATTTGTTGTGGTTCACTTTACCCTGTTTTCTGATCTCCCCAAATTCTAGTTTAATGTTCACAAAAGAACACATGAAGATTTTGCTCTAACCAAGCAAAGGGTAATCTAAACCAGCATCCTGTATACCAGGGCAAAAGTAGGACTAAGGTAATGAAACGGGAATCTGGCTCATTTGAGCTCAGTGAATTTCCTGCACCTTCCAATCTGAATCAGGTTTTTGTTTTGCGGATTCTAAGACCATAAGCTGTGAACATTTTATATATTTTTTGTAATTTCTGCACCTGAAAAGCACATTGCTGACTTGCATAAAATTGTAACTTGTGCAAATCACAAATTGGCTGCTTCTGTATACATTGCTTTAAAGCCATGTAGTTTTCAGGTGTTTATGTGTGCAAATTTCATTAGTGGTAGAAAAGGAAATAGCTCAAATTTCAGTCCAGTCTATGCCTCCGAATGTAGGAATACATATTCTTAGTAGTAACCAACAGTAACTGGAACTTTTGGACTTTAGATTATATCTCAAGCAGGAGCTGGAGAGGGGAAAATAAATTCCAAAGGTAATCTGTAAAAGCATCCAAACTTCAATGATAATTTAATGCTCTGTCATAAATGCTCTCCTATACTTTGTTTGGACATGGTGTGCCAAGTTATTCTTGATTTCTCCCTCTCTTTCTCTGCGTCTATAATACTGCCACCAGGAATATAATTCCTATCTTACACATTAAGCTCTCCCACTGTATCATGTCCAAACTGTAAGACTCCTTGATCCTCAGGATGAGACTCTGTTATTCAAACAACCTATGACTCTGCTTCACAAAACAAAAACAAAAAACCCCTTTAACAATAAAACAAAACTTTATTTGCACAAATGCTGGTTTCAAGATTTTCTGTAACATATTTCCTTAGTGAATAAGGAGTATTAATATTCCCCATTAACTTCTAAGGTATCACACTCATTCTCTTCACAAACACCCCTCACTTTAAATCCCCCTTTCTCTTCTGAATGTAGTTTGGCCTTATATATATATATATATATATATATATATATATATATATATATATATATTACATATTATTTAATATTAAACATTTTATCTATCTATCTATCTATCTATCTCTCCTACACTCAGGTTTCTGTCAGCTTTTACCTCTCACACACTTATAATACTTGTAAGTTTAGACTCTCCCTAGTCACTAATCTGACTAGTCCTCTGATATTCTGCTTCCTTTTCCCTTTCTTAAATGCAATTCTAATGAGAAAGCTGCTTTTTCAGATTCAGGCTTCTACAGACTTCTCACCCACCACAAATGACTGTTAACTGCCAACAGACCAGATATTTTTTTCTCTCTCCTCCCAGGCTTCCACGCTCCGCTCATACTCTCTCAGTCACCAACCAATCAGCTCACTCACTCATCCCCTTCTCCCACCCACTCTTCTGAAACGTAAAATACCAACACACTCATAATAATTTAAATCATTATATCTCTAATCCTATACTTCAGTGGTATGGATTCGTGACACTCCAATTGTTGTTTGGCCTACAACTCCCATCATCTCTTACCATTAACCATTTTGCCAAGGGCAGGTGGAAGTTGTAGGCCAAAAGATCCAGAGCACCATAACTTGATAACCAACCCCTGCTCTATACTCTCATTTGGGAGTGTCAATAGGGCTTTATTTTGAGTAGAGATATACAGGATTGCAGCCTAACGGGCTCAATTATTGGTGTACATACTGCAGAAGGAAGGAATAGCTTCACATATTTTTTATCTTAAAAGACTGCAACAGCGTCCATGTGATCAAGTGCTAAATCTTGAAAGAAGTCCACCCATAATTAAAGAAAGGCTTTTTCTTTAATTTTCTTTTCTTAAATATGGCACAGCAAAATTATGAAAAATGAGAATACTAAAGAATAGCTGCATTCCAGTCTGTATATCAGTTCAGGAAATGTAAATGTGGGACCTTTTCCTCAAGATGGAATCTACATGGAATTGTTCCGTCTCTCTAGGTAGAACATTCAGAAAAGAGAGTGCATCTATTAAAGGCAGCAACAAAATAAATGTCTGAGGAAGAAACATGTCAAAAACCCAATGCTTTTCATCTAACAAGGCAGTAGCCATATTGTGAACCTTCTGCTACAGGAAAAAAGTGCTAGGGAAGATCCAAAGTTCTGCAGAAAACATTTTTCCTTGAGAAAGTTTAGAAGACCCCGCCCCTGTTCTTTTCTCTCTTTTATGGAAAAAAGCAGAAGGTTCTCTAAATATTCTCCACTATTTATTGTGGCAGCAGCCATTTTTCTCACAATATGTGCCAGAACAACGTAGTCATTGTGAGGGTTATAAAATGGTGGCCATGCTGCCAGCAACTAACCCTCTCCTACATGCACAGATGAAACAAAACCCAGACCAATCCAAAGGCTCAGGCACAAAGAGAAAGAAACTGTGATACTTTCACTGCTAAGAGGGAACTCCACCTGCAGATAAAATGTCAGGTAATTTCTCCTGCCTGTGGAGAAATGTGGCGGAATGGCCTCCTCTGTTTCTCACAAATGGAATAGAGAAATTGTAGAGTCGGTTTGCACAGAGCTCAGGAAAGCGCAGATTGCGTTGGAAGGCTTGAGGTCTACACACATGCAGCCTCTGACAGGGCTAGGCCTACCAAAAATAATTTGGCCCTTTGTCATTTGCATTCCTATACTATCCCAGGGAAGCATCTGAGGAATTATCACAGTTCAAGGGATTTCAAGGGAAGCTGCTGAATGAATTCATGTTCATTTCTCTGAAAACCGACATCAGCATCTGTCAGCAACACGAGAGGAAGCACACTTCAGCTGGGTAGTCTAGATCTATAGTATTTGCCTAATTGGATTGACACACATTGGGCTTAAAACACTGTCTAATTAGAATGATCCTACAGCAACAGTGAAGAAACTCTTGAGTGACCCTCTTTTTTACAGTTATGGCTCATTTTCCCCTTATTTGTTAGTTGTGAGGCACCCCCCACCCCCATTCAGCCTCAAAATTAGCTTTGCAAAATGCAATGCACAATCCACAATGGGATGGATGAGTGAAAGTCCCTTTGCCTTAGCTTGGGTTTTAATATGGGCTGGCAAAAATGGGAGTGTTCCTCTGTGTGGAGCAGCAGTCTTGGGGGAGCAAAGGGTTAAATTTTCAGTCTGGACACCCCCCCCCCAGCAACAACCCTGTGAGGTAGGTTGTGTTGAGATTCAGTGACTGGCCCAAAGAAAGCCAGTTGGCACCATGACTGATTGGGGACTACAGCCCAGATCATCTGAGTTGCAGTCCTGCGCTCTTAACTCTATACCACATTGGCTTTCTGCACCCTGGTTGCACAATTTTGGCTGATATCTGCAAAGTGGCCCATAGCAGATGCATCATCTTGCCCCCCACAAATGTTTGAGATGGCTCTGATTTTGCATCAAGGAGTAAGCTGTAGAGACTGAAGCCAGGCAAGGTGAAGGCTTTCCAACCTGCTTAAGGTGCAATCAAGTGTATTACCGAGCCACTGAACCTCCTACCAAGATATGCATAGCAATTATTAATAACTCTTTACATTTTAAACTTCATACATTTATTTAGCATAAAAACAGGACAGCCCTTCCATGCCTCTTTAAAAAACTAATGCTTTTGCATTTTCTTCCCGAAAGATGCAGGTGAATTCTCCAAGGACAGTTCCGTTGACTCGTCTGCCCTACTGTGGGATGTCTTTAATTGTAAAAGTACCTTATCTTCACTTCACTCAAATAGGATGGATTGGCCACTCATGCCGAAAGTGTTTTGCTTTGCCTGTTGGAGTGGAAGAGGGAGATACAATAATGCTATTTCCTTCCTTTCTAGCAACAGGAAAATGGAATATTTGCGTTAGGTTAAAAAAAACAAAAAAACATTCTGCCATCAGTCCAAAAGTGTCATTTCGCATTCTGCTCCAACAGGCAAGAAATTCACTCCACTCATGAATGAAAGAGGAGCAAGGTGACAGACAGAAAAGCAATACAGATTTTGTTTTTCTGCTTTTCTTTGTTTTCAATTTTGTATTGCTAACTTTTATGCTGTTCTAATATGTTTTAATTGGTATATTTTATATTGTTTCTGAATATGCTGCTGTGAACATCCGAGAGAGGTTTGGCTGTTGGGCAGTACAGGAATTAATTAGTTAATTTTCTCAGAGTTTCATTGCCTACTCCTGTCTTAACAGGAAAGAAGTGACAAAATGGTGCTTCCCAGGGCAAAACCTTTTGTGATTGGTGCAAACTTAAATGAACTGCATGCAACTGTGCCTATGGGGAGGGCTGGGTCTTCCTAAAGAGGCTAGACATCAGTAGGACCTGCCAGTATTCAGATGTAAATAAATGGCATTCAGTGTGTTGTATCCAATGAAGCTCTTGTGCCAGAGAAGTGCTTTTGCTGGTCACATGGTTTTCACTGATTCCCTGCCTCCCCGCCTATTGCAATGTTCTGTGCCATATCTCCAAGATGCTGGAGAGTGCTATAGGGGAACAGCAGGTAGGGGAGATCCGCAAAAATAGCTCACCTCACCTTATCTGAGTGGAAGGGCATTTTGCTCATGACAAGCCTCCATGGGAGACATCTTGGTCTAGTCTCATTTCATTGGGGGTTTCCTCAAATTCTACTTGGTATTGCTCTCGGATCCTTAAATCAAACTAAAAGGGCAAATGCAAATGGAAAACTATTTGTGAGAGGGATGGGGCAAAACTCCTAGTGTATGTTGTGCTTTTTATCTTTCCACTTTTTCTTTTCTTTAAAACATTTCCCCCCTTTTTTCCTTGCTTTGCAGATTCATTCCAAGCTGCCAGGTTTACTGGGAATTTGGCTGGTACAGCAACAAAGTTTTGGGCTGCTGTCATTGCTCTAAGTTTCCAAAGGCATAGCCAGAGCTCTGTGTACCAAAGCCAGTGCCAAACATTAAATCCAATATGCTGATGGTGCATTAACTATCTCCCTTCCCCTTAGAACAGGGGTAGATCCCTGGGCTAAAAGCTGCACGTGGTGGTAGGGTTGGGAGAAACCCTCACAGAATCCATCCCTTGAGTATTTGTGGGCTTTCTCTTGTGTTTGGTCTGGTCTTAGAAAGTGAGCTGAGCCAAGAGGAACTCCACGAGCATTTGTGGAGTGAAGTTTGCTCAACTGGCGACCTTCTTTGATGATGCAGAAGAGGGACACGGCTTGCACAGTGGTTGATTCTCACATGAATAGGGAAAGAAAAATGGTTTGCTTAGATAAGCAGTAACAAAATTATGAAAAAATGAATGTATATAGTGTTCATTATTATCTGTGGTTTCAGGTATCTGCTATGGGGCCTGGAACTGATCCACGCAGATACTGGGCTCCTGCTCTTTTTGCAGGTTCTAGATGGAAAAGGTTGTTTGTATGCAACTATAGATATCTGCAAACTGAAAGAAACAAAGTTAGTTTTGGCATACTCATCAAAATTAGCAGAGACGATCATTATTCCAGGGTTCCCAGGTCAAGTCTTGTTGGAGCAATGCAGTGTAGACATTTATTGATCTATTTGCACAATGTAAAAGAATAATGGGTAAAATTCTTCTATGAGCAGTTGATGCAGTCATCATTTAAGATATTTGCACATTGCATATAGGATGTGCAAACTCCTACATGGATTAAAACCCAGTTATTTGAGGAAGGTATTCTCTGGGTACAACCATTGTTGGAGAACGGGGGAGAGGTGATCAGAAACAGGGCATTTTTTGTAGTGGCATGCTGGTTTTGGAATTCTGTCCCCAAAAAGCTTGCCTGACACTGAGTTTGTTGTCCTTTGGGTGCGAAATTAAAACCTGACATTTTCCCCCCAGCTTATAGACACTAGTATCTTCTTAACATGGATTTTATTAATCAAGTTGCTGCTGTGTTTTGTGATTGTTAATTGTACACCATCATTTTTACTTACATTTGAAACTTTCTATTTTAAATCAAAGAGCAGAATATTCTATAATTAAATAGAAATAATGCATGCTCATGTGTCTGTGTGTGCCTTGGAGACAGTAAGGGGCAAACTGACCCCATCATAATGCATACTTTGCTTGAGCTATTATACATTCAATGTTAGAAATTCAGACAAAAGTTCCGTGAATATAATATTTTAAACCATCTTCCTTTTTTGTGCATCTGATGTGCATCTTGGGTATGTGAAGTGCATAACACAGAGCTCTTTCACACCCCATGCATTACAGCTCCATAATCAGGAGCACAGATGCTCAGAAACTTTAAAACCATTTCACGGATTTTCAGACTCCTTTTTTTTTTGTTTTTCATACAAACTTGCACAAATCTGAAGTTGTGCATATCCCCCAATGCATATTTTCACACCTTTAGTCTATGGGGAAAATGCACATTGGTTGCTCTAAAGGTATATATGTTTCCATATTGAAATGTGACTAACTGTGTGTTCTTTAAAAGGTCTATTATGTAAAATTTTAAAATGTCCACAGATCTACAGAAGTCATGTGACTCAGGAAAAACTATTCAGTTGTGGAATCAGTGGCTCAGATTCCGAGAAATATTAAGTAATTTGAATCTGTTGTGGATTTCTTCAAGATCCTTAACCAGGACACATTCCTTCTCTGTCTTGCTCTCGTCACATCTGGTGTGTTTACGGTTGTAGAGTGCTTTGGAATCACAGACAGAAGCAGTAGCTGCAGAAGCAGCAACTAAATTGTTTCCTTGTTGCCAGACTTAGTATGGTGCTGGTGCTGTTAATGCGGGGGTTAGTCATGCCAACCAGGAAGACCATGCAGGTGCCAAAGACAGAAATGAACTCACCATCCATCTCCATTTGAATTATGGGAATATTAACATTTGTTGGATGAAGTCAGGGCTTGGTATACTGGAGAACTGCAAACCTGCTAGATTTGACTTAGGTGCCAGTTGGTTTCTACATTCACTGGCATTATTGACTGGACATTGCTAGCTACAATAGGAATAATACAAATATACACATGCACACAGATGTACGCACACACCCATGCATGTATATACGTGTGCACATATTATGGCCTGAATTACGTCCCTCTGTCTTGTCCAATATGCACACACATGCCTTTACTGCTTTTTATGCAGATATTTAAAACCCCACTCTTCAGTAAAGATAGGTTGATGTATTTATTCCCTTTCTGGATGCCATCTATCATTTAGTATTTGTACCCTTGGGTAAACCAAGCTCCCTGCTAGCAGAAGGGGAGCATTGCTTTATTGATTCTGTTTTTAACCAATTGCTTTATTCTTTCACCTGTTTTATCTGCTATTGTTCACCACTCCAAAAATCTCCATCCTGGAAAATGGAGCAGCATATAAATCTTGTAAATAAAATCAGTCAATCAATCAATCGTGTGGAGCTGCACGCAGGGGAGGGTGGGGAAAGAATATGATGAATGACTAAATCAGCCACAGTGTGGTTTTCATTAATGTGTGTTGTGTGTGTCTGTATGAGTGTGTGCATGTACACACTACTATATTCCACTGCACACACACAGTTAACATCTATGTACATGTAAAAGCTGCATTTCTTTGTCATGAGCTCATGAGAATATTCTTTATATTGCAGCAATGAATTCCACCAGCCTTCACTGCTCAGCTCAGAAGCCTTGAAAAAAGTTTACTTGATGTCTAACCAAGCAATGCTGCCTCTTCAGATTTGAAGGAGAAAGTCAGAAAGTTAGTTTTTTATTATTCTTCATTTAAGTATTATTTTTTAATTGCAGAGTATTAAACATAAAATCTGGTACAATCTTTAAAAATAAATAGGACCTAACTATAAATGGGCTCTGTTGTGTTTTTATCTTTGACAAGCAAGTAATTGCTTCTCAAATTTATCAGTTTGTTTATGCAAAAACCATTTACCAAGCCTAGCTCAAAAGCATCAATTTCATCATTATCATCTTATTAATTTAGCCAAGCTATAACACAGCTGATTATTCCTGAGTAATATCCTCTGCAGCACATCATGTGTGGCAAAACCATCTGTACAGTACCTATTTAATAAATAAACCCTCGGCTAAATGTCTCTGTTTATTGAGAACTAATGTTTATAGAAAATATAATGGAACTCAATAAATAACTCAGCTTCATCAACCTGCATATGAATCAGTATGAAGAACGCTGACATCATCACCTTTCAAGTACCAGAGAAAGCAAAATTACCCAAAAGAGCTATAGAGTCAATATTAAGGCATTAAAACTGCAATGAAGGCATATTAATGCCTAAAACTTCATTGTTGGCAGTGGAATTGCCACCATGGACATATTTTATAACTCCAAGACTACTTAGGCTTTATGACTGCTTCTTTGTTGAGTGCCTTGCACTTAATGTCATTTTCCACTTTAAATAAAAAAAAGACAAGATCTTAAAAAAAGAAAAGAAAAGACAAAAAGAAAAGGAAAATTGCTGATTCTCAGCATTCATTTTTAAAATAATGCAAACTGCTGATTCCAATTGTTTGGAGCAGGGGGAGGGTTAGCAAACTTATTTAACTCCATGCTTTCTGAATTCTTATGGCAGTGAAAACATTTTCTGAAACAAGGGTTAAGGGAATGTTGAAACATTTCAAATAAAAATTTGAACCAAGCCATGAACATCTTCAGATGGTATTAAGATTACACAATACCTTGTATGTGTATCTGTTAACATACATGCATATGTGTGTTTGTATATACATACGCACACACACACAAAACAAATATGTACACATATACATATAGACTGGAACCATTCTGACTTGCTACTGTTATCCTTTCTCACTGATCTAAAACAGTTTGCACACTGGCTGCTACATATTTTGTGTGTGTTGCACACAGCTCTGTTTCTACAAAAAGGCAGATATTTAAACACCCACATTGCCTCATGCATAGCAACATGCTCCGTTCCTGCAGCATGTGACTGAGGATTTGTTTTTGATGAAGGTGTACTTGAAACTGTTTTTAGGAAATTGGTTCTTTTTCTGACTTGTGTATGGAACAATGCCAATCTTTTGAAAATGAGGAATCCATAGTAATAATTACACTTTGTGAGAGTGCTGTTTCTTATGCGAGCACCCACTTTTCAGGGCATCCTCAATCATCTTTTGAGATGAGCTAAGCACGTTTTGTCCTTGGTTTTGACTAAAAACATTGCCTATTGTTAGAGCACCCACAATCAGAATTTCCAAAGAATGGTGCATGGTATTGCCACTTCCTCTTCAAGCTTAGTCATTGTTTACTACAAATAGAAATTGATGAGAAGGACAAGGATGGGCTTTGGAAAATTGCACCCTGTCCCCCCCCCCCCGCACTCTCTGGATAGAAAATGCAGGGGGGAAAAGCAACAACTTAAGCCCTAATCCCCAGTTTTGAGTCAGATGTAAGAGGGCATTTAGTTAATGCATGAGCACTGGGACTGTGCCAGCTATCTGTGCTCCTGCTGCCAATGAGCTCACCAGCCATCTCCCTTACCAGCTGTGCTCTTTGTATATTTCTCCTGCTATGAATCTACACATATGCTGCAAGGATCTCCTCCACATGCCTGCTCAGGGAGGTTTGAAGGAGAGCAGCAAGGGAAAGAGACCTTTTGGTGGTAGCCCCCTAAATGTAGAATGGTCTCCCCAGAGAGGTCTGCCCAGTGTCGTATTTTCAGTTCCTCTATTTCCAGGCATTTGAGGGTACATGATGGACTCTTTAATGTGTTAGTCAAATTCTTTCTACTTGGCCCTCAAGTTTTTGTTTTATTATTTTAAGGGGTCATGACATGTTTTTGATAATTTTTTAGTTGTTTCTTTGTTGTGATGACCATAGGTCATCCTCGTGGCAGGGGAAGGGAGGCATCCTATCATATCCATCAGCCAGAATAGTATATGATAGAAAGAGAAGACTCCCTTTTCATTTAGCATTATCCGGCTGTAACTAGGGCAGGATGAATCAGTGTCAGTTTCTTGTCATTTTAATTTTTCCAATCTTAAATTTCAGTCCATCCTAAACTTAGATTTTTTTTAGTTCATCCTGAACTTTGAAGATTTAAAAAAAAATACATGGAAATTCAGAGGCATTTTTGTTGCGCATTTCTCTTAATATGTATAAGAGAAATAGTCTGAGAAAGTGAGCAAGAGAGAGTGAGCAGCTAATTTCCCCAATTTAATGCATTAAAAATCATGTATAAGAATGCACATTTTTATGCATACTTTCTTCTGATGAAAACATCCTCTCTACACATTTTTTTTCATTGGAGAACTCCACTGAAAACTTTGGAGGAGTGAAAATTTCTAAGGATAACTGAATTTTGGTTCATGAATTGCTTCAAAAGTGCTGTTAGGTAAATTCATGTTAAAATGCGAATCAAATTCATTTCTCTCAGATCCATAGCTGTAACAATATTAGGATTTTAGGGCATTCATTGAGTTAGTCATTTGAGGTTAAAATTTTTAAAAAGGTATTAGGCTGCAAGTCAATAAATATGTATATGGGGTCTGACCCTAACTAAATTCAATAAGCTTTACTTATGAATAGACATGCTTAGGATTGCATTGTCCAAGCATAAACCCATCCACTGACTATAGTTTCAGCCATCATGAATTAATGAAATAACCAATGTACAGGCTATTCCACTGACATACCATGCAAAGGACACAGAAAACCGCTATGTCAACCACAGTTATTCTATTGGTCCATCTCGTCAGGACTGACGAAACTGTCTGCTGGTGACTCTCCAGGATTTCAGGCAGGGTTTTTTCTTGTCCTGCTTGGAGATGATGAATATGGAACCTGGGACCCCTGCAGAAAGAGCAGGTGTTCCTCTACTCAGCCACAACCCGTCCCTGAAGCTGCTGAGAAATTGGAGACAATGATGATGTGACCCATACTATGTTAGGGACAGTGACTACTTCTACTCATACCACATGTGGTCCCAAGGTGAGAGTACTCTTCCTGCAACATGCTGCATAAAAGGAAACGTGTGATGGAAATGGTGACCCAGATGCGGACTAAGGGTATGCTGCATGAACCATATCCCTTGCCCCGTGGCTGAGTCAGTGAACATAAACCAATGTTCTTGAGAAGAAGTGAGGGGATTCGATGCAACTAGGTCACTTTTAGAGCCCAAAGTTAATAGTTTACTTGTTTATTATATTTATATCTTGCTTTTTCCCTGTAAGGAGCCTAAGGCAGCTGTTGGGAATGAAACAGGCAGTTGTTCTTGGTGCGTGTTTCAGGGCTAGCGAGACAACAGGCACTTGGGGATGATCAGCCCTGGGTATTGGGGCCTCCAGATACAGAGATGGTGGAGACCAGAGCTTATTCCAAGGCTGTCGTCTCCAGGTTGTTACCAATTGCAGCACCCCAAAACACCCCAAGAGTAATTGGCCAGAGAAAGGCCCCAAAAGTAGTTAGCCAGAGGAAGGCCACATAGTAAAAACACCACAGTTTTACTGTCCCAGAAGGGAGGGGGGATAAGAACAAAATGAACTTTGTGTAACCCACAGCTAACACGCTAGCCTGACCTCGAATACGGTAATCAAAGGGACAGTGGAAACTGGCTCTAGCCGCCATGAAAGTTGCAAATGTGCAGGGAGTAAGAACATGGCAAGCCTGTGTGAATCTCGAGCAGATAAGAAATAGACATGGGAAATGTCTGGTCCTTGACAGAAGAAAAGACTCTTTCTCCAGCACAAGAGGGGGTGCATACATTGATGTATCAATGTATTAGATGTGTATTAGGTGACCTAATTGGTTACCTAGGGTATAAAATGCATGTACTGGGGTGCAACTTTCGAGACACTGCTTTGGGCTGAATGTCCCCTTTTGTCTCCCTTTATTCTATAGTGCACTAGAATAAAGCTGATTTTGGCTCTAAGTCTCGTCTCAGGCTCTGTTTGGCTCGGGTCTGAGGTCCACCCGGGTTTGCCCCAGCTGTTGACTGGCTCAGTCCGGTAACAAGGTGATCATGAAGTCAGGAAGAAAGGCCTGGCCAACTAGTGTGATGATGTACATCTAGGAGGCTTGCCTGGGTCCTGAAGAGGTGGGGTTTAGCGCTACTCAAAAGGAGGGTTCTCAGAAATAGTTTCTAGTTTGGGTTCAATGAACTGCTCTGTGCAAGCTCAGAGACTCTTTCTTCACTGGTTATAGTTTGTTTGATGTTCATGGGAGAATAAAGAGCTTTTGCCAAAGAATGGCCTGTTGCTCTGTAAGTGAGAAGGGGGAAACCTTGCTCCTGGCAGCAGCTTGCATGATCTTCCCCCTCTTTTCCATTGTGCCCTCACAACAGTTCTGGGAAGTGGGCTCAGTTGCAAGTCAGTGAATGGCCTACAGTCACCCAGTAAGCTCCATGGCTGAGTGGGGACTAGAATCTGGATCTTCCAAATCCCCCTGTGGCCCTCAAGCCACTATGCTGTGCTGGCTTTCAGCCTCACCTGCTTCATGGTATTACAGTCACTCCACTTCAGAAAGCCATGGATATTACTTCCCTTGTGCAGCAAGCAACATTCATCTCCCCATAGCTCCTCTGTGCTGCCGTTCCATGCTTTCCAACTGCTCCCACAGTCCAAACACATTAGCATGAAACATACCAAAACCAAAGCAAGACATTTGTTTGCCGTCCTTGATACATATGTACAAACATGCATACATATACTTTGACCGTGTGCAGTTTTTCATTGTGAACTCACTTAGGGCACAGTGCAATGCTTGTACCCTCACAGGTCGCAAGCCTCCAAAATCAGAGGCTTTTGGGCATCCCGTGCATGGAAAAAGGCATGTTGGTAGCACTCTCCACCTGCTGTCCCCTGCCACATATGTCAGCCAGGCGGCCGTGTGTGGCCATTGAGAGAAGTGCCTGGGAGAGGGAGGGAAGGAGCCTGGGGTGCTGATATGGATCAGCACAAGTCCTGGTCCCCAGCTGCCCCCCTCCAACCCCAGCACAGCCCCTTTTGTCCTCTCCGAGGCCCAGCTGTGACCTCTGCAGCTGCGAGAAGGACAGAGCAGGGGCTTGACCTGTGGACCTCAACTGCAAGATTGCAGGATTTTGGAAATGGGACTTGGAATACTCCTATGCCCCCCTCCCCTTGCTGATGTCAAGATTGCTGGCTGGAGAACCCTGGGAGTTGTTGGTCTTTTGTCTTTCCAAAGATCCTTCTGATGGCACAGTTAAAGCATCACACTGTCATGACCACAGGACTAAAATGTTTGCTTCTTCTGCTCTGATGCAGAAAGCATTTCAAAGCAAACCGATAATTCTTCTATGGAAAATGATTGTGTATTTTAAATGTAAAAATAATTACATTTACCTATAGTCATGCACAGTGCCAGTTGCCCTGAAGCAGAATGTCTTAAAAAAACTAAGGAGAAACGATGCTGCATTACAGCCTGGATTCAGTGTTGGTGCTGGCCCTGCGTACTAATCACCCTCACCAGCTACTTTCTGGGTGGTCTTTGGGATTGCCTCGGACCAAGCCCAGCAGCACCCTTGGCTATTACAGTTCTGCCCAGAACGCCAACCTGTGGTGATACTCTCACACAGCAGTGTTGTGACCACTGAGTGATGACCACATTTCCCCCCTGCAGACTTTTTAAAAATTCTAATGTAATTTATAAGCTGCAAGGAGGAAAACAGCAATACCTTCTAAGCTCTTATAGCTAAAAACTCTGCTGCAGAAAATTATACAAGATGCTTTCCCAAATGTTGTGCCCTGCAGATGTGTTGGTCTCAGCTCCATCTATACCCAGCAATCAATAGCCATGACCATCTAAGTTGTGGTCCAGGACATCCAGAGGGTATTTAATTGGGGAAGGCTGCCAGATTTCTCTGCAAGCTGCTAGTGCTGTTCAAGTTCCCCATCTCTTGCCTAAGGGACCACATAGGACAATTTGCAACCATATCTGCATGCCATTCTTCCTATGTGAATAAAATATCAAGGCCACAGGCCTTGGGCCTCTAGAATGAAGCTGTATGTAGTTAGGGCATATATGAGAGAAAGGCACATTTTTTGTTAATGGCAAATATTTTAATGCTTTCACTACTGATTGAGGGTTGGCTGGGTTTTTCCTCTCTTCTAATAGAAAAAGATGGCGTACGTGTGTTTTTGAAATTTTGAAATGCAAAAATCTTTTGCATTTTTGCAATGATCTATTGAATTCTTACATTCACCACAAGAAGGAAAAGAGATGGTTTATTATAATTGGCCGCCTATAATGGAAATCATCAACCTGAAAGCAAGTATTTAATTATTTTTCTTCCTTACTACATTAAAAATGAGATTGTAATCCTATTTGAAGTCAGGGGAAGTTTACCACTTAATTTGATGGGACCAGAATCAATAGTAGCTTAACATACTTAGTGCTCATAGAACTGAGCTACTTTACTTTGCCTAAGCTGTATCACCTTGTTTAAATTTTAGACATAGATTTATGATTAACACCTTTAATGTTCGTTCATTCTTTTAAACAGTCTGACATGCTGTGCTTTTCCTTGCACAGAAAGCACTTCCATAAATCTTGGTCAGATAATAGTACACAGGTATCTATCTGCATGTATACACAGAGTACATGCCTTGGAAAGTTGCAGCCAAACACACCTTCTCAGTGTATGAACAGGCAGTTAATATAATAGTGTGCATAGGCCCCTTTTTATGAGTAGGAATGAATGAATGCCATTATTTCTATCCCTTGTAAGTTTTGCGTGTCTTCCATCATATATTCAGTATGTCATTTTTCCATATTTTTTAAATCACAGGAAAATTTGCATTTAAGTTATGTGCATTTCCCTCGAAAATATAATTTTTTCACATCCCCCCAAAGGCATTTCATGAACATTTCTTGGGCCAGATTTATACCACAAAATTTCAAGAGCTGAAAAAACAAAACAGCATTACAATTTCCCTGTTAGTCTGGGAAGTGCAAATTAAGCGTATCCAGTTTAAAAAAAATGTAATCTTCAAGTGTACATGGTGTATGTTTTAGGAGAAAATGCCTTCTGTTTAAATTTGTGTATTTGTTTAAATCACAGATAGATACAGAAAAGGGACAGAACTAAACTAGTACTGAGAACAGGTAAAATGGACATGGACTGGAAATAGACTCATCTGTCAATCCCTCTGCTAGAAATACACACTGTTGTGCCAATTATGTCTTTCTAGTACATCCTGAACAACAAGAGGAAACAGTGCCTGGGCGTTTCTATCAATGGAAAAGAGGCAATTGTGGCTGGCAGCCAGGATCTGGTGGAAAGCTCAGCTCAGTTTCCTTATTATGAACATAACAGCCTTACATGCATGCCCTGTGTCATTTCTGAAATGCTGGAAGGTTTGCTTCATACTCATGTATTTAATTACATGTACTCCCACTGAAGAATTGGGAGTAATGTCTGATAAATCAGCAAAACTCAAACTTGCCGAAGTTCTCCTAATTTCATCTTGAAGCTTATTCTGATTGTGAATAAGTTTTTTTTCTTTTTGCATGTAAATCTGTGTATATTTCCATGCATATATTCCAAATGTTTGCATTAAGTGTGCACATCTTTGAAATGTATGCATTCAGCTTTGAAATGTATGCAACAGTTATTCATGAACTGGTAATTTCCCATCTAGATTATTTAAATGCTCTCTATCTTCAAGGCTGCCCTTGAAGATGGTTCAGAAACTCCAACTGGTCCACAACAGAGCAGCAAGGCTGCTGCTGAGGACTGGAAGATATGATCATATAATGCCAGTCCTCTATCATTTCCACTGGTTGCCAACTGAAATTTGGGCCCAATTCAAAGGGCTAACATTTAAAGCTCGGAGTCAGAAATGTATGGATTTCAACCACAGATAGTATCTCAGCCTGTGCCAAGTCCAGAAGGTGTGAATGGAGTAAATCTGGATCAAAAAGAAATGTAAACAAATTTCACACATCTTCCTGCTGGCTGGCTCCAGCTTCTCCCTGCATTCACACTGTGCACAAGTGCAGTTACCTGGACAGGAGTGTCCAGAGCATACAAGGGCCTGAGGATGCAGCTCAAGGCCTCATGCTTGCAAGGTCTTCACCACCCAGTGGAGTGAAGGAGGTAGCTCTGCATGCAGGAAGGCGTGTGCCCATGGAATGCCTCTCCCATTGAAAAACAGGGGTTGCTGCTTGCTCCAGACGCTGCATGCATGCCCTGGAGTGTCCATAAGCTGTCCAGTGCTGCTCTTTTTAAGCAAGGGTCATAAGCTTGCAGAGGGGAGAAGCAGAGGAAGTTGACTTATACCTAGTCAAACTATTGGTCCATTTAACTTAGTGTGGTCTAAAGCAAGTGGCACCTCAGATATATAGTCTTCCTCATTATGGTAAAATATATTGTGTTGCTATTTAAAATTATAGTAAGTGTTCCTAAACTTGCAGCTCTGCGAATACATAGGACTGGTCTTAGAGAACGTATCATGCTGGCCCCCCACCAACTGCACTGGCTGGCTGTTATTCCCTGGGACCTATTTGAAGTGCTTATACTATCATATAAAGCCCTAAATGGGTTAGGACCAGGATATCTGAGGAAATGCCTGTCTCCATGCACCCTTACCAGACCACTTAGATCTTCAAAAGAGGCCCTCCTTCGTACCCCTCCCCCCGAATGAGGGATGGGATTGGTGGGAAAAATGGCCTTCTCTGTTATCGTACCTCACCTTTCGAAGAGGTGCAACTGGCACCCTCATTGCTCTCTTTTTGCTGCCAAATAAAGACTGTTTATTTAGTACCTGTTTTTAGAATCATGCTTTTACTTGCTTTTTGCTGCTGATTCTACTGTTTATATTATCCTCCTGTTTTCATACTTTAAATTAGTTGGATTTTATGTGGCTTCAGATGGCATTGCTTTATTTTATTATAGTTAGGATGTTGTTTCTGTTGCTTGTGAGCTGCCCAGGGAGCCTGCAGACTATGGAGCAGCATACACAAGCAATTAATAAATAATTAATAAAATAAATACATAGATGTATGTAAATTATATGTAAATCAGTGTCTTCCTTTCTGTTTTGGTGATAATTTCCTTTATAAAAAAATGTGGAGTGCCACCCTATCACCAAGCCTAACTAGAGGTGCCAGGGATTTTATACATAGACACATAGCTCCATTTGAGATACACACACACTTGAGAGTGGTATGTATATAAGCCATTAATTCAAATATTGAAAGCATGGTTAAGTCCTTGATCCATTGTAGTATGGGCTGTGACCATTTATCTCTCTGAATATGTCTCAAAGGGATGCAGAAAATCCATTTACATAAACCATATATTACCTTCTAGGAATCTGGTAGATAATTTAAAAGAATATATGCATCAGTAGATATTAAGGAGTTTTTCCAATACAAACTTTATCCATATTATAACTTTCTCCTCAATAGAGGCAACTACTGAATATTGCCAAAACATATGGTTAAAAGAGGTATTACACCTCAGGCAGTTAGCTGACTTAAACACTTACCAGATGTTGTACCATCCAATAAACATGAGGCAAGTGTTTTAGTCAAATATGAAATAACCTGAGATCTATGGAGATTTCAGATAAAGATGCTAAAGCAATAATCCATTGCTTAGACTAAGTTGGACATTTTAGTTTTCTGTACCACTACTGCTTTAGCATATTTATTTGCCAATGATACATATTTGGAAACATGGATTGTGGGACAATCTCAACTTCAAAAACTGTTTCCAATAGTGGAGGAGACTGTGAAGTTGTAAAGGGAGCAGGTTTAAACCTAGATTTTATCAAATTTTGCAATCAATGTATTGCCATTCAGTCATAGGCAAATTGTTACTAGCACATATTCAAAATCTGAAAATTACTGAGTTTCATCATCATTCCAGCTAATTAATCCATTTTTTTATTTTAAAAAATCTATTTGTCCAAATTACCACAAAAACCAAATATTTTCTTATCAATTTTTCAGTCTGGAATTTGTCATAAATTCAATGCTGCATGCAGGGGAGGATCAAAATGTGCTTGATGCAATATTATTTGCTGCATGTCTCTAGTGATCATAATTGTAGGAGGAAACCTGTCCATCTTAATATACTAAGAGCCCGACGTGATCCATTTGTAATGAGGATTCAGGCAAGAAGCCTCCAAAACTGAGGTGAAACATCTAATCTAATATGGGAAATCAAAACCTAGTATAAACAGGAAGATACGCCCAATGATACAGCACAAGATCCAGATTTGTGTCAGAAACATCAGAAAAATTGACA
The DNA here is from genome assembly GCF_004798865.1 of Varanus komodoensis. Classification (NCBI taxonomy): domain Eukaryota; kingdom Metazoa; phylum Chordata; class Lepidosauria; order Squamata; family Varanidae; genus Varanus; species Varanus komodoensis. The sequence continues at coordinate 5,665,293 of NW_025335627.1, read as the reverse complement.
AAACAGAGTATTAAAGTTTTGAAAATATCTGTAAGATATAGACAGAGGAATTCCAGCTATAACACAATCTTCAGTGCATACCCTTCCCTTGCAAACTCATTTTAAGCCATGGGGACTGTCATGAGAAGTGTCTACATATCAAAATATATCACTGCATCACTGGGTAGAACTGAACCAGGGATTTTCTGTCCAGATTTGTGGCAAAATTTAATTGGTACCAGGGCTCCTGGAATCTGAAGTGGAATCTGAAAGGGGTAGGTGAATTATTCAGAAGATGAAATATCCAACAAATAGTTTCTGGAGCTCCCTCTCTCCCTGCATTAAGCTCATAACAGGGGCACTCTGAATCTGCCTCTTCTAAAAACTGCAAGATCTATTTACAGTATCATAGAAGTTTAGGAGACTTCTTGTTGAGTGGCTGCTACGTGGCAATACATTTATGTTAAGGACTAATCTTGCAATGTATTAAGTTCCTCCCTGATAGAACTCAATTTATTCAAGTGCAACTCCTCTGCTTCCCTTTTTCTGTGTCTGTGCATAACTCTTTCAAAACATCAGTGCTAACTCTGTATTTTAGGACTCTTACATATTATGTCATAATATTTGGATTAGGGACATAGAGAGCTGCCTCATACTGAGGCAGAGCACTGGTCCTTCTAGCCCAATATTGTAAACACCAGCTGGCAGTGCCTTTCCAGGATTCCTGCCTTCCCACTTGGAAAAGCTAGGCATCCACAATGGGACCTCTTGCATGCCAATCAGAAAGCATGTGCCCCCGCAAGCACAGATCTCAGAAGCTGTGAAAATTTTTGTCAAGGTTAGTGTGTTTTGATAGGCTCTTTTCCTGCAAGATTTTCCAAAAATAGCATAAAATTAAAGCATATTAAGGGAGCAATCCTATGGCCAATGGAAAGCATCTGAGGGGCTGTAGGCTATTTAGGATTTTCTCCTCAGAGCTGGGAATCAGAGCTCCTGCTTAGAGCTGGTAGGGCTTTTCCCATGCCAGAGCTGGTAAAAGTTGATGTTTGAGTAGGGGTACTGGGAGGAGACTGGAGTGGCCTGAATCTCTCTGTCAGTCTTTCCTCCCACTGCAGCCAAATTCTGCTGCTGGATGGGCTAAGATCCAGTCCAACAAGCAAGCAGGGCAGCAGGACTAGGAGGCCAAATTTCCACTGCTCTTCCTCCTGCCCAGCATAGGATGCTTGCACGTTTCTGAGTTTGGGGGCTTATCAGCTTCCAGTATGCAACCCCAGAAATGAACCCTAAACCATTAAAAACACTTTGCAGAATCTCAGAGATAAATGCAGCCTGTACCATCAAAGGCCAGAAGATCTCTGACATGGAAGACTGTAGCAAAACACGCTATTGTAAACTTTATATGAGGAGGTTATTTTTGAATTTGTGTTGAAGTTTTGTTCAAAAACATTTGTAAGTGACTTTTTCTAAGTTCATATTTTACGCTCCAGTTTGACTGTTGAAACATCCTTGTTTCTGGCCAGCTGCCAGGATGTCATTGCCCTCGGAACAGGGTATCTTGTCCAGTCCAGTCACACCATCCTTCTCCTGGTGTTTTACACCTCAAGAGCTTTAGGGGGCACTCATGAGCTTCCTTAGGCTCTTCTGCACAGAGACCATTGCAATTGTTTTCTTTCATCCCTTGCTATACACTTTCTGTTTATGATAGACAAATGATTGTGGGTGGGTAGGAGAGTGAAGTTAAACATTATGTGCATAACATTGTTCTTCAAGTATAATAAAGATCACAATTGAATAGCAGGGGAAAATTCTGGATCACAAGCATCAGACAATACAATCAGGTCCTTGATGTATTTACGCTTCCCTGGATTTTTGTGTTAGTTCCTAGATAAGACCACATTTGGAGTGGGAGAAAATTCATTGTAATTTAAGAGTTATTGGAGGCACATACATAGAGACAACTGCAATTATTTTCAACGTGGATGTTGTAGTCTAAATACACAACATAGATATTGCCCTGGTTTTGTTATCTGCTTGAGTGAGTTCTCACATTTGGCAATACCTTCTTCAAGCAGTTCAGAGTAGAAACAACCCAGCCGTATGCATTGTCTCCCCCTGCTGGCATGAATTAAGACCCCAAGGATAATAAATTCACCCCCAAGAAATCCAAAAACACATATGGAAAGGCATATGCCTTTAGGACATAACTAGAGTTCAAGGGGAAATTTGATCCATTTATACTTCCTGAACCAATATGTGAATCCAAGCATCTCTAGGTGTTGTAGCTGTATCAAATATTTATAGCAATTGTTCTGTCCAGGATCTCATAGTACTCCCCTTCCTCAAACTCCTTCCACCAGAATGAAATATTGTCTAGACAAATGCTAGATGGTCTGGGGAATGATATGCATTATATTTGGGGTGGGTTGGATGCCCCCAATCCATTATCCGGCCTGCTCCAGAGTTGAATATTTTCTGCAACTCTAGAATTTTGGAAGTCAACTCAATATAACATGAGAAGCATTTGTTTAGGAACAGTTGCAACAGCAATCTTTGCAAAGCCATTTTGGTGACTTTTTGTTTTAATACTGAAATATTCCTATTCTGGTATCAGTAGTTACTGTAGATGACAAATAACATAGATTCCAAGTTCTGTAGTCCACAAGTATAGCAACCCTTTTAGGGTTGATGGGCACATTAGGAATTTTAATTGATTGCTATGGGTCTTCTCACAAAATGGCTGCTGTGTGGGTTTTCCCAGTGATAAAATGGCTGCCATCTTCATGAGACAGAGGGCTGGTCATAAAGCAATTATTTCCCAGAAGGAAAAATAGTGAGACTAAAAAAGGAGTGACATGCTCAGGAACCACAGCACAAGGCAAAGGAGGAACTTCCCATTCACAAAATTATTCTTTTAAACTCTATTGAAGATGGCATTTAAGGACAACACTGCACTTGGTTTTGTGCCAGCCCTGTTCCATTTTTAAGCTAATTAACTAAATAAATATTCTAAGACACAAAAATCAGGAGAGCAAGGAGACACCAAAAATTTGATCCCAGAATGATTAAAGGTACAAATAAATAACTAGTAATCATAGCTGGTCTAAAAGGTAACAGCATTTTAAAGAATTGCCAGTTGTTTAATGATAAAGATACAAGTCTCTTCCAGAAAAATCCTCAAGAGGGTCTTTAAAGACTGGTCTAAAAACAGTCTTGTGAGAGTACAGTTCATACATTTTCCAAACTCACACTCACAAGAATAACTAAGCTAGCACAACACTTCTATGCAATAAGTTATAGTCTTGTCAAGTTGTAATGCAAAAAATGAGAACAAGGAACCTATTTTTATTGCTATTTTATCAAAATATGGAAACAGAATAAGTATTGCTCACAGGAATTAATGAAGGAAATCCCTGAAGACTGTGTTTTAAGACTCCAGGCATAAACAGATTGTAAGCTGGTACACAGGACAAGGTTCAGAGAAGATTTAAACCCTTGCCAACAAAACCTTTGGTTGAATCTAACCTAGTACAGCCACTGAAATAAATGGTGTTTAAATTAATAATGACTAACCTACGTCCTACTGCTTTCTGCAAGGTTACTTTTAATATTGCTTATTTTCAATCCAAGAGCCTATTCCGCTCGCTCTTCTGCCTCTAGCCTTCCCATAGTTGCATTGTTTTGGTGAAGGATTAGACAAGGTATCCTGGGTTGGAGGCCCTTCTTTGGAAACCCTCTTTGAAGGAGAGTGGCTACCTGGAGAAGGGCCTTCTTTGTGGTGGCACCCTGGTTATGGAACTTGCTCCCCAGAGAGGTGCACCTGGCGCTGACACTATTTTGGCACCAGTCCAAAACCATTTTATTTTCCCAATATTTTAAGATTTAATACTGTTTTAAAATGGGTTTTATTTGTTGATGCTGATGCTGTGCCTTATTATTGTATTACCATCCTGAGAATCTGGTAAAAGGATGGGATATAAAAGCTTTCAATTAATTAATTAATTAATTAAGGAAAATAACCTTTTGTTCAGTTGAGCTGAGGGGTTAATTCAGGTTTAGCACTTCTAGACTACATTATGTGTACTGGCTTTGATCCCACTCCCTCAGCTCAGAGCAGGGCCTGGGGAAGGGGGAAAACCATCCAGTGACCAATAATCTGTTACTCTGGGACCTTCCAGGCTAGAGGCCATTGCTTTATCAGGCTTCTGAGACTCACAGGACACCCCCCTAATGGAGTCTTTGCCACTTGAATAGAACAGGAGCCAAAGGCTGAAGAACTCAGCAACAGAAGTATAAGAAGGAGACAGCTCCTCAGACCTACTGACCTTGAAAGAACATCAGAGGGCTTCTGTGTGTTGCTGAGATAATAGTGCTTTCTGAGTGACTTTCAGCTGGCACAGATCTGTCCAGGGTCCTTAAAATACTGTTCATCTTGCATAGCTTGATTTGACTCTGTCTTTCTCTTATGTGCAACTCCTGGAGGATAGCCTGAAACTGAGCTAGTTGATGTGCAATCCAGCATTCTTGCTTCCAAGCATCAGGAACTTTCTTGAGTTTGGTCCTATGGGTTAGCTCAGAGACCGACCAGCTTGTTGGATCCTGTAATTTTCGTCCTTTGACCTCCTGTACAGCTCTCTTCACTTCTAGGATATGGGTTAAATGAAAAGAAGAAACAAATCCAGCCCAATTCATGAGGTTGTTAAAAACACATTAAAATATAAAAGAGCTTTTCAACAAGAAAGCCTAGACCTCATTCATTTCAGCTCCATCCTGAATTGAAAAATCTATATTAAATATTTACACAGTAGAAAAGTAAAATCAGATAATAAGAAGAGGTTGTTGGGTGAATTTCTCTGACAAAGCCCATGCTAGATAGTTCTCCTTCACACTGTAGAGATGAAAAGGCCAGAACAGAAGCTCATCTTTTGAGATAATAGAGTTATTATAAATTGCCCATTATTAATGCTCATTCATAGAGAGAGAATAGGTTTTTTTTTCACATGTCATAGACTGCCACTGCAAACAAAGTCACTCCTTCTGAAATCTTCTGAGATCATTTTAACAGAAAGTTGCTTCTGACTTGCCAAGAGGCCTTATTATTGTCATTATTAAATATGAATGCAGTTGTATGTTAAGAGATGAGAAGGTTCGATAGGATATAATTCTATAGACCTGATCTTTCTTTTGAAAAGGAAGATAATACAGTGAAAAGCACAGTAACGATACATCATGGAAAAGACAGACAAAAAAACTTCCTTGCTTTCACTTTAGTCAAAGGCATGTGCGCGCACACACATGTTGTGGGTGGCACAGTGTGGGTCTGTTGTTGTGTATTCAAAGCCTGAATTTCAAGGATTTGACATAGTTGCACTTGTTCTCTGAATAGTGAAGTGAACTCTTACTGAAAATTGTGGGCTCATCACAAGAAGTGTGCTTGATTCTTGGTGGAAAATGTCTTTTTGAAGTGCTCCTGAAACATTTTGTTATTCCAATGGTGAGTGAATATGATGAATTGTCTAGTGTGCTGGAGGGAAGAAGTGGAAAATAATTAAAATACAAAACACAGCAGAAGTGTGGTAATAATTGAATTGTTGCCTCTAATACTTTATGAAAAGAAAGGTTGCATTTCAATCTAGCTGGTACTTTTTAAGAGCAGCTGAGATACCAAGGTATCCTTGATTTTAAACTTCTATTTACAGCAAGTGGTTTTTTTCTCTCTTTTTTAAAGTCTAGCATTAGAGCACGCATAACAGAATCAGGGGTGGGCTTCTTAAACCACTTTCTTTTTACTGTTTTCTTTTCTACTTTCTAATTGTTTTGGTTGTGTGCCATCATATAACAGACATGCAATGCAGCTAACAAAGACCTGAAACACTCACACAAGCTGCTTTCTAAGAGCAGTCCATGCATCATATCAGATATGAAATCATGGGGAAATGGAAAGATGTATACCAATGCAATCTCCTAACCTGAACCAGTAATTCTCACAATGCCAGGTCTGCATGTGTTCCATGCAGGAGCCAGGTGTGTGTTCAGTCCCACTTGACTTAGGATGTAATCCTGTGCTCCCTGGGAGGGCAGCCAGGGCCCTTAGGAGACTAGGGGCCTCTGTGGAAAAGAGGAGGAGAAGTCCACTGGGGAGGCCCTCCCTTAAGTAGGGGTAGAAAGCTCTGTCATGGTGGCTTCTCTATAGATGCTGCTTCCTCCATATGGGGCATAAGAAGAGCCCTGACGGATTAGAACATGTGTCCCTCTCATTTGCCATTGAGCTGCTCATGGGAAACCCACAAGCAGGACATGAGTACTAAGCAACCTCCTGCCCATGTTCCCCAGCTATTGGTATACATAGGTAGACTGCCTCTGATACTGGAGGTAACATAGAGCCATCAGGACTAAGAGCCCTGGAATCTGGCCAATCTCCTTCCAAAGACCTCTGTGTGAATGACCACCACTAGATCTGGTGGAAGTGGCACCGTAGTTCAGCTGTGCGCTGCGTGAAGCAATGCTTCCTTTTATCTGTCCTGAATCTTCACCAATCAGCTGCATAGGATGGTCTGTGGTTCTAGTGCTAGGAGCAAGGGAGAAGAAGGGGCAGGTTGCATGCCACAAGCATTTCGTTTGGATCAAGGGAAGTCTTAGGAGCAGTGCAAGCGTGGGAGAAGGAGCACTTGCTGTGAAAGACCGTAGGGAGAGGGAAAACTTCTGTCAGCATGGCATTTGCTTGGCAGGGCTTCGGAAGTGGCAGTTCAGACCTGCTGATCTCATTGGGATTGCTTTGCCTACGAACCTTTCCAGGCTTGACTGCTGCAGTGTACACCCTTCAAGTGGGCCTGGCCTTGACTATCCTACAGCTGGTGCAAAACCCCTGGATTTTATTTTTGGTTTTTTGAAGAGACGCAGTGTTCTGCATGGTACAGTGCTAAGGCAAATGTTGATGAGGGAAGACTGTTCATATCCTTTTAGAGCGAAGCAATAAGACCCTGAGAATGACTAGCTGGAAAGATGCAGGAAGAGCTGAACGGAAGCCATTTCTCTTTGAAGGAAGTGAAATATGGCTGAAATGGGAACTGGGTGAGAGGGGAAGATCTGAGCAGATGAGCTGACAGGACTAATCTGCTGTACTTAATTCTGCCTATTCCATTGTACTTTGGGTGTGTTCCTATGTGTGCTTAAACAGGGAAAAAAATCCTGTAACTCTCAGCATTCCCAGCCAGCATGGGCACCTGGGGGATGCTGGAGTTGTAGGACTTTTCTCTCTAAACACGCACAGGAATGCTTTCTTACTCACCACAAAGAATATATGGAGATGAGTAAAAAGGAAACAATGATTTACAATACCTGGAAAAATGTTTCCCAGAATCTTTGGGAACATTTATGATATCTCAAATGACACTACTGAAAGGACAAAGCTCTGTATTAGGAATGCCATGATATCTTAGTGCGATTTTCTGTGCCTCCTCTAAAGATTAAATGCTTGCTCTTACGAATATGCATCTTGAGTGAGCAAGAGATTTTCAAATGTTTCACTTAATTGCGGGGTGGGGGCAAAACACACTGTACCCCTTTTCATTTCTACTCACAGGAAAGTCCCAGTGACTTCAGTGAGACTTGTTCCGAAGTGGGTAGGTTCCAAGACTGCTGTCACACTCACTGAGTGCAAACCGATGCATGCTGGCTGGTGAATGCTGGGCTCTGAAGGATTTTTTTTCTGACTACATTTGCACAGAATTACATCCTCAGCTGGTAACTAAGCCAGAAGTCCAACATTGATTCAGATCAGCAACTGTTTGTGCTGTTGCTTTTGCAGGGAAACAGCAACAGGAGAGACAATCAAGTAACACTGGGCTGGCAGAATCTAGGTTCTGAACCACGCTGAAGAGGAGAATGCAACCAAAGCTTTGCCCAAGCAGGTGCACAAACATGAGGGGTGCTGCTTGCACAATGGAAATATTTGGTGGAGCTCTGGTAGTGCTATTTCAGCTTGCGCTATGACACGGATGGATACTGCCCATTGATATCCTGCGTCTGGGGTGTCTTCCATGCCGCACACTTACATTGTGTTATGCCGTTTATACACACATTACATAACAGCTATTGTGGTGTGGCGGTGAGAGTGCTGGACTGTGCTGGGAGTTCTGGGTTCTAGCCCCCATTCTGCCATGATGCTTACTGAGTGGCCAGTCACTCACTCTTAGTCCAACCTACCTCACAGGGTTGTTATTGTGGGGATAAGATAGAGAGCAGGAAGAGAAGTATATAAATCACTTTGCCTTTGTAAGAAAAAAGGCGGGATAGGAATCAAATAAATAAACAAATAAATTCTGCATAACAGTAGGCAATCGAGGTGCTTTTGTGACCCCACATGATGAAAACATACTGGGGCACAACATGAGGCTAACTTCACATCAATTTAGCCTGCTTTGAGATCCAGCAAGAGTAGCAACTCCCTTCCTCACTGGGGACAGCATTGCTATGCTAATTTTCAGTGAATAGGTCAGGGCCTTGTCATGCTGAGTCTAGGTCAACCAGCCCAAAATCTGTTACACTCATTTAATTGTTTGGCAAGATGCAGGAAAGATTAAGTCTGGTACTGGCTGAGACCTGAAATCCATGCTTACACTGATTCTAACCTGCAGGGAGAAACACTTGGGCAAATGAAGGCTTTCCTATGCACTTTTGTCTGGGGTGACAAAATGAGCCCTCTAATAGCTAAGGTTGAGGTGGGAGGTGGGTGTTTTGTAGCAGCGCAGGGGGCACATAAAGGTCCGGGCACTGTAAAAACAGCATCCATGTGAAAAGTGCACGTCTCTCCTTCCTGAGAACTGTCCAAAAGTTGTGGTGCTGCTGTTACCAAAGCAGATCTCTGCTGGAATAACTTGGAGGCTTCACAATTCACTAGCTGGGCTCCCTTCTCTCTCACCTTCTTCTTTTGTCTTGTTGGTAAAGAGTTACATACTGTAAATTCTTTGGAGCAGAGCCCTGTCCTCTACTGTAAAGGGTTGTGTTGCAATCTTCATCAATATCAGCCCAACTGACCCGGTTGCTTTTTAGCACTGACTTCCTCTAGATTCTGACTTGATTCATTCTGTTTACCACTGTCTACTACCCAAATGCCCCATGATAACAACACAGCCCTAGAGGTGTCTGCTTAGAGTAAGAGTAGGATTCAATGGGACTTACTCACAGGTAAGTGTGTATAGGAAGGCAGCCTAAGGCAACCTTTCCCAACCTTGTGCCTTCCAGACATGTTGGGCTGCAACACCTGGAATTCCCAGTCAATGGCCCTGCTGGATAAGAATTCTGGGAGTTGTGGTCCAAATGCCCCTGAAGGCCACCCAGTTGGGGAAGGCTGGCCTGAGGGAGCAATTCTACAGCTGTCTGACCTCAGCCTGGAGACCTGAGGAGTATTAGGAGTCTGAGCACTGAGGTCCTTGCATTCTGAAGAACTGCCCTGCCCTCTTCCCAGCATATAAAAAGCATATAAAACACTTAAGAAACACTTCCATATACATTAAAACATCTTAAACACAATACAGCATTGTAATAATGACGATAATATAGTAATATTAAAGTAACTGCAGGTGCTGAAGAGAGTGAGTAGGAGAGAATCCAATTGTTGAATGACTAAAGCCCAATGCTTTCCCAATGACCAATGGCATCTCACCTTTCTCTGACTGCTTTTTATTTTCACTTTAGTTTTAGTTTTGATTGTGATTCTTTTTCTTTTCTTTGATGCACCATCTGCACCTGCATCAGATTTATATTCATTCTGACTTTGCTGCTTGCCGCTTTCCAGCTCCTCCTTCACTTTCCCTCCTTCCTCCCCTCCAGTTCCTCCCTCCCTCCCTCCCTCCTCCTTTCCTCTCCTCACTGCCTGGGGCCTGCAGGTGCCACCTGCCAAGTGAGGACAAGGCAGGACTTCCAGGTGTGCTTGTTCATAAGTAGGGGGTGTTCATAACTAGGGGAACAGTGTATTTAAAACATCTTGTTGGTTCAAGCCCTGGACATCGAGTGCTCATAAGGAGGCAAATACCAGCCCCAGCTTCCATGGAGTCCTGCAGGAGAAAAGCATGTGCACCCCCAGAGCTCATGTGATCCCTTATTTTTCTATTTACTCGATTTCAGAGTTACCCTTACAGCCAGATCTCTCAGGGTGATGTACATAGTTCAAGCAAACACAATAAACCCAAAGAGAGACTATCAGAAGATTTTTGTTTCAAAAAATCCTTAGAATGCTGTATTCTTTGTTGATACAAAAGTGAATGCACACAGATGCATTCATATCCATGTACATTCATTCAATTCATTCAGACCATTATATTCAAACATATGTAGCAATATGTTTGTTGATATCAAAAAGTGGCAAATGTCCACAGTAGTTTAGACTCACTGAAGCCAATAAGACCCCGGTGGCCTCAATCCATAATGCTCTAATGAGCTGGGATGCCAATCAAGCTGCTGCGCTTTATTCTAAAATACCAATGTTGTATGTCCTCTACTATGCATAAAATATCTGACATCTATACTTCTAAAACATGCACATTCTTGGGTTGCATACATCCCCTGTAGACAATGGTCAGAATTATGCACACATTTTTGTTTCACAAGTCATTTGTGTATGCTTTGTAATCAACCACAGCCAGCGCATTGACTTGTTGTGTGTAGAAATATTGTGGATGCTCTGGACAAGAAAGAAGACCCCATGTGGTCTTAATGAATATCTTAAAACCCATCTCCACACACAGAATAATAATATTTAAGCAGGAGGACAAAGTTCATTCTGAAGGGCGAAATTAACAGATTATTTACTTTCCTCCTGGAGAAAACTTCCAAGGTTTAAAAGAATAAAGACAAGGCCTCAAGTACTGCCACCACCTGAGACCTGCAGATGACACCATCAGGTTTGCTGAAGCTGAAGTCCTTGAATCAAGCATGAGGGAACTTGACAAGATTAATCAGGAATGTGGATGCCGGGTCCATCTACAAAAGACCCAGATCCTATTCATTGCTGAGGCAGGAGTGAAAGAGATGGCAGCTGATTGGAGGCTGTGAAAAGAAGTAAAGAAATATACCTGTGTTTGCCATAAAAATAATCTTAAAAACCCTCTCCCAAAGAAATGTGAAGTGGAAACACAAGACAAAGTCTTTTGGAAAGGCATAGAACAACAGCCTCTTCTCATATCCAGCGTTGCCTCCACAAATATTCTGTCAACAAAAGAAGTCTCAAGAGGAAGACAGAATAGGGGAGTTTTGGTGGCAGAGATCTGCAAGGAGCACAAATGTATGAGTAAAGATGGCTGGGTAAGGATGTATGAGAAATTGATTTCTGTTAGTTGTTGATCAGCTCGCACCTTCCAGACTGAACAGAGTTGGACGCATTCTGTGGTCAAAGACCATGCATTTCTCGTAGTCGCCTTGTGCTCTCCCCTGCAGGTCAATGCACCCAAGCCTGGCTGGTGGCAGGTGCTGGGCTGGAACTGAGGAAAGCCGGGGCAGTGCTCCAGAGGTGGGATTTCCAGGGTGCTTCTGCCTGGCCTATTTAGTGGACCACCCTGCAGGGTGGCTGCTGAAGAATGGCTGCAAAGGGGCGTTATCCCCTTTGGTGGCTGCTGAAGAATGGCTGCAAAGGGGTGACACCCATTGAAGGCCTACTTGGAGGCCTGCTTGGGCACCTCCCTTTCCTTTTTTTTTCTTTCTTCTGAGGAGGGAGGGAGGGAAAAGAAGGTGGTGAAGAGGTAGGTTAGACTGCTTATTTGTATGGCACAAGGTGTTTTTATTATGCTGTCTTTAATTGTACTTGTTTAAACTGTTTCTGAGATGACCTGGAGAACAATGGGGCACTCCCATTAACATGGTCATGGACAGGGGAAGGTGTGATGGTGGGGGAATAACTGGCCAATGAAGGAGAAGGGTAATCAGGTGTTTGACTGCTGTCCCCTCTTCTGGTTTTTCCCCCAACCCATCAAACCAGCCAATCGCATCAGCCTGCCCTCAGGCTTGGTGCTGCTGCTAATGGATGCCTGGTCAGTCCAGAATAAAGCATCTATTATACATGATTTAATCACTGAAGAAAAGGCCAACCTGGCCTGTATTACAGAAACCTGAGTGAGAGAAATGGGGGCATTATGCTTGCCCAGCTCTGCCCACCTGGTGTATGCTGTACAGCACCAGCCTTACCTAGAGGGCCAGGGAGGAGGAGTTGCCGTCATCTATAAAAATACGATTTCTCTGTCAAGGCTTCCTGTCCATGTGAAGATAGGTCTAGAGTGTTTGCACCTAGTGCTGGGAGATTGAGATAGACTAGGGATTTGTTGGAAAGACACCCTTCCACCCAACAGATTCTGTGGCTGAGCTGATGGAGGTCATCTTGGACTTGGAGTTCGGGGTGCCCAGGATGTTGGTTCTGGGGGACTTCAACTTCCATGTTGAGGCTGCTTTATCCGAAGCAGCTCAGGACTTCATGGCCACCATGACAGCCATGGGGCTATCTCAATATGTGACAGGTTCAACACATGAAAAAGATTGCAGCCTTGATGTTTTGTTTTGTTTTTGACTGAACAGATAGATGGTGATCTGGAAGTGAGCGAATCAACAGCTATCCCTTTGTCATGGTTGGATCACTTTCTTATCAGATTTAGACTTTTGGCTTCTTTTTCCCCTCCTTAAGGGTGGGGAACCTATTAAAAGGTTCCACCCTCAGAATCAGATGGATCAGATGAATTTCAGAGGGTTCTGAGGAAATTTTTGGCTGACATGAGTGGTGCTCCTGTTGAAACCCAGGTTGATCTATGGAATAAGGAGCTGACCTGAGCAATCCAAATGATTGCACCTAAAAGTCCTCTCCTCGCTTACAGAGCTTGTCTGGTGTCTTGGTATACACTTGAAGGTCCAAGAAGGAGGGCCTACTCAGTGATAGTAACCCAATTATGGAACTCATTTCCCAGAGAGGTGTGCCTGGTGCCGATGCTTTCTTTGTTCTGGCACCAGGCCAATACCTTTTTATTCTCCCGGTTTTTTCAAAAAATTAATAATGTATTTTAATTAGTTGCAGCAAGTACTGGCACAGTTTTTAATTAATTTATTGGCTCTAACATATATTTATATGTTCTTTCTTTTTTATGTAAACCTTCTTGAGGTTTTATAATAATTTGATGGTATATAAAAATTTCAAAAAAATGAATAAATAGATTTCTGAGCTTGTAATGTGATGCATGAATCCAAGAAAGAAAAAGAAAAAATGTTCCATGGCATGAGCACATTTGAAGAACGGGCATGAAAAATGTGTAGTTCTGAAAAGGGCATATACATACACTATAACTGATGGGAGAAGAAAGTATGTTTCAAATATGCAAACAACGGATGCATATATTTGCAAAAATATCCCTGAAAATATGCAGATTTTCATGACCACCACCACCCCATTCCCAGATCTAAAGCTTGCAATCTGATGTGGATTCAAGTTGAAAGAAGCTTTAAGTTAAGAACTCTGGAGAACTTGGGATCAGGTAGATGGGATACAATACAGTAGCAGTTTCTGATGTACAAAGGGGCCGGTCCATCCTATTATTTAGATTGCTTGTGAGCTGAAGTGCCGTTTGAGTAACCAGGCATCTTTGGTTGTACTCAAAGGTAATGGACCCCATGTGGCAGCCACTGAAAATGTTTTCAATTGGCTGTAATGTTCACAAGATGTTCATCTGGGGAATCCTGTTGACCATATGCTGATGAAAGAGAAAACCTCCATGGTAGAAATGTATATCAGAACTGGTTGCTCCATGCAGTTGGGGTGAACTGTTTGAAAGCCGATGATGTAAACTCTGGCTAAAGAAGGTAAAGGGCTAAGGGGGAAATGTCTATGTTAAAGGGAGGCTGAGAGGGAAACAAGGTGCTCATACGCTAATGAAATAGAATAGAGCAGTCAGGGAATAAGAGAGGTGATCCTAGAAGACTGGATTAATAGATGAGAGGCAGGATGCAGAGAGAAGGAATGGGAGAACAAGGGATGCTCAAGTCTCTGAACTCCACTTCACAGCTTGGCTCATCTCACTCCAGTTCTTACTTGCAACCTTTCTGCTTTGAATGGGAAACAGGTGCACTTCAAAGGAGAAAGGTGCACAGTTTCTGCATTTGACTAAAGCCTCCCCATGTGCCGTTCATTGTGGGAAGCTGCATTTTTAAAGTGTTCATTTTTCAAATGCAACTCAGAGTCCATGGATGCATAAACCTTTTTGCAGTGGGGAACAATCATGTGCTGCCACTCATGTGTGGGATTGTGAACAGGGCAGGGGGAATGCCTTGCAGACTGGGAGGCAATTCTCCTATCTTCCCGGTGGAGTGTACGTATGCAGGCAGTCCTCACACTGCTGGGAAATGAGATGTGGACCCTTCCAAGCTTCTGGACCAGGACTTTGCGACTGGTGTTATTAGGCTCTTTGCTGAATTTTGTTTCTATACCACGCAATAGCTAAAGCTCTCTGTGGTTTAGTTGTCTGTAAATGATCTAGAGGTAGGAGGTGAGCAGTGAAATGGCTGCATTTGTGAAAGGCACCAAAGTATCAAGGCAGTAAAAACCAGGGTCTCTGAAGAGCTCCAAATGAGCTCTCCAAACTAGGTAGCCGGAGAACAAAATGGAACATGAGCTTCTGTAAAATTGACTGTACAGTAAGACACAGTGGGTGAGGCAGCATGGCGTAAGGGTTAGGGGGAGGCCTCATCCCCACTCAGCCATGAAGCTCATTGGCTGACTTGGAGCTAGTCAGACTCTCAGCCTCACCTACCCCTAACCTAACCTGGAGTGTCATTGTGAGGATAAAATGGAGAAGGAGAGGCTCATGCAGGCCACCTTGGGTTTTCCTGCAAGAGGAAAACGGGTATATAAATGTAACCAACCAATTAGTCAAATGAATGTGGAAGAACCCCAGCTTCACATATGCACTGCTAGGGGTGAGCTAATGGCATGAGAGACCCCTTTGCACATTGCTTACTTGAACCAGACATGCTGCCCAGCCCTTCCTCTAGTGAGCTATGCATCTGCACAGTTATTTATCACTAGAAAGCTTACACAGAAGAGCTGCTCCTACCTGAGCTTCAGCCAGTGGCAGGCGCCCGATGGCACTGATGTGCCAGTCATGGGAAGCAAGGTTTTCCCTTTGCGGATGGCCACCACATCATGAGGACACATAGGGGCCATGTGACCAACATGGGGCCAGGAACCTGGACTCAGGCTTCAGTTTGTGCATGATGTACCTTTTAGGCACATGGCGCATCAAAAGGGGCTTTAACCAGAATGAGATGTTAGGTTCTTGGAGGAGAGGTTGCGGAAAACATTAGCTTACTGCATGCCCTGTTGAAAAGGCTAATTCCACCCTGAGGAGTAGTTAGGAAACGGACTGAAAATAAACCAGTGAACATTGCAATTTCTCACACAGTTCAGTCGTGCACTGCAGCTGCATGTGGAATCCTGTACAAATTTGGGCTCACCGCCTTGCAAAGCAGCTATTGCAGAGCTGGAGATTTTGCAGAAAAAAGAGAACTGAAATTGTCAGTAGAGCTGAACACCTTTCTCACAAAGAACGTCTAACCTGGCAGAAGGGGTCAGGGCCTTTTCTGCTGCATCTCCAAGATGATGGAATCCCTTCCCCAGAGGACATTCAGCAAGGACCCTCGCTGCATTTTTGGTAAGAGCACGATCCCAGATGTGTTCGGATAGGAAAAATGGATTCCAGAACTCCCAAGTATTCCCAAGAAGACGTGCTAGCCAAGGAATGCTGGGAGTTGGAGGACTTTTTTTTTTTTTTTTTTTTGCTAAAAGGTACAGAATTGCATCTTAAATTTATTACTTTCACGTCTCATTTTTTACTCTATTCTCCTACTTACTCTACAACAAAATGACACTTCCTCCCAATTAAGGAAGTGGGAAATGCTTCCTCAGCATCAGACTAGCAAATGCAGTAGTCAATCTGATGTCTGTATTTTTGCAGGTTTAAAATGCAAAACTGGACATGATCAGAGTCTTTCTCTTGCTCCTCCTGTCTCTCTCTCTCTGTCTCAGGGTTGCAAGCAGCTGTTTTTGCTTTAACACATCAGGAGACAGTTGTATGAGGGGCAGCGGGGGAAGGAGATACACTAGAAGGGGGATACTATATGTTAGTTGTCTGCTTCATGGTGGAAGTAGAACACGGGAAGCCCCTATAAGACCTTTAAGCCCAGGATCTAAAATCCCATAGATACTCCACGGCTTCCTGGAAATACCTTGCTGCTCACAGATGCTTATTCTGATGCTTACAGACTGAGGTGCAAAAAGCAAAGTTCTCCTAGAAATGCCTGTTCACTTTTGGAAACCAGTGCTGCTTTCCCGAGGAAGAGCCCTTGGAGGATTGCATCCCATGCCCCTGGCATCTCACAAATGGGATGGTGATGCAACTTGAGGGGAAGGATCTGCAGTCACTCCTCTCCCCCACCCCACAGTTATTGCCATGCCTGGTGAACTGTGTGGGTCTCATATGTGGAGCGTGTAAGAACATTCCTTAGTATATTCAGAATGTTATCAATGCTCTTTACAAAGCACGCATATGGTGCTTAATCATTAAAAAAGGACCATTGAGACTAATTGAAAGAGATACATTAATTTCAATTGCCCTTGGATTATGCCCATATATACTTAGCTGGCGGAATAACATTTAACATGTTGTATAATAGAACAAATCAAATCAAATATTTAATGGTGGAGGGCCTTGAGGGTTGTTTTTAAAAATAATTTTAAAGGACAATATCATTTAAGGCTGCAGAAACTGGGGCCAAAGGTCACTGTCAAGAGCAGAATTAACAGACACTACTCCACTAAACTAATTAAAGAAATAAAGGATCACGGCAGAGCAACAGCTGCCTCTTAGGATAATAGGAAACCTGTCTCTATAAATATGCTTGTTTTTCATTACAGAACAGGCAGCCCTATAATCAGGAGCAGCAGTGGGTCAGATGTAGGCTTGACACGACGTAAATACAATTGAAGCAAACCTCTGAGACTTTTTTCACCAGCCTTTTTAAAACCCCGTTTAATTGGTTGGGCAGTACCTCGCCATGTAGTGGCACAGCTGACACCTTGTGAAGATCAGAAAGATGCACAAGACCAAATGCACCTCATTCGATGGTCTCTGAGAGGCCTTGAGAAATGGCCAGAATTCCATGGGGCCAAGTGCCCCATTTTCCCACTCACCGAGAATGCCCGGCTCCTCGATGGGGAGGCCCTCCACCGAACTGGGTGGAGGAGGAGCCCCTGCTCCAAGGAGCACAGGAAACCGCCTCAGGATGTCAGAGGACGCACCCAGCTTTTTCTCCTGCAGCTGTCCATGGCTCTCTGAGGTCCCACATCACCTGCTTCCTGACCCTTTTATATTATTACAAATGTATATAATACAACAATAATGCTATTATGTCCTAGTAACATTCTTCCAGCTTTTTGCCATAAAGCCACCAAAGGAGCGAACCCTGGGGCCTTCCATCGATCAGAACATGGGCTCTGCCACTCAGGCATGGCCCATTCTCCCAAAACAGAGTCTCAAGGGTACATCAAAGCTTTTGCAAGGGCTCCAGGGTGGTTTTCAAGCATGGGGCCAGGTTGTGGGTGGTGGCCATTCCTTCTGGGTTCATTCAGAGTGATTTCAGGCTCAAGCTTCATGGCCTATTATGGTCATGCTAGCTTATGTATGTATGTACTGTGTTTCCCCGAAAATAAGACACTGTCTTTATATATATATATATATATATATATATATATATATAGGCACACAAAAACACACTAGGTATTTTTGGGATAGGTATTTTTTTATTTTTAATGTGTACAAAAATCCACACTTATTCATGTACAACAGTATACATGTATTCATGTACAAAAATATACCGTACATTTATTCAAATACAGTCATGCCATCTTCTTCTGGAACATCGTCATAACTCTCCAAATCCTGAATTCTGGCCTGATTTTCTTGTGACTCCATTTCCTGTAGAACCATAGCAATGGAACTCTCCTTAAATGAGCACTTCTTGTCCATGGAGCCTGCTTGTAGTGCATTGGCAACACAGGTGTCAGTAATTTTATCCCATGAATTCTTCACCCAAGTCAGGACCTCTAGCAGACCAGGCTTCACAAAGTTTTCACGCTGATTTCTTTCCATTCTATTTTCAGTGAAATCATTGATTTCCATGTGCAAATGGTCCTTGAATGGCTTGTTTACTGCAATATCAAGAGTCTGGAGATAGGCAGTCATTCTTGCAGGAATCATTATTTGATCTATCCTTCTCTCTGCAAGGAAGTTCTTCATGTCTTTAGCACAGTGAGTGCTGGCTGAATCCCAGACTAGCAGACCTCTTTGAGCGCCTTGCAAAATACGTGGCAGCATTAAATCGACCCTCTTCCTTATAACTGCATGTGTGCACCAGGCATTTTTGGTTTCGAGAACATAAATGCCTGACACACGTTTAATCCTATCTTTCTTGCCCTTAGTGATGATTAGCAGTGTGACTTTCTTTCCATCCAGACAAATTGCCAAAATCCAGGTAATATGTGCACTTTCATAACCAGTGGAGGGAATGTAGATTGATGAGGCACCCCTCTGATTAATTTTCGTTTGAGATCCTTGGCCCATAAAAACTGCCGTTTCATCTACAGCAATCCTGTTGGAGAGTTGGTATTTAGAAAAGTCAATGCCATCACAAAGGACTTCAATGCAAGTGCACGTTTAACAACTTCAGCATCTTTCAGCTTGAACAGTGTTGCTGATCTTCTTAGAGACAGATCATATCGCTGAAGGAAGTTATCCAGCCAGTGTTGTGATGCTTTGAATTCTTCTGGGAATATATCTAACACTGGTGCCATTGCAAGGGCAAATGCTTGAATATCAGTCCTGCACACAACCAAAGTCTTTGCTCTCCTGTCAGCAATCCATTCACAGATGATGTCTTCCAAATCTGGAAATAATGTTTGTCGACCTGATCCACACTTGCGCTTCTTAGCATTTCCCACGTCCACCTGTTGACTGAGGTTATTGTAATCTGCTCACCATTTTTGGACCAATCGGAGATACAACTTCTTCTCTTTGCAGTAAACTGTAAGATTCTTGCTGCATGAGTCCTCTATGATTCTTTTCTTGTACTTGACGGAATAGCTCTTTCTTTTTGCACTCATCTTGTCTGGGGGTCAAAATAATATTCTGTTTGAATCTACCATTAAATACGGTACCATACCATAATACTGTACGGGTAGAAGACTTACAAGACAGGAGAGAATGGCAAAGTTAAGAATAGGGTGATCAGGGCAATCAGGGGTGCCGTACCTTCCCAAGAGCAATTTGGTAACCAATCGCTGGCCAGAAAAAGCGAAGCGTGCTCTCACTATCAACTCCTCACAGGCGGAGTGCATTTGGTATCACTCCGCCTGTGACAGGAGCCGGTGCTATAGAGGAAGCATCGGCTTATGCGGCTCTGCTCCCTCCGCAGGGAGCAGAGCTGCATAAGCATGTTTCCTCCACACAGTGCATTAAGTTAAAGTTAAGTTAAAAAATAAAGTTTAAAAAGGATCTTTATGTTTCCCACTGGCCCTGGAAATAAACACAGCCAGGTCTTATTTTTGGGGAAACACGGTATGTATGTATGTATGTATCATGTGCTATCACTACGGGCAGCATGTTAGGCAGATAGAGAAGCAAGAAGAGGTCTCTGCCCAGAGATGTTCCCATTGTAAATGCTGCCCATCTGGGGAGACAACAGCAAGATGAGTGCAAAGACCAAGTGAACCATGAATGTGTGCAAGCATGTATTTAGCTACCTCTGTTTAGCCCTCCCATGAAAGGAGAGGGCAACAGGTCTGCAATGATTCTTCTAACATGTGTTTGTGTGAGAGAGATGATACCTGGCTGCTTGCAGAGGTGGGTAAACTTCAGTACAGGCAGTCCCCAGGTTACAGACAAGTTCCATTCTTGAGAACATTCCTAAGTCAGATTTGTATGTAAGTTGGATCACATGAGTAAGCCAAATGTTTGTCTTAGTATATGTATTTATTTTACCTTTCTATGCATATAAAATGCTTAAGAAACACTTCCATACTCACTAAAACATCTTAAACACAATGCAACATTGTAATAATGATAATAATACAGTAATAATAAAGTAACTACAGGTACTGAAGAGAGAGAATTTGTGTGTGTGTGTGTGTGTACAGTATTGTAAAAAACAAAGAGACAGTTCTTAAAACCATTTAGCATATTCTTGAGGTAACTGATGCAGATGGAGATGGACCTAGTGTTGGAGAGTTGCGATTTAATTGTGCTGCTGGAGAGGGGGACGGGTACTGTTGGCATCTAGGGTCTTGACACCATGGAACAAAAAGCTGAGACCACAGTATCTCTAGGGAACTACACGACCACGGATGATGCATCACCAAATGCATTGTGCAGTTCCCTGCAGATATTCACAGCTTTTTGTGAGAGATATTCATATAGGGTTTATGACAGTCCCTGTGTTTGTAAGTGCATGTTGTTTGTAACCCAAATGTTCATAGGCTGCTCTGAGCAGCCTAGTATCCAGTTTTTGGCACCTTGTATAGCTAAGATAAGCCACTCTCCCATTGAAGTTGCTGTTCTGTACCATCAAGCCATCTCCAACTTGTGGTGACCGTATCAATGAAAGCCCTCCAAGATGTCCTATGCATGACAGCTCTTCTAAATTCAAGGCTGTAGCATCCCACCCTCCAATATTTTGCTAAAATTTGTTCAGTCCCAGCATTGGACAGAGACTTGGGGGATCTTCTAGTCCTCACTTGTCTGTGAAGCTCACTGGGTGACTTTGGGCCAGCCATGGACTCTCAGCTTAAGCAACCTCACAGGGTTGTTGTGGGGAATGAAATGGAGGGATCCTGTGATCTCCTATGAGCTACTTGAAAGGGGTGGGGGAAAGGTGAGATAAAAATATAACAATTCAAGCTGGTTCACTAAATATTACAACAGAATGCAAATAGTCATATGGATAGTTATAAATACTGTATACAATAAGATTAAACAGTCTGTTGATCATTCATAATAGGGCAGGGGTGAATGATCATTGCTCTTTACATGCTTACACCTTTACATGCTTCTACTAACCTTTGGTCTTTTCTGCTCAGATTAGACTTTCCTCCCTGGCCAGTTCTAGAATCTTCAGGCTCAGATCCTCTTCTTAAATAGATTGTACCAAGTTCTCACAGTATGAAAATATATCGGGTGCTTCCTACCCATATGGCAGCAAGAGAGGTGTGGCACATTGTTTCATGTCAATTGCAGATTGAACTATCTTCACACGCAAAATTATCTCACTGGGGAAATTTGGATTTAAAAGTCTGACAAGAAAACTTTGGTTGGGCTGACTTGGATGAACAGACCAATTTTTACTTTGGATCAGCTTGTAGGTCCCAGCGATCACTTCCTGCCATTCTATTCTGCCTGCTAAATATCACATGGATGTATGGCAATGCAAGCGGAAACATCTAGGCTTGGCCCTGCTTCAGAGCCCTCTTTGTTTTTGGAAGGATGGATTGAGGCTGAACAACTCTACTGCCCCACAATCCATGTTTATAAACGTCTGTTATCAGTGGTCAAATATGATATGCAGGGTCTTAAGCAAGAATGGAATAACGAACGAGAGCATTCTGTCTTGCCCAATCAAAGGAGTGCCTGGTTGGCACCTGTTTCATAAGAGGTAACATATCTTACCTCTGTACAATTGTTGGAGGTGCAGTACAGCTAACACTTCCCTTATTTATATCTTCTGGCAATACACAATGTTAGCTTACTTTTTGGGAGGAGGTAATAGTTCAGATACATTTTGTGATGGAAATTTCCTTAATATTTACACATCAACAGATGCACTTGTTTTTTTTAAGTGGCTGTTTGCCGCTTGGAATTTTATACAAGGGCCACAGAAATGGATTTTCTGCACCCCTTTGACAGCTAAAAGACTAATTCTACAGCAATGGAAGGATAAACAGCCACCTGCAATAACACAATGGGTGGAGGACCTGCTCAAACTCTAGAGTGTTAGACATAATTTACCAATGCACCACTATATGGATTTCTGGGCTACCCTTGTTGATGTGTATGCATAATTATCTTCTAATTATCTCCAATAATAGCAGGAATCTTGTTATGTGTAAAATATTGCTGTGTATAAAATACATCACTGTCATATATTTCTTTAAATTTCATGTAAGAAGATTGAAATATCTCATTTTTTATTTTTTTTCTCTTTTCTGATCATCTTGGTTTTAATTTGGAATTTCACAATAAAATGAAGTTAAAATGTTTCAAGAAGCTGCCTTTGAAAGCAATGTATGAGTCAGCTAGACCATATCCGAGGAGCCTAATCTAGGTGTTCAGCAGCAGAAAACAGAGGCTTTGACTTCCACCTCCACCCTTTTCTTTACCAGGTGCAGGAACACCACCAGTGGTAGATCTGTACTTGTGGACTTTTCCTGGGGGGACTGGAGGCTGGCAGGAAGGACACTGATTTTCCACCTGGAGCAAAAGGGTCCCATCACTTCCCAAGTGTCCAGGGGAGCAGAGGATTGGATGCCCTTGCCCATCCATTATTGCTGCATTTTTGCTGTCAGGGGCTAAAGATGGAGAGCCAGTGTGGTGTGGTGGTTAAGAGCATGGGACTGGGACTCAGGTGATCCGGGTTCTAGTCCCCGCTCAGCCATGGAGCCAACTGGGTGACAGTTAAAACAGTCACAGACTCTCAGTCCAACCTCTCTCAGTCCAACTCTCAGTCCAACCTCTCTCAGACTCTCAGTCTACCTCACAGGGTGGTTGTTGTGGGGATAAGATGGAGGAGGAGAATGATGTAAGCTGCCTTGAGCCCTTTGTTGGAAAACGGCAGGATATAAATCAGAAAAATAAATAAATAAAAATAAAATAAAGATGTGAGGGATTTTCTGCCTCAGGTGCAAAAATAATGGCCTCAGATACAACGCACCTTGACCTGCAGGCAGAGGGGATACCCCTTGCTGTGCTCTCTTTGGCCACAAAACCCCTTAGATTGCTTCTGCAACGGGCATCGGTAGGCAGAAGTGGAGTGGAGCAATGAGTGCTTGTCACAGATCCCCAAATACTTGTGTGCTCAGTTCATGGAACATTTTCCTCTTTTCTACTTATTATACCTCTTTAAGAAAAGGTCTCTTCTCTTCCGTGTGGTGAGCCAGTGTTTTGCAAATAGTCTCAGCATGAAGCCCTGGATTTTGTTTTGAATGAATATCCCACAATAATTTGCCAGCTTGAACGATTAGCAAATGACTTTTGATGACAGTATGCATCCCATTAACTGAAGTTCTCCATAATAAATGGTTTAATCCATTTAGTGCTGAAATCAATGTGAAATTTTGTCTGCTTCATGGGAGGCTGAGGAGCCTGCTTTCTAGACCTTGACCACAGAACCCTAAGCGGAATCATGAAAAAGCAGAAACTTTATGAAAGGACAAGAAAATTCTATTTTTAAAATCCCATTGAGAAAGATAATAGTCCTTCCCGAGGGGAAAAGCCAGGTCAGCTCTCCTCTTCAGGAAGCTGGCTTTGTATGGCTTAGGAAACATGCTTTTTTTACACTGCCCTGATATCCATTGAGGATGGTGGGTGGTTTAGAAACACCTGAAGAAATGGAATATATATGAATAAGCATGCTTCTTCACAAAATTATAGGACTCAGCCTTGTCCAAATCTTACCTATCTTCTCACTAGGTTTTTCAAGCTGGCAGTGCCCATTTCTCTCATGAGCTTCAGCAAAGTAGATTCAGAACAGGGACTACTATAGCAATCCAAGGAAGGAGTTTCCTCTCTGGCTGTGGGCGATTCTTACAGAATCTAGCAGAACACTTTTTGGTGCTAAAAGGTATACTCTTTTTGCTTCCCACAAGACAAAATAGTTAGCCATGGTTCTCTGCCGCACTGGATAACATTCTTTGGTGCATGTTTTTTTTTCTCCTGGAGTGGCCACTGAATAGCATGCATGTTTCTAGAGAAAACTCCCTGCAGTAGACAAGAATGGAAAAGCACTGGGGGACATGTGCGTGCCTTACTATGGCTGGGTAAGTTGCTCCGCCAGGCAGAGACAGGAATGAATCCAAGAAGCTCGTCAGTTGAGCAGGCAAATCGTTAGACTGGCTTCCAGAAGTGGGCTCTGAGTCACAGCCAAAACACAGATAAGCAGTCAGGCACAGTAGACAGATCGGGAGGAGAGTCAGGCAAGGTCAGCGGCACAGGGGTCCTGTCACCAGGTAAGATCAGGGACACACGGCACTGGAGCTGGGGCAAGAATAGTGTTTCTGCACAGCCTACGCTACAGCTGAATGCTGACAGAGCCAGAGCTTCCTGAGGTGTAAGCTGCAGTCAGCCAAAAGTCCCATTCATGAGGAGAGCCTTGCATATGAATGCTTTTCTCTTGAGGAATCCTCCATTGTGATTGAGCATGCCTTCTTAAAGGTCCTCTATGGGCCTGCCTTTTGAAGTCGTGGGGTTCCATGGGGTCACTCAACCTTTGCCTCCCTGAGCACTTGGAGGGATCTCCCCTGAGCATCCCGGTTCCCGGCCTTCTGTCCCAGGCTGTTCTATGGCATTTTTCATCTTTGGGAGCTCTAAACCCATCTCTAAAGAGGATTCCTCGAGTGAGAGCATGGCATCACTGATGAATTTCACCTTAAGTGAAATGTTAAGGTTCTTTTCTGTCATCTAAAGCTGTGGAATTTGATGAGATGCGCAGAATTTCTTCCCACTTTCACTCAGTGCTCCTGTGGGTGCTTAAGATGCCATAATCTGGGGTATTTGAGCAGTTAGCCCAGTCCTAGCCCTTCACAATCAGTTTTCACATGGCACCTTCAGCTCATCTTCTGGACTTGCTTGCAAGAGTCTGAGGGACAGTTTGTTTTAGCCCCTTCTTCCTTCCCCATTTCCTTTTGTGCCAGGTGGTGCTATTGCTGTTAGAAAGTTAACGTCCCATTACAAAATCACCCACTGTAACTTTGCTCCACTGAGGCAGAACCCTGCTGGACCAAACTTGAAATATATACATCTGTCCATTTCAGCTTGCTTCAGTTTCTAGTTTTTCTAGTCTTAAGTTTAATTCACCTCAAGATTTAAGAATTTCCTCAGTTTATGTTTATTTCACTTTAAACATTGAAAAGCTTTGTTTGACATTGGCATGAAAATTCACAAGACTCCTGGTAAATACTTCCATGCAATTTTTTTTCATTGGAGAATTCCATTGCAAAATGTAGAGAACTGCAAATTTTGAAGGATGACTGAGCGTTGGTTCACATAGTGGTTTGAAAGTGCAGCATTAAGCAAGCTCACATCAACATGACTGAACATTGTCACATTTCTATAATGACCAGCTAAGATGGAAATGGGCGGCTCACATGTCCAAACCAGGCTTCAGTGGGCTCTGTCAAGGCCCTTTCCTAGAAGTGGTTGTATGAAAGATAGGAAAATAAGGTTGCTATTTTAATGGAGGCAACCAGGAAATTAAGATGTTCATTTGATGGCAGCTGTGAAGACTGGAGGAGGTTGGCTAGTTTGTTTGCCTCCTTTCCTTCCCATGATGCAGACTACAGTCCATGTGGTCTCACTGGGTAACTCACCTTCATGTGAGCCAAGAATCAGGTTAAGCTAGCCTGCACGCACCCAGACACAGGGAGTTCTTGGGCATCACTGGGCATCTTGGGCATCACCCATGGCATTACCTACCTTCACCCACTGTTGGAGATATTGTGGCCAGTCCAGGGACTAACCAAAATTATGCACTCTTTTTAGGAATTAGTTTGTAAAATGTGTGGATTGCCAGATGCATTTGGGCAGAGTAGTTTAGGTTATAATTGAGTGAAGCTGTAAAGATGGGATGTTGGTTTAGGGTAACTTGTGCCCAATTAATAAATGGGCTTACCAGGTATGCTGCATTGCAGGTCATGTTGCTCTGGGCTGGAATGACTTTTTATGGTTATGCATGGACACAATTGCAGAAACAAGAAAATAACGTTTTCTGCATATGTTATAAAGAAATCTAGCAACTTATAGGATATAGCCCTATAGAATACTAAGTTGAAAAACACTCCTTCATTTTTGTACAGCATAGCAGTCAGATGCTTTAAATACCAACATTAGCCAGTCCTTGCTTGGAACATGTATACTACACCGAGATGACCCATGCAGGCTTTTCCTGTTGATGCTACAGTCATGCATATTCCTCATCAGCATTGCATTCCGGCTCTAAAAGTGAGGCAGGAGGGTCTGCCAAAATCAAAAGAAAGGCTGTCCTTATTCCATAATAGTAATTCAATTTATAATTATATAGATGCAACATTGTATTCTCAGTCAATTGGAATATAGAATCAAGCAATTAATTTGGCTTTGCAATGCAGCAGCCATTCAATCTTAGCAAAGTGCCTTGTGAAATTTACATCCAAATCATTCAGACAGACAGGAGTTTTGAGAGAGGAACACTGTTAAACTGAAATGGATGGCCGGGATTCTGTTCTTCCGCAGAGAATATCCACTGTTTAAAGAAGAGCAGGAACACTTTTATGATAAGGGATTTTATGTCATTTATTTTAAATAGGATGTCTTCCATTAGAGTCGCAACTGGACTGTCAAGGTGGCTTAGAAACAGTCAACCCATACTGCACGCCTCCCCCGTACACACACTTGAATCAACCATCAAGCATCTCAATCCTGGCTGCAGACACCTGCCTGAACGAAAATATTTCTGCCAGCTTCATGAGAAAGGGATGCAACCACCTTGAAGACCCAATTTTCCATAACTTCCCCATCTCATATGGGAAACGGATACATGAATCAAAGCTTTCTCTGAAGATCTTGATCAACTATGGGCTTCTTGAGTAACTGCATAACTCCTTAAAAAGCTGCCCTCACACAACCACCATCAGGATCTGTCCTTGACCCCTAATAGAACCCTGATGTTGACATGTGGTCTCTACAAGGCTTGTTGATAATGAAGAAAGATGTTGAGATGTAAGACCAGAGGCAGCCTGGGGAGTGTGTGTAATGCAGGTCTGATCCTGTGCTGTGCTGGGTGTGAGGACCAGCGGGTGTGAACTGCTCAACTTTTTCACTGGATGAGCATTTTCAGGGGGGGAAGGAGGTGAGAGAGGCTTCAGGATACCTCAACCCCCAGTCACTCCAGTCTCTTCTCCTCTCCCCCTGAAGCACCCCCTTTAGCCCTCTGAGAGCATGTCCGAAATTATTTCTCAGAAAGGTCTGCAAGGACTGTTGCAACTTAGTATGAAGAAGTGTGTGTGATTATGTGTAAAGTGTATCATTTTCCAGTTAGAAGAGTAATTCATTCCAAGCAACAAGAGCCACTGACTGTATTTCTAAGTCATCCCAGGCAGTTAATAAGTGAGATCTAGTAGGTATAGGACAGGCTTCCTCAGTCAGGTGCCATTGAGCTGTTTTGGACTGCAGCTCCCAGAATTCCTGACCTGAGCCATGCTGGTTGCAGCCGAGGTGGGCTGAAGTCCAAAACATCTGGAGGGCATTCAGTTGGGAAAGGCTGTATAGATCCTACTGCCATCAACCACTGAATGACCAGTCGTGATCCACTTTGTGACAAATACCTGCCATTGCTACTTCCTGTGGTTAGCTGCTTCATTTTCATTTCATAGACAGAGACAGAGGAAACTAACTCTTAATTCCCTTAGCAATAAATTTAGCTTTGACTGAAATCTTAATGTGTTACTAGGGAGAACAATGAAATTTTCATTGGACAGCTGTTCTTGTGATGTGGGGTAGACATTCTGGAGTGGGCACACCCAAAAAGAATTAGAATGTGCAAATCAAACTTTTTAAAAAAAATATAGGAAAAATAAGCATTATGTTATCACCTAAAGCTATAGAAGGAAATTTTCCAAGTGTCTGAACTTATAACAGTTGATGCGAACTGATGTTTCCACAACATTATTTTATATCCTTATAGATCTGCTTCATTATTAACTTTTCATGTGACAACTGTTCCCGCATTAAGAGTGCTTTGCAAAATGTAAACAATGGAACGGCCGGCGTCCACCAGCCAGCCTAATCAGATCTTTGGCTTACCCTTTAAAAATAAAAGTTCAAATGGCACACCAGCATCTCGCCTTACCATTTTAAATTCTGCAATTAAAAAATCTCTGCCATTCCTTCTTTTTTTTTGTTTTGTTTCTTTTTCAAAAATCAGTTTTACACAAACTAGGCCAGAGTAAACTAAATATATATAATTTATAAACAATCTGGGGAAAAAATGTCTGAATTATTTATGTCACTTTTTGAAAAATGTGTTTGTTTCTTGTACAAAAAAATTAGCTGTTGCTCTTAATCACAGCGGTGCCACGAATATGTTGGAAAAATCAGGACTCCCCAAGTTTCTTGTTTGGAAAGAAGAAAGTTCAGTAACTCGATCTGCAATTGGAAAACCAAAGCCAAACTGATTCTGAATGGTCTATTTAAACAAGTGCCAATTACTGAATAATTCTCTGGCCTAAACAGAAGCGCATTGTATATGGAACAATTTTTTTGTGCCTTAGAGTGCTTTCTACCAGATGCCCTTTCAAATTGTTTTTAATTCTCTATAGGCAGTAGATAGCTAAACCCACAGAACCTAGTAATGGCAAAGAGGAAGCAATCATGCTGGCCACTTTCTTGCTAAGAGTCTTGGAAAAGGCATCTGTTGTATATGAATTACAGATTTAGGGGGACTTTGACAGTTCATAGACCAGACCTAATTTATTAAACTAAGTTTCTAATATAAACAGTAATTCATTTCAGGCACTGACACTGAAGGCCTGGATTATGTGAACAAAATCTAGAGAACTGTCACCTCTTAAAAATCAAGTCAAGAGAGAGAAAATAATCAACCAGGCTGGAAGATTGAACATGACATTCTTACAACTGTGTCCCAGGTAAAAAAAAAAAAAAAAAGAGCAAATGCATCCTGTATCTTTCTCCTTAGGGTAAGCTCCCAAATGCATGAAAGGGATTGTTTTGGTGAAAATCTTAGGATTCATTTTCCGCAGTACGCTTTGAATCCTGTCCTGATATATCCATCTGGTTATAGACATTCTCAACAATGAAGCACAAAACCTTGCACTGCTGTAAGAATTCAATCCATTGGGTGGATATTGTCCTTGGGATCCTTGAGATCAAGGATTATAGTTGTTTTACATTCCAGGTAAAACTACAAATTGTAATCAGCAAGGTAACAATAAGCTCCAAAAGACACAATAGTCAAGATGATAAGCTGTGAATAAAACGTGATAAAATGCCTTGGAGACAATTCGCCTCTTGCTTCTCCTGACCTAGAAAGACTGATGTCTGGAACGTCTTGCAAGTTGAATGCTTAAAACCAAACATTTTCCCCCTGACCTATGATTTCTCAAGTCTTTCTCAAGAAATAAATAGCAGCTCATTATATTGAACTATTGTTGCAGTAACAAAGAATATGCTAGGCATACGCATTCGGTTTGGACAAATCCTGATTTCTGAACCAAAGCAGGCTGCCTTGGAGAGATTCGGGATTCAGCCAAGGTGAAGCAGGTGTCCCCAAAGCAGTCCGAAAGAAACTGGGTTCTTCCCATAGTATTAAGATCTGTGCCACATTTTAGTGAGACAAGGAGGAACAGACAGCCTGCCAGAAAATTGATGCATCCCCCCCACCCCACAAGCTACCCATAATTTTTAAAAAAGGTCAGGGAGTGAGGAAGGACTATAGTTTTGGGGCTGACAGCTCTAGCTTCTTAGCTTCCTGACATGCATTATCTGAGAGTTCAAAAAGTAAACTTTAAAAGCTATGTGCATAGCCCTTGCCTGCACCATCTATTTGTCTGAAGTTTAGCAGATTTCATCCATTCCAAAGGGGGCAACTAGGCTTGAATAATTCATCCAGTTCTGTTGAGAAGTAAAGATGTCATGGCCATTTGTTGAATTCCCCGTGATAGTCGGGGAGATTTTGAAAGTGAGGTTCCGCTTCAAACCTGACTTGAAGCAGGTCTTCTCTGAAACAGTCCAAGCCAAACTGACCCACTTTTTCACAGATTTGCAACCTTTCCTGGGCAGCAAGTACATCTAAATTTTGGGAGGATTGGCTCTTCTCATAAAATAGTTGCCATGGGGGTGGGTTGTCCATCCAGAAACCGACTGCCATGGTTGGCATGGCTGATCCTAAATCACTTATTTCCCATAAGACAAACTGGAAAGACACCTCCAACCCCGCCCCCAACCTTTCCCTAAAATTTAAGCACAGAACATGCAGTCTAAGCTAATAGTTTTTTCATAGCTTAATGATTTGATCTATAATGGAGCTTGTTAAAACCCTGGCAAACCCCGTTGGGGTCCTTGCGTGTTAATGCTGTTGAAGAGCCATCCTCCCCAAGAGATGCCCGGGAGTTTAGAACCTGTTGATGTTATTCTGAGCTGGTTCGGTTGTATAAATGAATGAATGATCACACAAAGCAGTAAATATCAATACAAACAACCTCAAGTACGTGATAAGAATACAGATAAACTCACAAAGAAACCAAAAGGGAATTCTAGGTTTACCATCTGTTTCCTAGTTTGTATTGAGAGGAGAAAAATAGCTATATTTTTAGTAGTATCACTTAGACAAAAATCATCAAGTGCTCAGTTGCTCCTCCAGGTAGAGTTTTTAATAAAGAAAGAATCAGCATCCTGTGGCTAGCTGAACAAATTACAATAAAAAAGAATGTGTTCATTGTGTTCCATTGTTCCATCATCACCATGCTGGCACGTCAAACCTCCTGTCGCTTGAACCGTGGGCCGATCCTGCCCTTCCTTTCCATCCCAGTCACCCACCTCTATCCCCTCTAGGAGAACAGGTAATTCATTTTGCACGGTGGACTTCATGGTCAAGTGACTTCTCTTCCTTCAAAATGTGGTAAGCCAGCCCAGCTGTGCTTGGGCCCAGCTGTCTTCCTGCTCGGACTGGAGAGTAGGGTTCTGGACTGCTACCTCAAAGTCTTCCCCTCAGAACAGCACTAGCCAACTTGTAGGGTGGAGGTCTCAAGAGAGGACCCTGCTGTACTCATGTGGGAACCCCATGTATTTTAGAATCCTGATCAAGCATATAGGGTTTGGAAATTACAGGTGAGCTCATACAAAGGCAGCTGCCCACTCCAGCCTCCACACTGCAGGCCTTCTTCTCTAAGTAGGGATGCTGAAGAAACCTGTGGCTTCAGAGTTCCCTAGAAATGACCTGTGGATTCTGCAGTGGGCTGGCTTTTTGCAGATTGGACAGGCTCCATAAGCACACAATTTCGGGGGAAGATTGGCACAAGTGCACACTTGTGGTAATGCACATTAGAACCTGTGCAAGGGGGACAAAATTCTTAGACATCCCTTAAAAAATCTGATTGAATGTGCATACAAAGGCATGAAACATGCCTGACAATTTGTTGAGCACAGATGGGTCTGCTGCAATGAAATTTCTTCATCCTTACCTCCCACATGTGCCGTGCAACAACAGGGACGTGACAGGAGGAGCAGGCTTAGAGACCGTAGCCCCCCTCTCTCATTTGTTTCTGACCAGGTGGGGGTGGGCCCCCGGAGAGGGCTGTAGCTGGCCATCAAGCAGAACAGGGGAGAAGGTGTCCATGGGGCCATAGGTTTCTCGGATTCCCAGGTCCAAGGCTGGAAACAGAGCTCTGACCATGGAGCTGGGAGTGTGCTGATTCCTTCCACTAACTGTGCAGCCAGGGCAGAAAGTGCTGGCTCTTCCTTTACAGCCATAAGGGTTAACTCGGAGAAGGGGCAGAGGCATTCCAGGGGGCAGGGAGGGAAGGAGGCTGGCGGCACCAGGATGCAGCTGATCTTGAAGGCACTCCAGCCTCCTCCCCTCCCTTCGGAAGCCCCACAGCTGGCTGACTGAAATTGGCTGCCTGGCTGCCTGGCAGGGAGGGTGGAGCAGGGCAGTGGAGGTGGCTCCCACCCCTTTGCAAGGGATGCCCACAATCCTCTGAGTTCAGAGGGTGACAGGCATCCTCACAGGACTGAGCCCAGAATTAGTCAGTGAGGAAAACAGCAGGGAGGGAGAGTGGCAGCAATCGGTCCCTCGGGGTCTAACCTGTTTATTATCTCCAACACACTTCCTGACCTTTCATATGTGGCTGCGATGCTGTCTGCCCCAGGGAGGTGGAGAACCCCCTTGGAGCACACTGCAACACCTAGGAACATAACCAAGAAAGGAGTCAGTTTATTTTGGAAAAACAAAGTAAAAGGAGCATAAAAGAGATTTCAGATTAGTACACTTCACATGCAATAATAATAGTGGGGACGTGACAAGGAAGTATAAACTCTTTGTATTGGCATGTTTCCATCATTTTGGTGGATTGAAATAGAATTTTCCCATATCACTTGCCCAGTACTCCAAAGCCCAAATGAGTGTGCAGAAGGAGCAAGCCTTACATCGAGCTTCTGATGGAACAGCCACGTTACTGGTCACAGATCTAGGGAAAAAGCTTGGAGAGGTTGTGGGAATCTCTGCTGCTCTGGCTGTGCATGAACTGAGCATCCCAACTGAGCATTTCCGTCAGCTGAGCAGGTAAGGGTGCAATGTTGCCTTGACAGAAACTGTGCAGTCACATTTCCATGGGGGAAGCACTGATTTTCTTTTTTCCTTTTCAAGTGGCGAAAGGAAATTCTTTCATAGATTCTACCTTGGGCACAGATTTGGGGATCAAAATCCATAGGCTACAGAAGTTTATTTTTCAACAGTCCATGATATGAGGAGGAAAAAAGAAGAAGGCAAAAGAAAGGGTAGGTTCAGGAATAATTTTGGATCTCCTAACAGTAGCAAATAACATACCTGCCATGTTTTATGTCAGGTAGTGTCTGAACAACATCATGGAAATGTTGCAAGGTTGTCGCAAGAAACTCTGTTTTTTGTTGGTTTGTTTGTTTTTGTGGGATTCATCATGGAAGGCAGAAGCTCCAAATCTCAAAAGCCATTTGCTCTCTCTGGCAAACAGCAAAAAGGTAAATGTTTGCAATGCACTATCTGAAGATTGAGGCTCTGCTGCATTGGCAAACCAAGTTAATGGCTTTGATTCTATATTCCATTTGACTGATAGGGTCTATAAAATCATTAATTGAATTACTATTGTGGAATAAGTAGTACATCAATTTGAATTCACTAGACCCCTTTGCCCCCCCACCCCCATTTTGAGAATCCAATCCCAGTTTTGATATGTGCATATTCTTGAAAGAAGACTCAATAAATAGATCTGCTATTCAAGCTAAACAAATTTATTTTTCCAGATGTTCTGCTATCGCATTAGAAAATTGTAATGCTGACTTCATACTATTTGCAACATAAAACATGCAGTGGTCTGTATATTACAATGACACCCTTTTATACAATTCCTGTACAGAGGGCCTGACAAAGTATTTCTGTTGTTTGCACTGAGGTTTCAATCAGCTCCTTTGTCTGACACTTGGAACCAAGATCGAGCATTTCTCTTTTTCCCATTCATTTTTTCTTTGTTTTCAGGCCATCTTTGGCCATCAGTAGTTTAACTGGAAAGACTTTGGGAATGAAATATAGTATTTTATTTTTCTAAAGAAAGGGCAGTTGAATGTGAGTTGTGCATCGTATTTGGCATGGTCTCGGTGTCATCAACATTTTTGGGATTGTGGACTCATTTGGAATTTTGGAAATGTGTTATGGAAGCCATCACAAAATGGATTCCATAGTGGGCATGGTCAATCAGAAAACACCAATTTCCACTGAAGGTAGATTAATAAGGAAATTTGCCCAACTACTTGAGTACAAGGCAGGGCTGAACTCTAAAACTCAAACACACTCTTCCAAGCCCATTGTTTTGTGCTCCAGGACCTATTTTGCAGAAAACAAACTGGCAAAGCTAGACAGCAGAGGTACGGCTTAAACTTTGAAATGTAGAACTACACAGGACTATTCCTTCGAATGCATTATGCCACCCATTTCAGAGATAAGCAAGCCAATTAATTTCCCCACTTGAACTCTAATGTTAATTTTCTCCAAAGAAATGCGAAGACTGCAGCAAACTGACATTGAGCAGTCACGACAAACACTGAAGAGCCATGCTCTTTGTCTTTTAGGATTCAACCCACTCCAAGCAGCCGCAATCATACAGTTGCTTTCCCCATATTACCCCTACCGTCATCCTTTCCCTGCTTCTCACACCCACCCCATTCACAAATGGCCACACACATCCCTCCCAGCCATTGTGTCCGCCCCAACTTTCCTCCTTTTGCAACACATGCTTCCCCGCCCCGCTTCTGCTCACTTTGCAGTCCTCCACACCCCCCCCCCCACCCTGGTCTCTCCGTTATACAGGCTGCCTGCCAGCTTGCCCCATACTAGCCCAGCTGCCCTCCCTGCCAGTCCCCAGGCGACTCTGCAGCCCTGTCCCAGGCATATCCTGCCCATTCACTATAAGGCTCTCTGGGAGTACAATAAAATAACAATATACAACAAAATACAAATGTAAAAATAGACTAAAATTGCATATATGGCAAGCAGCAGGAGCCCTGAGGTGGGCTGAGGGAAGAGGAGTTTTAACAGCCCCCTTCAACAGGCTGATCTTGTTGATCCTGTTTTCTAAAGCTCTGCTGTGTCATCTGCAGCATGATTTGGCAGGAGCATCGAGACATTTGGGTAGTCGTGCCAGGTGTGTGTGGTTCTCTTGGGAGCAGGCACCTAGAAAACACACAGAGAGAACCAGGAGTCTGTAGTACTTCTGCCTCTAAGGAGCCCAACTGGATGGGATTGGCCCCATGGAGGAAGAGGCCCTGGGGTCAGAAAGGTCCCTGTGCCCCCAATTCAGGCGCACTGAGTGGTGTAACAATCCTATGTTCAAGATATATGTGTGTATTTGTTGACAACATTTCTATACTGCTGCACATCCATACAGTTTCCAGAGAAGTGAACAATAAAAGATTGAAAAGATAAAGAGGATAAACTCCTATATTAAAACAGAATATTAATAAAAGTCTCTGTCTGCTCAAACAAAGAAATCTTCTTGGGATAAAGCTGCTTTCAGGAGGTGCCAAAAACATCATAATGTGGATACCTGCCCAACCTCCAGAGTTTCCACAGTGAAGGCTCTTCTCTGAGTGGACTCCAATAACGCCAGAGCACCAGAGCTTTATGTGGAACTACCAGAAGGAGGTCCTCCAAGAACCTCAGTGACCAGGCCGGTTGAGAAGGGACAAGGTGCTCCTTCAAGTATCCTAGTCCCAAGCCACTCAGGACTTTGTACACTAGTGCCAAAACCTTAAACTTGGCCCAGTAAATAGATAGCTAGATAAGTTTCCTTGGCAAAGAAGTCACACAATGAAAAGGGGGCAGCTCTTCACAATAGCTGAACTATGGCATCGTGCAGTTGGAAATTATGAGAAGGACCCATGGAAAAATGTTGTAGGGCTTCCTCCTCTCCTGACGATGGGTTGGGGAATGTCTGGCCTTCCTGATGTTGACTGGGTTTCAGCTCCATCCATGTCTGGCCACAGGTCACTTTGGATGGAGAGGAAGGGAGGAGTGGGGTCCAACAACATTTGGAAGGCTGCTCCCCACCACACTCCTAAGAGGCATCCCCCCATCCAGGGATCCGGCCAGCCTGGAATAGGAACCCAGTAGTGCTGCTCATGTCTTTTGGTGTGAGGCCTCTTTCACTCCATGGTCTATTCATTTATGGAGCTGGATTTCCTAGTATGAACATTTCAGAAGTGTGCCTTTGGGGAAATATGGATGAGCACTAACATACATTTGCAAAGAACAAAATTGTGTGAATGACTCAGAGAAAGCCAATCTTGTGTCACCCCTATGAAATATTGGGTGGAACTAAGAGTCGGGCTATAAGAAATCCAAATCAAAAAGAGTGAGAAAGCTGAAGAGGCAGGAGGTCTCTTGCTGACTTGGTTTAGGTAAAATCCCTACATGTTTTTGTTGGAGGGTAAATCCACATAACGAATTCAGGTATACACAATTGAATTGGCATTTTATTCCAGGGTTTTGAAGATTCTGTGCATGCAGCCAACTGAAGAGGACATTTTGGATTTTTTTGTTTGAGATGGACTCAAAAGGACATTTGGACTCAGTGACACTACGGCCAGATTTACTTGTATTGGTGATGGTGCTGGGGACTTGAGTTCACGGGTTGTAGTATTTTGTTGTTGTTGTTGTTCATGCTGTTTTGTTAGAAAATTGTTGATAAGAAGAGGTTCATTTTGTAAGTTATCTTGTGCTGCAATTTTCATTAGGAAACAAATAGCTCCATAGAATCTACCACTGTTTCACTTGCAGTATCCACAAGTCCAATTCACAGAAAACCATGCCCATTTCAATCTATGCTATTTACTGCAAGGAAGGGAGAATTCTTAACCTCATCACATACCTCCCACCCTGCTAATACTATTCCCTCTACAGGCCTCCCTTGCTCTCCATGTTCCTTCTTTCTTTGTCTCAACTAGTACTCGGCCAAAAAGTTCTTCCACATTTTCTTGACCACTCTCATTCAAATTGATCAAAATGAAATTGCTTCTAAAATGTAATTCTAAAAGAGAAGAATAAATCCTCATGGACTAGAGGTTCATGAGGTTCTACTATTCATCATACGTATGAGGTGGCTGAGGAATGTAAGGGGCAGTCCTGTCTTTCATTATAAGATAATCTTTCTGGCACCCTTCCCACACTCCAACAAAAGCCCAGGGGGAGGCATCGTGAGGAGGCAATTCCTCTCAAAAAGCTTTTCAGATCAGGAAGCAAAGGTGACCTGGAAGGCTGCAGAGCAATTGAGAGGTGCATAACAGAAAGACAAAGCACACACAGCGACCTTGACCACTACGTCGTGATTAAGTAAGCTCAGAAATGCTACCAAATTAATAAATGTATTTATAAATTATAAGATGCCCTGAGAATGAGATAGACAAATGGAAGCCTCTGTCAAGGGTGAAAACAATTTTCAAGAAACTGGAGGATGATTTTGACACAGCACTGCCTTCACCTCAAGCTGGACACCGTATTTGCATCTGCATTGTGGAGGATGCAAAATGGTGGCTTGGTTGCCAACACTTTTGTTGGCTGTGGACATTTCCAGCAGCAGCAGAAAACCCCTTAGAAATAAAGGAAGAAACTGTGCTAGAACCTCTGCAAGGGCCCTCACTGTGAGAGACTGTTGCAGAATTTCTCCTTCCCTCACCCCTATTTCTCTTACCACAAATAGACTGGGGAATGTTGAGATGCCATTTGCCCAAGGCTCCTGTCTGTTCCCAACCATAAAGTTAAATGATAAATTTGCATCATGTGCGCGACTTCCTGTTTTCTTAGACAGCATGTTTAGAGTCTCGCACCTCCCAGCATTCCCCAGTCAATATGATTGGCTGGGTAATGCTGGAAGTTGTAGGTCCTTTTCTCTGTTTAAGCATGTATAGGATTGTGCCCTTAGATTCTCTTTTTTTCCTCTCCCCTGCGGTGAACATAACACCACAAAACCAAGGGAGCAATCTATGATTTCAGAGCAGCTGATGGTGAGGAACAGCACCTTTTCCTATCCCATCCTCACCAAAAGATAGCAGCAAAATCAGGAGTGCCCTTCTTTGGAATTCAGTGAGAACTTGAATGCTCCTTCTCCAGACTATGGGGTGCATTGCTTTAGGATATTTAACACTATAGGTTCAAGTGTCATCAAACATTCCATAGGTCCTGGAGATGTACAGGTCCTTATCAGATCTTTACAAAAATCTTTTAAAAGCATATAGACCCTTTTGTTATGGATATATACATCTGTGCAAAGGTATGTACATCCATGTACCCAGGGAATCCCTTGAGTTTGTAGAAACTGCTACCTTATTTTTCTGTTTTGTTTCAAAAGTGAAAGGCATTGACCCAACTGAGTTTGCCACCAGAAGGAACAATTCAAAATCAAAATCCTAGTAATTTTGACAATTTGCCAGATTGAATTTCACAGATAGCATGTGTTATGGGCCACTGACCATAGATAAAATTTAGGTTGCAATCTTGTACCTGGAATTAAATCCTATTGAACAAGGCAGGAGACTATTGAATCCCATTGAACTTCTAAGGAGACATACAGATTGTGCTGTAAATTTAAATTTCTTTAATCAAATTAACAAATTAAAGTTCATCCCTATGAGCTACATTTTACACTATTATACTCTACTGCCCTGAATTTTGTTGTTTTTAGAGTCTGTAGACTTGAGACAATATTCTGGTGCTTTTAAAGACAGAATTCATATTAATTAAATGAAAGGATTTTTCTAAAGTGTTCATTTTAACTTTTTTATTTTTCTATTTTATGTAAACAGAATCAACAATGCATACCAATGAGTTCAAGGAGTTCAAGGAAGGCAACTTAGGTAGAGAAAGACCAGTAAAAGGAGCATGCACTACTGGGTATAAATGGGGCAAGTGACATAGCTGAAGCTGCCTCCAATGTTTTTAGACAATCAGAAAACAAAGAAAGCAAATCCATCAAATAACATCTTCAGCCAGCCTTGCCTGCTCTCTCATAAGTGTGTTTGTGGGTATGACACACACACACACAAATAACTTGTTTTTAATGTTCTGGTGCAAAAGGGATTTAATGCCATTTCTGCATCCATTAGGCAGGAGTTTTACATGTTCCATTGCAAAGAGGGAACATTTTCAACAGCCTTTTCTTAAATGGAAATGACAGGTTACTACAGCATAATGTTGTTAATCTTTTCCTAAAAGCTTGATGTTACTGCTTAGTAGTTTACTAATAAATCATAGAAAATATGTAATGTCATTTTCATTTAGACATAGACGAATGACTGTTCAGTTTGTACAAAGTTGTAAAACAGGTACTGTGATGGCATTTGGAAAGAGCAAAAAGAATTTCTGTCATATTGGCCCACTTTCTCCCCCAGGGCCATAGTCTATTACATGGTGAGAGATCTTAAAGCAATTCAATAATATGTCACCTAGATGCTGCTAACAGCAGGCTATCAATTATTTCAGGCAAGATATGTTAAGGATAGGGTTTTAATTTTGTTACATTCTTTTTTTAAGCCTTCCTTTTTATAATTTTATGTTGGTTCTTCTTTTGAGGGGCTGAAAATGTGTGGATATGCAGACTGACTTCCCAGATACTTATTCAGAAGCCAATCATGTGGGTTTCTGATTCAGAGAAGGCCTGAGAAGACTGCAATCATACTGCATAATTTAGAAAAGGAGCAGCTATGTCTCTCTCTCTCTCTTTCGTGTGTGCATACACACAAACACACATGGCCCATGGCCCAGCAGACACATTAGAATAAGAATTCCTCAAATTGGAGTGGGTCCAAGTTCAGATGGGCAGATTTGTGGCCAGCCCCTGATGCTTGCACACTTTTGTACACTAATTGCTAAAGAAGCAAGGGCAGGAACCATGGAAGGGGAGGGGAGCAGGAGGGGAAGGGAAGGAAGATCCTTCCCTGTGCCAGATGCACTGCAGATCACTACCTCCATTCTCTTGCCCCATTTGTTTAATCAAAGCTGGGTGGATGGTCTTATGTTGTAGCCCCCCACCCACACACTTCATACATGACAAGCACATGAAGCCTCGTGTAGGCCTGTGTGAAGTCTGGGCCTGATCGTTTGCCAACATTACAGGTCTCATTCTCCCCACTTTTCTTCCTGGAGCTTATCTACAAAACAAGTTGAGCACCTTTAAAAGTGCAGCACTGAATTTAAAATGTATTTTCCTTGTCTCTGCCATCTACAGCCTGCCTGCTCTGAACAATATTTATTTATTTAATTAGTTTAACACCCCCACCAGTAGCTGATGCTCTCTGAGTGGGGAGCAATGATAATCTCAGTAGACCTCATGAAGTCCCTTCACACAATTGTCTGTTATTACCAACATTTCTCAATGCTGTTTATAAACCTGTTTCATCATCTTTCTGGAAATCCTCATACGCATCCACACATAATTTACATGTATATCCACACCTGCTCTTACCCATGTTGGTATGACTGAGGTCAGTTCTTGAACAAGAGAAAATTCTTCAATCAGCCTTCTCCAACCTTGTGCATTCCAGACATGTTTGGACTGCAACACCCAGAATTCCCAGTCAATGGCCCTGTTGGATGGGAATTCTGGGAGTTGCAGTCCAAATGCCTCTGAAGACCACCAGGTTTGGGGAAACTGTCTTAAATGAAAGCATATATAAAACCCACCTGTGTTTTTCCATCATTTCTTCCAGGAATCTGTTAAGCAGAAAAGGCAGAATAGCTCCCCAGTATCTGTTGACTGGTAATGCTAGGAGTCATCTGTGCAGGTGCGCCATGTCCTTTGCATAGAAGTGTCACAAGAAGCTAGGGTTCACGGTGGTCGACAAATACACCCTACGCATAAACCTCAAAAGGCACTCCTACTCATCATGTACACAAGGATGGCTGACCCCTGTGTAATCTAGGGAAGAAACAGCTCCCAAATACCAAGAGAGGCAAAGATGGGGCAGCAGAAACTAGTTGGACCCAGACTAGGTGGGAGCATGAACCTGCCACTAGAACAATGGGCAGAGCAGAGGGAGGGGGAATAGCTTGTCTAACCAGCAGTATTAACGTGAGAAACCTGTGCTGTTTGCGGTGTGCTGCACAATAACATCATTTGTGTCTGAATAGCCCTGGGATAAAGCTGCGCCCTTCTGAAGAAATGTTTGTTACGGGTCAGGCACAGCATTCAAACTCAGCACCTTACGAGGCCTCCCAGATTTGGGTAACAACTGGGATGAGCGACACTACGGGGCTACCCATATCAGGAGACCGGGGGGGCCTAGGCCCTCAGTGGAGCAGACTGCAGATCTGGCCATGTAATGGGGCAGGGGGAAGTTCTGCTGCAGAGCCAGGTTGAATGGGTCCCAGAAAGCAAGAGGTGGGCATTTCTTAGGGGCAAGGGTTGCAATGCACTGCTGCTGAGCCTCCTTGGGTGAGGCTCAGGAGGCCCCAGTAACAGGCCTT
Source organism: Varanus komodoensis (assembly GCF_004798865.1). Lineage (NCBI taxonomy): Eukaryota > Metazoa > Chordata > Lepidosauria > Squamata > Varanidae > Varanus > Varanus komodoensis. Next base: position 5,624,274 of record NW_025335627.1, on the reverse strand, counting down.
TGCTAGTTGAAGCTCCTGTATCTCATGCCCTGACCTTGACTCATGTTTGGATCTCCCTGTTTCTCCTGATGCTTCTTTTTTGGAACTCTGATGATACTTGACTGATGTCCTGTGTTTGATCTTGGCTACCTCTCTAATCTCTCTCTGAAATATCTATGTTTGCCTGGTAAACTGTGCTTCACTATTGGCTTGCTTTTCCTCTCTCTTGCCATTAGCTTTGTGTTTGCATCACAAAGAGCCAAACTTAGTTGAGGCAGGACAGGTCAATGCCTATATAGTTCTAGTTCCAAACCAGAAGCTTTGAGAGTTCTTCTTTTCCTTTTTTTGCTTGCAAGGGCTTTGGTAAAGTATCAGCAGTTCCTTCTTCTCAGGGTTCTCATAGAGTATCTTGAGAACAGATGCCATCTGTGTCATGCAGAGTTTTGTTTCCATCAATAGTGTTGACATATGTACCATATCCCAGGGAACTCCCGTTATTAGCTGTGGTGATAATTCCATTCCCTCTGGGGTTGCCCACTGCTCACCAAGTTAATTCAGTCCCTATTTTTTCAGCTGCTGAGATCATACCCAGCATGTTTAAGAATATCCAGGGTCTTCCTATTTCCAGTGACACTCTTCATTGTCATACTGTAAGGGATTTGACACCCTGACCGATCTGAGGTCTATTTGTCTAACTGCAAAAGGCAAACCACCAACAAGATTTCTAAAAAAAGCCCCAAAAGCTCTTTACTGCACTGCTAAAAAGCTCTTTACTGCACAACAATAGAGAGCAGTCTGCTCCCCCTTCATAAGAGACCAGCACCAGCCATTAACAATCCAAGTGTTTTTATATCTTTAGGAGCAAACTCAGTCACTGGTCATTTTGGCCTGTCCCCATCTGTACATTGATCCTGCCTTCTGTGCATTGTAAGTTAGAGAAAGTCGACCACATTATACATCTATCTGAATAGCAGACAACTGAGTGGAAACTGTGGTGCCAGCAATTGTCTTTTCAGTGCATGCCCTTTTTCTCGTGCTAGCACAGCGTTATCACAACTAAGGATGCTGTTTCAGCCAAACATTTTCTGTTAAATAAGTGTTATCTCATACACAACATGTAATTGTGATTTATCTGTCTATCATATCTATCAGTACCAATAAGAGATTGTTTTGGTGGCCTCACTTGCCTGTGTCTTAGGATGCACACCACATCTTGGTGTAACTGTGTCTCCAGGTTGCACCTGTGAATGATATTGCTGCTCCAACAACCTTGCTGCTAGAAGTTTCTGACTGTGGGCAACTGGTGATTATGCAGGCTGTTTTCCACAGGAAGCCAAGAACATCAACATATTTCTTATTTTTATATGATACAAATTATTTCCTCACCTCAGTAATACTGACTGGCACCATTTCATAGTTATCACCTTCCTATACTTAAAGATATCAGACCAAACTGCTTCATGTGACATCCACCCCAACTCAGACCATTCAGTAATGACTTTATTTACATGGGAGGTACTAGGGCATTGGCTCTTGAACTATTACCTTGTGGCTCTGCTTCTATGGCAATAACTGTTTCCATGTTTTGGTTGATTCTCCCCCAATCCCTGGCCCCTGGCATGCTGGGAAATGTAGTGTTTCCAGATGCTTCTAGCATCTCTAGTCACAGAACACTTTGAGCAACACAGCTTTGCAATGATCAGTCAGGAAGGGTACATGAATGTAGCAGCATTCTGAAGATTACACTTGGTTGGCCAGCGCAAGAGCACCAATCTTTTCTTTCCTTTTTAGTGGGATTTAGCAATTATTATGGCATATGCCTAATTTGCCGATTTATAACTGAGACCATGAGGATGTGTGTGTATAATAATGAAATATATGAAGCATCACGGTATATAACTATACTGTCTAATCTACTGGAGAATCTGTTGTCTGAAGTGAGTATTTCAGCATTATAGAAGGAATGCTGAGACACCCCACTATGTTCATTGGAACAGCACCTTTCTTACATTATTTATTTTTGCTCCCTTGAGGACTACTTGATCCCATGACTGATTGATCCAAAACATTTTCTCAGAAGAAGAAAACAGGTTGCAAAACTGTGTGTGAAAGAAAGCTTATTTTAACCTCCTTCCCATCTTCCTTCTGCACTTGAGACACTCAAGATGGTTCTTGATGCCAAGTACCTTGACTACCTCATCACCATCTCTCTTTGCGTAATACTAAGCAATATGGCTGCTGCTCCTGAACTGTCACAGCACTCACCAAGAACCACTTCTGGGTCAGGACCCAGATCTTTTCTAATCTGGTTTGCTACAACTGAGGATACACCATCCATTTCTTCTGCCTGGTTGTTTATTGTTTGGCTAAAGTGGTTCCTCTGTGACCCCACTATTGTACACATTGTGCTCATACTTTCTCTCCTCACTCATGACTCTTCTTAAACTGTATTTCTGAAAAAATAATAGCATCAAAATATTTTTTTCTATATGATAAATACATCAAGGGTTCGAGCAACAACCAGATGTAGTATTTTCAAGGGATCCTACAGAACAATAGCCATGGAATATGTTCCAATTGGATCTTTTCATTTAAAAGCTTGGAAATTTGAACTACAGAAGTTGGTTCATACAATGTTTCCTGTGCTGGGTGTCATATAAAGTGTTGCTTAGGCAACCAAACCCATTTTTTTGCAGAGTTCCTCTTATCCAGTGTTACATTCCACAAAGTTCTGAGTTTGGATGCAGGCTGACTTACACAGGCGATGCTCAGTGTTAGGTGGGCCTTTGCCTGCCTTAGCTGTTTGTGGAGAAAGCCTTTCGTTACGTATCACAACCAAGCCCTGAAATGTGCAGGTATCAGGCTTCTCTGTGGGATGACTTTAAAACAAGTCTGGGAACTGGATTGTGAATGGGATGGCCAGGTGTCTGACTGGAGCCAAATGCCAGGCACATTGCTGAAACAGATGCATTGGCTCCCAGTTTGTCCCCAGGTTCAGCTTAGAGCAGTGGTTTAAAGTTCTGTCTCATAGGAGACCTGGGCGCCCCAGGACTGCTTTCTTCACTGTGGGCCTGCCTAGTTATTGATATCTTCACACCTTGTGTGTCTTGCCGGGATGAAAAGTAGTGTCTTTTTGGTGGTTGCCCCTTCGCTCTGGCACTCCCTGCTGAGGGAGGCCTGTCTCACCGCCTTGTTAATGGCCCTCTGCTTCAGCATTCAGAACGGCCTTTAAGGAACAGATTTGGTCATTAGAGGCTTGGCTGTATCCCATCCAGTTTTTTCTCTTTGCTTCTCGGCAACTTTTGGCTGAGCTGAATGCCTGTTTAAGGAAATGTTATAATCTCCCTAGTACAATAACTTGCTTGATATTTTTCCAATCAAAGGCTTTTTATTTACTCTTCAGTTTTTTCCCTCCTTTTACCCTTAGTGATTTTTAAAAGAAATTATTATTTTATTGTATGCTATATTGCTTGTATTGATAGTGATGTTAAACTTTTAAAATAGCGGTGGAATTTAAAAGTAAAGAGTTTAAAGGCGTAAACCTGTGCATGTTTAGACAGAAAAAAGGCCCACAAGTCCTGGCATGTTTGGCTAAGCTGAAGGACTTTTTGTGTCTAAACTTGCATGAGCTGCACTCAGTCTGAGGAGTCGTAAGGGCCGGATGTCCAGGTGCTTTGGAATTTCAGTATGTCTTTAATTTTATTAAAACAGGAATGTGGTAAAGTACACGCAAACACCACTGTGGTGAGCAAAGCATTAATATTTGGAGCAAGGCCCTAGCAGGGGCCAAAGCAGGAAGGACTTTGGGGTCCATGTGTGATGATATTAGGAGGATTGGTTTCTTTAGCTTGAGATTCTGGAGCTCAGTTGTGCTTTTGTCCAAAATTAAAATGGCTTGTTTCTTTAGAGAAACCTTGAAAGCTCTATTAGGATAAGGGGTACTCTGCTCTGGATTTTCCCCAGAAGCATGAAAATAAAGTGCAATCTAACTTGCATTTGCTGATCCTTTCATTTATTGAAATCCAAAGACACACTTAGGCTCACGTGAGTCAATGAGATGTGAGCTGCCTAAATTCTGGCACTTTGTCTGGTAATCAGACTGTCAGCGGCCTGTGAAAAATGTTGCTACACCATATAATCTAGATTTTTACTGAGGTGTTATTGTGTGACACCCAGAATTAATGTAGTAAGTATTTTTCAATGTTCAATAGATGGCAGTAGAGAGAAAAGGCTTAGAATAGTTTCAGAAAATCAGCTGCTGATTTTTTTCTAACCCTTTTTGGCTGTTTCATACTCTGCAGTGTACCTCCTTAGAAAAGTAAGCTTGGAAGAAATGCAGCTAGATTTCACAGGTTCCTAGAATTTTATTTCATGAAAGCACTTGTGCAAAAAAGCAGCATTTTTTCTTAAATATAAGTACTGGGTCAACAGCAGAAAGAGAGGAAGAGAGGGGGAGAGAGATAGTAAAATGCATTGACAGAGGAGGAAAGGGGTGTTTGCAATAACTGAGAAGGTATCCTTAGGAGTGTATTGTGCTTTTTCATGGTGTTAACGCTATGACAATGTTCAACCTGGTACTTTCAGATGCTTTGGTGGTGAAGCTGGGTAATATCAAACTCTGGGCTGATCCTTTTCAGAGCATCTCCCATGTTTTACAGTGTACACCACTCTTTCTTTTTCCAAGTCCCAACTCAAAGCTGATGTCATCTCTCAAACCTGTGATCCCTTAGTGTTCATCTCCAACTAGACCCCAAGTATATAGAATTGATTATAGGTGACCTAGCATTGCTGGCATTTTCAGAGATCATTTGATTTTTTTTTCTTTCTAGAAAAAAGGCCACATAGCCAGATTTACTCTGAATTTCTCCAACCTTTTTTGTGGTGTGTGGAATATTCTCCACTGTCCTCCCCAGCCCCATGCCTTAGAATGGCATCAGTCCAGGGCATGATGGGAGGTGTGAAATGGTAGCCAGGCTGTCAACGCAGTTGCTGCAATTGCCACTTGGAACCACAGCCAGATGGCAAGAAAGGAACCCAGAGGGTGGGGGATAAAGAAGCTGCCCTGCCATCACTGCTAATGGTATGCCCCAAGTCCCCAGTCTGATTGCTGGGGATTTCTGTTTCCTCTGGAGAAATTCGGTGATACAGTCCCCTCTTCTTGAACAGTTTTTATCTCCCATAAGTCCCTTGTTTGTATGTTGCCTTTCTCCTTTTCTTAGTCTTCCAACTGGCTTCCAAAGGAGTTTGTGGCAGGAACTTAGTTGGTTACACTGCAAGCTTATGGCTGTCTTGAACATTGGAAGTGGAATGGTGCATGAGAAGTATATAAATATATTTAAATATTGCATATTGGAAGAGTGCAGATTAGACGTTTTCTTATCTAATAAAATACTGATAAATCTGATTTAAGTGCATTTCTGTTTCATGTGTGTGGTGTGTGTGGGTGTGGGTGTGTGTTTTAAAGAGAGGAACTAAACCCATCTCCAACACTCCTTGGCAAGTTCTACCAAACCAATGAAAATAGCAAGACAGAAAGGGATTGTATGCATCACAGAGTCTAACTTCTGAAATGGAAAGAAAGGTGAGGTAGGCATTTATGGGATTATGGGGCAGTGGTGGAAATCTTCACTTTTCATGGGTTCAGTGAAGGGTGGGAGATGTTAAAAGATTAACATCTTTTAACATCTTCCTGCCATGGCAATTTTTTTACTCTCAGAAATTTGGGAGTGAAAATGGAAGCTTGGAAGAAAACTTTCATGCCGTCTTCCTTGCTTTTCTCGTGTTCTGCGTGTTGGTAGCTTCGGCTTTTCCTGATCTGCGCTTGGGTGCCGTTAAAATGCAGTAATATGCCACACAGGGATTGCTTCATGAGCTGATCCCAGCAAATCAGGAATCACACGATCAGGTAACCAAGCATACCATTGAAATATGCTTGATATTGGCATATGTGCCTCTGGCCAGATATCTGTGGTGGGAAGGCTTGGAAAATAGCTCTTCCAGGGCCTTACAAAACTTGGTCGAAAAGCTGCTGCTGGGCAAGATTAACCATGGTGACAAAGGAAGGCTATAGTTTGACGATAATGCAGCAGTGGAGTATTTGTTTGTTTGTTTGTTTATTAGTATTATATCCCACTTTCATCTTATAATGAATTCAAAGTGGCTTCCATCTTTCTCCTCCTCCTGCTCTCAGTCTTATCCCCACAACAACAACCCTGTGAGGTAAGTTGGGCTGAGAGTTTGTGACTGGCCCAATGTCACCTATTTGGCTCCATGACCAAGCTGGGACTAGAACCCGGATCGTCTGAGTCCCAGTCCCATGCTCTCAACCACTACACCACACTGAATGTCAGCTTTGCTGCACTAGCCTAATAAATCTAATGAATAAATCCATGCTTATATCACCTTGGAGCCCATAGCTTTATTTTATGGAAGACTTAACATTCGTTAAAATTTATTTTCCCTCTCTTTTTATTTCCCTAGACCCCGACTCACTTTTTGGAAGTTAGCCTCACCCAAGGTCTATGGTAATTGCCATGGCGGACAAGGCAGAAGCATTGTTACCTTAGCAGCACATGCTGCGCTCTTGAATGCCCCACTACACAGTTCTGAATTTTCCTTAGGGTGTGCCTGGATGTCGTTCTCTTTGACTGTGCATGCATGCATGTTGTGCTGGGAACAGAAGAGATGCTCCCGGTGTCCAGTAGCTCAGGAGCCAGCTACTGGTCTCGGCCCAGACCTGTTTCAGCAAAAAGCTGGGGCAGACCAGTCCATTGGTGTATCAGGCAGGAGCATGAACTCCAGTTGGCTCAAGGGCCACAGCTGAACCACCTGAAACCACGCTTGGGCCACACCAAGTCCTCTTTTTGGTGCTGTGGCAGAGTGCTGGCCTGTGATTCGCTGTGGTATATGAACCCGGGTGACATAGGGCTGGGAATCTTCGCCTGGGACTGGGGAGGAGCAGGTTCTACTCTCCACTCAGCCCTGAATGGCACTGGGTGTCCTGGGCACCATGTCAGGTCAGACTCCCTCACAGGGCAGGTTTCTGGCCTTCAAAAACTGCTAGGAGAGAGGAGAGATTAAATGGTCCTCATGGTCCATGGATGTGGCACTTTTGCACTTACATGCTTATTGATTTAAGCTGTCATTTCTAGCCCAGAGTTTGCAAATCTGGTAAGAAAACCCTCACCTGCTTATAATATTTCTCCACTTAGAAACGTTCCTAAGGTTTATTGCCACATCAAATCCCTTAAAAAATAAAATAAGGAAATGTTAAAATTAAGAACTAATGTTCACATGAAAGAATCTTTTTTTACTATTTCCTTCAGCAAACCAACAAATGTTGAACAGTTGAAATGACTTTGAAACAGCAATAAATTATTTCACGCATACATGCCAAATATTAAAACCAGAAGGTTGCTCCAATATGAAGTCATTGGGACTAAAAGACAGGATTGCCTTTGTTAATTATCTGCTTGTTTATTAGTTTAGCCTCACTAAAGAATTGCAGATACCCAGGGGTTAAGCATTTCAGTGCTATTTACAGAACGTAGCCATCCGTTTTTACTGTCTAGTTTATGAAAAGGAAAAAAAAGTCAATGGTATCATTGGTTCTTTAGTAATAAAATTCTCACTTCACTGATTTCACTGACTTTCTCAATGGGCTTCATGTCCCTGGAGAGGTTTTTCTTGCTGCAGCACAGCTAACCACACAAGGGGTACCTGTACAGGTGTGCAGCAGGGAAATTGCTGTTTTGGAGATCAGGTAAGCAAAGAAGGGCTGTGCTAGATAGCTGGGTTGGCTGTTGCTTGCCAGAAAATATATGCCTGGACATTTTTTTCCGAATGCAAGTTGACTTTTTCTTATGGCTGGGATCCAGCACGTCTTGTACAGCCTTTTGTGAAAGCGGCAACATGGCCTGCCTCATTTTAGACACCCCTGGTCTAGCATGTTCCTCCTCAGGATTGATGCTCACATCCCAGCAAACACTGGGGGAGGCCACTTGGAAGCCAACCCCTCCCTGTGAGGAAGTGTGTGCTGGGTTTTTAGGACACAGCTGCTGGACTTGATGGCGAAACTATTTAAAAATTTCTAAGTCACCATTTAAAAAATGGTAGGGTGACTTAATAGGAAATGCAAATGGCAGATATTGATGGTAAATAATCTAGAATTTGAAAAAAATAAAAAGTAAGCATAGGAAAGATCCACAAAGGCACAAGTAAGTTGTTCCTCGGTATCTACAAGTAAGTCCACATGGAAGTTGGGGTAACTGGGAAAGAAATTAATTGTCGAGATGACCTGGATGGTATCCAAAGAGCATGTGCTGAGAGAAAGCCCAGTCATGTAAGCCAAAGAGGTATGTAAGGAATCAAAGGCACAGTCTTGTGGCCGCTGGCTGGCTGGCTGGCTGGCCATGGGAAAAGGCAGAGTCCCCACTGCAACCTCAGAAAAGCAGGGACTCTACCTTTGTGGCCACCCCAGGCCCTCTCTTCAGGCACAGTTCTCTCTGCACCTGCAAAGGCCCAGAAGTTGGAGGCCATCTTCAAGAAAGGTACTGGGGTGGGGGTCGTGCAGGGGAGGGCCAAGGCACCGCCAGCCTCTCCCAAGTTCAGGGACAGGGAGAAAACACTTAGATATCCAAAATCGCCTGTCTAAACGCTTTTGAGGGCAAGGAGAGAACAGCGGCTCTGCACTCCTGTGCTGGATTGGATGCCCGTAACCTTTTGAGTTTGGGCAGCTAGATAGGACTGTCCCCTAAGAGGCCTGAGGCTGTATGATTCCAGGTCAAAGGGGTACTTAAAGCATCCACTTTTCAATTAATGTGCCAAAAAAAAGTGTAACATGCACTTAAATGAAATCTTGAAATACAGATGTCTAAAACAGCCTTAAAGACTTGGGTTTAACTAGGAGATTGTGGGTACTGGGTTATCTTCTAAAAGGTAACATAAGAATTGATTCTAACCTAAAAGGTTTATGTGTCAGTGTTTACATTTTAATTTTTTCAGGAATTTTTATAACAATAAGATAATTAAGACTGTGAGCTGTAATTTATGGCACAGTAGATAATAATGATGAAACGGATTATCTGGACCCATTTCAGTCTGGCTTTAGACATGATTATGGTACTGAATCTACCTTGGTCACCCTGTACAATGACCTGTGCAGGGAGAGGGACAGGGGGAGTGTGTACCTGTTGGTTCTCCTGGACCTCTCAGTGGTTTCTGATAACATTGACCGTGGTATCCTTCTGGATAGCCTGGCTGGGTTGGGAGTTGGAGGCTCTGCATGGCAGTGGTTCTGCTCCTATCTGGCCAGTTGATTCCAGAAGGTGCTGCTGGGGGACTATAGCAATGCGCCATGGCAGCTATGCCATGGAGTACTGCAGGGCTCTATCTTGTCCCCCATGCTCTTTAACATCTACATGAAACCGCTGGGAGAGGCCATCAGGAGGTTTGGGCTGCGGACTCTTCAGTATGCTGATGACACCCAGCTCTACCTCTCTTTTACATCTAATCTGGGTGAGGCAGGGGCTGTCCTGAACCGGTGCCTGGCTGAGGTAATGGGCTGTATGAGGGCCAATAAACTGAGACTCAATCCAGATAAGATGGAGATCCTTTTGGTGGGCGGTCCAGGTTTTCATGTAAGTGATTTCGGTTCTGTCCTGGACGGGGTTGCACTCCCTCTAAAGGACAGGGTTCGCAGCCTAGGAGTGCTCTTCAACCCAGAGCTGTCCCTGGAGGCCCAGGTGATGGCTATGGTGAGGAGCACCTTCCTTTAGCTAGGGCTGATCCAACAGCTGTGTCCTTTACCTGGAGAAGCACTGCCTAGCGATGGTGACACATTGTCTGGTAACTTCCTGGTTGGATTACTGTAACACACTCTATGTGGGGCTGCCCTTGAAAACAGTTTGAATACTTCAATTGGTACAAAATAGAGCTGCCAGGTTGCTGACGGGGGCCAGTCATTGTTCTCATATAATGCCGGTCCTCTACCAGCTTCATTGGCTCCCAAATTGAAGTCTGAGCCCAATTCAAGGTGCTGGTACAAACCTATAAAGCCCTAAACAGCTTGGGACCAGGATACCTGAAGGAGTGCCTCTTCTCTTACATGCCCTCATGTCCCTTAAGATCAGCAGGGGAGGCCTTGCTCCGGGAACCCTCTTTGAAGGAGGTATGGAGTGTATCTACTCAGAGGAGGGCCTTCTCTGCAGTGGCACCCAGACTATGGAATATTCTCCCCAGAGAGGTCCGCCTGGCACCAACTCTATTCATTTTGGTGCCAGGTGAAGACCTTTTTATTTACCCATCATTTAAATAACTAAATTAATAATTTTAACAAATCAATTATATTTTATACAGTCACATTTTCTTTCTCTTTCTCTTTCTTTCCTTCCTTTCTCTCTTTATTTTTGAATTGTTATTGTTGGTTCTAAAATTGCTTTTATTGGATGTTTTAACTGTGTTTTATATTACTGATTGATTTTTATAAGCTGTCCTGAGGCTTGGGCAAAGGACAGGTTAGAAATGTCTTAAATAAATAATAGCTGTAAGGTAATTTCTTTATGAAGGGATAAATAGGTGCTAATTTTAGAATGTGGGAGCTTCTTATTAGATGCCCACCAGGCTGGTGTACTTGTCAGTAGAATATCCTCTTCAATATAGAATGGGATACTTGGTACTTAGAATGACCTCTCTCCTTTTTAAGATGTTAGAAACATATAAACAGAGCAAGTCAGAAGGGGTCTCCTGGGCCATCTAGTCCGACCTCCGGCACCAGCCAGCTCCGCTCACGACATGCCCACCATGTGAACGTCCAGCCTGTCCTTGAACACCTGCACCGATGGGGCCTCATTGACCTCTCGTGGAAGACCGTTCCACACCCTCGGGGTCCTAACTGTCAGGAAGTGCTTCCTGGCATCCAAATGGAGCCTTGGCTCCCTGTGCTTTGCTCCGTTGGAGCGCGTCCTGCCTTACTCTGCAGAGGAGAACAGTCACTACCCATCTCTGTGTGACATCCCCTCACATACCTGTTGTCGCCAACATATTCCCTCTGAGTCTCCTCTTCTCCAGGCTGAAGAGACCCAATTCCTTCAGTCTTGCCTTATACCCCATCTCCTGCAAACCGGCCACCAACCCTGTGGCCCTCTGCTGCACTGACTCTAACCTGGCTATATCCTTTCTGTAATGAGGGGCCCAAAACTGAACACAATACTTCAGTTGCAGGCACACCAGAATCGTGTAGAGTGGCAGTAATACCTCTCTCGATCTGGAAGCCACACTTCTGGCTATGCGACCAAGGGTGGCGTTCACCCTCTTGACCACTGCATCACACTGCTGACTCATGTTTAGCCTGCAGTCAACCAGTACCCCGAGGTCCCTTTCACAAGTGCTGCTCTCCAGCCACTTACCACCTAACCTATACTTATGACAGCTATTCCTATGCCCCAAGTGCAAGACCTTGCACTTATCCACATTGAACTCCATCCTGTTGTCTCCTGCCTACTTCCGTAGTCTGTCCAGATCCTTTTGGATCTGGAGTACCTGCTCCTCAGTTGTGGCCACTGCTCCAGTTTTAGTGTTGTCTGCGAATTTGATCAGCAGATGGTTCACCCCTTCTTCCATGTCATTAATGAAAAGCTTAAACAGGATCGGCCCCAGGACAGAGCCCTGGGGGACCCCTCTTGTCACTGGCCGCCATTCCAATGATTCCCCACTAATGGTTACCTTCTACTTTCGGTCAGTCAACCATGCGCTAATCCACCGGACAGTGCTTTGGTTTATCCCAAAACTCCTCAGTTTCTCCTCCAGGATATCATGGGGCACTTTGTCAAAGGCCTTGCTGAAATCCAGGTATACCACATCCACTGCATCCCCTCCATCTGGCCATCTCAAAACCTTGTCATAGAATTCCACAAGGTTTGCCTGGCAGGACCTGTTTTGCAGAAGCCGTGTTGTGTGGCTGTCAGCCTCCCTTCCCTATCTAGCATCACTAGATCTCTCTATATTATGAAAATTTCCATTGTTTTTCCTACAATGGACGTAAGGCTAACAGGTCTATAATTCCCCATGTCCCTTCTACTACCCTTTCTGAAAATTGGGACCACTGATGCCACCCGCCAGTCCTCTGGAACTTCGCCTGTTCTCCACGAGGCCTCAAAAATGGAGGCCAGCAGGCGTGAGAGAACCCCTGCCAACTCTCTAAGTACTCAGGTGCAACCCGTCAGGGCCTGGTGCCTTTGTAATGTCCAATGCCCTGAGGAGCCCCTTGGCTTCAAGGGGGGTGACTGTAATCTGTGCCCCTAAGTCCCCAGCCTCATCTAATCTCCTATGCGGATATCCCCCGTCCTGCTTTGGGGAGAACACAGAGGCAAAATAGTCATTTAGCATCTGTGCCTGTTCCCTCATATCATCATTGGATTTCTTTCCTCCTTATTTAGTGGTCTCACTACTTGTCTCCCCTTCCTCTTCCTATTTACATGCTGAAAGAAGCCCTTTTTATTGCTCTTGATATTCTTGGCAAGTCTCAGCTCGTAATCAGCCTTAGCCTTGTGAAGAATCCTTCTGCAACAGGCCTCCTCCTCCCGGTATACCCTTTTGTCTATTTGCCCCAGTACCCATTACTTACGGAGGTTCCTCTTTCATCTAATCCCTCTAACTACCTCCTTTTGCATCCATGGTGGCACTCTCCTCCGCCTCCCCACCTTACTGACTAGAGGTATCGTCAAGGCTTGCCCCTCCAAACCCTCCCCTTTGAGTGCTATCCACCCCTCCTCAACTCGCTTACCTTCCAGTAACCTATCCCAGGAGACTTTCCCCAGTCTGGCCTTCAGTTGGCCAAAGTTGGCCCTCTTGAAGTCCCAGCTTCTAGTGCTCGACCTGCTGCACGTTCCCAGTCCCCTGATCTCAAAGCGAAGGATGGAGTGATCACTCGCATCCAGAGCTCCCCTAATCTGTACTTCATCTATCAGCTTCTCCCTATTGGTCAAGACCAAGTCAAGGTTGTTTCCCCCCCTCATTGCCTCTCGGACCCTCTGTGTGAAAAACCCTCCATCTATAGCTTCTAGGAAGCAATGTGACCTGGCTGTCACCACCGAGGGAGTCTCCCAAGTAATATCCAGGAGATTGAAATCTCCCATAATTACTGTCTCTCCCCGGAGATATCCTTAGAATCTGGCCTGTCAGGACATCATCCAGGGTCTCAAGTTGACCTGGAGGGTGATAACATACCCCCACTGTCAGGTCTCTTTCCCTGTCAAAACCCCTAAGTTTCACCCAGACTGCCTCTACCGAATCCCCATCTGTGCTGCATTCTATCTTACTGCATCTTATCCCTTCCCTGACGTATAAAGCCACACCCCCACCTCTTGTTCCCTTCCTGTCCTTTCTAAAAAGGTGATACCCTTCTATGTTCACATTCCAGACTTGCCTTTCATCTCACCAAGTTTCTGTGATTCCCAGAAACTTCAGCCTAGATATCTAAGATTCTATTTCTATTGTCTAACATTCTATTTCCTGTTATGAAGCTCTAGGAATCTTTCGTAAAGCACCAACACACATTCTTATGCTGTTTTATGCAAATTACATTTTGGTATGATGCGACAAGTGTATATTTTAATAAAAACGGATCAAAAGATTTTCCCTTATTAATTCTTAGCACCAAACCAAAATTGAACCATTTCAAGCAATTTTCCATGTATGCGTTGTTCGAACCTGTGAGCAGGTACGTGGCAACCCAAGGCTGCCTGGATGATAGCACTATAGTCTGAAAACACCCATCAAAGGTCAATTTGGTAATAAGAGCCACCTGCCCTGTACATCGCCTGCATCCCACACTCTTTGTTGCAGCTGGTGACAGGCGAAAAAAGGATGCTTCAGATCGTCAGTTGTGATGAGCACCTGTGCAGGGCTGGCCCAAAACATATGGCTGCCTGAAGCAAAGGACAAGATGGCATCCCCTCCCGGTCTAAGTATACTGCTCTGGCTGGTGAATTCTTCATCAACGCCAGTGTCCGGAATAAAAGAGGCAGCTGTTTTTGGCATGTGTTCCAGGGTCAGGATGACACTGTCTCTTTGGATAAGAGGGCTGAGGCCTGGGAAACAGGGTCTCCAGGGTGGTGGGCACAAGAACTTAGCCCAAGGCCACCATCGCCAGGTGTTCAGGCAGGCCTTGAGATCAGTCAGGGTCAGCAAGTGCTGGGAGGGGGCCTGGGACAGGAGCCACAGGAGCCTGGCACGATGCTTGGCCCTTTGACCTGGCACTGGGTGAGATGGACTAGCCAGCTAGAAGAGCTGCGTGCAGCTGGGAGGCTGGCCTGTCTCCAGAAGGGCACTCGCAGAGGGTTGGGGTGCAGGGTTACTCAGAAGGGGGGGTTCTCAGAAATAGCTTCTAGGAACCACTCTGTGTTTGCTCAGAGAGTCTTTCTTCACTGGCTATCATTTGCTGGATGCACATTTGAAATAGAGAGGTTTTGCCGAAGAACAGTCTGTTGCTCTGAAAGGGAGAAGAGGGAAACCTCGCTCCCGACAGCTGGGATGGGACCGTGTATTCCCCTGTACCCGAAGGTGTGAGGCTAGCTTGGGGCATACGGGCCAGGCTGCACGGCACAAAGCTTTGCTGCTGCCTCCCAGCATCTCCCGCCTGAGACAAAAGCCTCTCTGCCTAAGGGTAGGACCAGCTCTGCAACTCTAGCCATTCCCGCCTGCTCCTGCTTAACTCTGCTTCCTCACTGCTTTCATCCCATGTTCTCTTTCATCTTGTTGGAAGTGTGCACAGCACAATGGCACCAAAGGGCAGCTGGGGTTGTGTTTTGATGCCAGTGCTCTCTCAAAAGCTTCTCCCATGGTAGGCACAAGGTACCAAATAAGAAAGATGGAAATAAGTGACCACAGACCACAACTGGTGCAAAATAGGGATGCATACAATAAAATCCTGGACTTGCCAATTAAAGTGATTTAAACCTGTTGGTTATCTGAAGAAGCAGCAAGACCAGCAGGACACGAATGGCAGCTGGCACTTTAAACTGATGGGTTAACTTAGCGTATTAGTAAAGTGATAGAAACCTATTTGCATAGGCATTGTGTTACACGGAGTATTGAAGAATCCTAGCCCAATCTTGCCACCAAATTGCAAGAGTAGCATGCAGTATGATGTACTATTTATCTTCATTAGAGAGGAGACACCTAGTAATTATTCTTTCTCAGATGTTTCCTCTGAGAGTGAAGAAACCTTCCAACTAGAGAGAAATATCACAAAAACCAAAACAAGGTGTATCTTTTTTTCATGGTTTAGTAATGAATAGAGTTTGGGAATCAAAATATTATAGTTATTTAAATGTTGTCATTAAGCCCAAGGCAGGAAAAGTGACATTTCCTGTTGCAAAACTCCATACAGTAGTCAGATTAGGAACTTGAAAATAGGATTTAAGGCAGTTGAAGCCTTGGGGATTCTTGTGGTCTGGGCCATGGTGCCATCAGGATCCTGGAACAGAGGTCTAAGGCCTTACACAGCCAAATGAGCAGAAGGGTCCTCAAAGGCAGCAGGGCTGGCCTGACACATTTTAAAGAAAAGAGAGCAAAATGTGTGACCATCTAAAGGGGTTGCATGCAAAAACATTAACACCAAAGGCTAAATCTACCAAACTCTATGACAAAACCCGTTCAAAGAGAGAGATGACTATAGACCTAAGTTGGGGAACAGTGAGAGATGTGTCCAGAATTGACAAAGGTAAAATTCAAAGTGAATCTTGAGGATGCTGCTCAAGTGGATATCTGAAGGAGCCTGAAGGGAAGGTTTTTTGGATTATTTTTAATAGATTAGCTTAATTTTTGGAAGTGTAGGTATTCACAAACAGATAAGTCACCTTTTCTGTCCACCTTGCACTGCAATCCTACGTTCCTGGGGAATCCATGTGAAATAACATCCAAACTAATCATAGTGTTGGGAAGAACTCTTCCAGCAAGGAAACAATCACAGAGAGAAGAGCTATAGACCTGCTCTTGCTCACATGGTTCTGGTATTCCTGAACATGCTGCAGCTGTGTGGGATGCTACCATATGGTAATGCTTTCCACACTGCCAGGGGGTCTAAGTCATAATTGGATTATAAGGGGGGAGGCAGTAATAGGGAAGAGAGAGTGCGAGGGGAGGCAAAATTGGGGTGGGGAGGAATAGAAGTGTTGGTCAAGCAACACATCCGTAGGAAATCAAAATAATTTCAGTAAGTTTGCCAAATTTTCCCTCTCCATGTTTGGTGTGACTGCATATTTCTAAACACATCTGTGTAAAGATCCCCTTCAGAAATTTCACTGCTTTTTTTACTTTTCTTGAAATTCTGCTGAAGCTTTTCACAAACAGAAATTCAAGATTCACCTAGAACAACAGTTGACAATTTGTGCCCCCAGATCCCTCACTTAGGGCCCACCAAGTTGTCCTATTTCTCCATCCCCTTTTTTAAAATTACAAAGTAACTTAATTTTGTTGATGCTAGAAATTAGGGGTTCAAAGGAGTCTGTTTGCTGTATTACAGGGTAGTCTCTATCTCAGCCTTGTACTCGGTCTTTCGGGCAAATTATTTGTGCTTTTCGACTAGCTGCACTTCCCATGCTGGCCTTTTTGTGATGGGGCTCAAGACCATTTCACAAATTGTCAGATGTTCTTGCTTTATGTCATCAGGTTTATCTGAGGACTCTCGTGGACTGTTGGTCTTTCTTGGTTGCATCGGATCTTCCACCTTGGTCAGTTGTGGCATCTTCTTGTTCATCTTTCTGAATGGATGGGAGTAGATTCTAGACACGCAAGAACACAGAGCGTTCTTTCCACAGTTTCTGCAGTTAGAGAAACTGTGGTGTATAATGTCTCATGAATTACACTATGTTCCATTTTCTCATGCTAAATTGATTTTATGGGGCAATCCAGATCTAGAAAACAGTAAGAAAATGTTTTTGTGGCAGACACAGACTAACAAATAAGGGGATTTTTAGTTTGTATCAGCTGATGATAACTTTTGTAATAATAATGCCAAATAATGCTGAATGGCTGAATAGCCATGGTAATTTAAATAGCTTTTAATTTCAGCATTTGTTAGTATCTAGGTTCAGCCTGGCTGCTTTTACAGCACCAGAGTCTCCATCTTTATTGGAAGCACTTATGGAGGGTGGTCAGGCAAAGTGACCCACAATCCATGTCTATAAATACTTGTTATTGGTGAATAAATATGATTTGTGGTATTTTAAGCAGGAATGGAATAGGGAATTGGATTGGCCCATTCTATCTAATCAGTGCATTGCCAATTCAGTATCTATAGCAGTTGTGCACATGGATCTTAAGCTGAGTGTTATTCAGCAAAAAGTTTTGTTTTGTGTCTTTTGGACACCACCTCTAACATTTGAACTGGTGCCATATAGATGCCATCTTCAACTTAGTTGGATATCTGGTGTGTATATTGTGCATCACCTCGTTGATTGTCTAATTGTGCTAACTGCTGGCAATCTAATGCAGCTGGTGCTTCTTTTAAACTTGTTTTGACAATGTCCAATAGTTGCTTCTTTTTGGGATGAAGTTATTATACGGAAAATTTTATACTGGGTACATTTTGTGCTCCTATTCATTTTTAAATTTGTTACCTGCCTCATAGAAATTAATCAGCAGTCAATATTAATGGATTCTTGATAGCTAAAGGCCTGAGTTTACAACGTGAGAAGGAAAAGAACTCTGTTCCTCCATGCAATGAATTAGAGGACCTTTGAACTGGTGCCATAGAGATGCCATCTTCAACTTAGCTGGATATCTGGTCTGTGTTTATTGAAACTGTGCATAATTGCTAGGAAGTTGAATTTTCCTATATGTATGCCATCCCGAGACATTTTGTAGGAGATGGGATAGAAAAGCTTTTAATAACTAAAATAAATATATGAGTGTTAATCACTATGGATTCATACAAATGCATGTAATAATAAAAAACTTCAGCCCCTCTCCCAAAGAAATTGCTAAATGTGTCCAACACGCCCCCAAATGTTGGCATAACGTTTCCCTTTGGGTGATATTAACTGGTAGTGCGATCCGGGCATTCAGTTCTAAAGTTACCTCCAGTGCCTATGATGAAAAGAAGAAACACACTTGGTGTCGAAGCAGAGCTAAAGCAAGTTGATATCCTGGCCATAATCACAATGATAATGACATGTAGTGTGTTGCTAATGGGTGGCTTTTAAACAAATGTGATAAATAGCACATTTTCGGAGGGGCTTCAGCTTTAGGAATTTAGATCCCTGCATGCTAAAGAGTTGGCCCTCCCGTTCTAGCTAAGCTATTCTATTTAGTGAATGCGTTATGGCTCATGGGAAAAGGTATTGTGCTTTTATAAAAAATATAAAAAAACTCATCTGAGCTTTATTGGGAGCGAATATAAAGAATGTTATATTGACTACCTAAAGCGATTCCACCATCTATCATTCAGCTATTACACTTTTGCCCATGGAGGTTTCCAAGTTAAGGACTTGTAAATCTCTGCCAGGCGACATAATCCAGATACGCCAAAAATATAAACCTTCTCTATTAGGCACTCTTTAGTCTACTGTTCTGTTTTTTTTTTCATCAGTCATTTAACAACAGGTAATTTTGGAGGTCAGCTTTTTCTCCTTAACTCTCATGAAATAACCAGAATTTTGCCAGTGGGCAAAGCAAGCCTGCGAGACATAACAAATGTCATCCAATACTAGCCAAGAGAGAAGCAAAATAATTCTAAAAGCATACAGAAGATCAAGACAATTTGATAAAAGATTTGTGTTTCTGAAAAGGTCAATCTCAAAAGTTTACACAAGGACCAAAAGGCAGGTTTAAACTTTCACTGGAAGGTTTCAAAGTCCCCCTTTCCCCCGTTACGGTTCTGTAGAAATGAAGAGCGTTCTGACTCCTTAAGACAGTGAAACAATTCTACCCCCAGCCTCATTTCTAGTACTGAAAAGTGTAAATCAGAAGCACATACCCACAAATAAACTTCATGCTGGCCCTCCTAACGTGGAACTCAATGGGGAGACATGTATGGCTCCCTCCCCGCCCCACCTTGACCCCAAGCATCAGACTTCGGAGGCTGACTGAGTGCAGCCAACAGGCTTTTAGCTGGTGCAGAGGCCCACCTCCCAGATGAACACCTGACTTAGGATGGTTGTTGGGAAGAGCAAAGGCACTCCAGGCTGCTGGCCTCCTGTCCAATGAGTGGAGCTCCTTCTTATGTTTCCTGTTTCCTAAACATGCGCATTGCGTCCTGTAGAGAAATTTATTTATTTGAAGGGTTTTTATGCTAGTCCTCAGTCAGAAAGGAGTGGTACAAAGACCGCCTGGGGGTGCTGTGCAAGTCTCAGCCCCCCCTCAAATTATCTCTGCAAACCAATGTTACTGATATTAATACATCCAAGAGGAATCTTCTCTGGAGCGTCCCCTCCTCGTGCATTGTACTGATCCACTGATCCCATTGCAGTTGTCACTTTTCTCTTGCCAACATTGCAAGAAGGCAGTCTTTCAACTCTGCCCCCGGCCAAAGCATCCAGTTTGTGCTTGTCTTCTCTCACCTTGATGAATCCAACCTACCTTCCTCTTGTTTTCCATTATCTCACCTTCACCATCTTGCTGCTACTCGGTGCTCTGCAGCCAAAATGATTCATCTCTTCTGTGACGATCTTCCCAAAATCTTGACTCAGGCTTGCTGCCCACTCAAGTTCACCACATGCTTCTCATGCTTACCTCACAACTCTCCTTCGTCTCGATCCCTTTGCCTGCCTCCACTCCTTTGTCTCATGATGGCTCCAGTGACCCTCCCTGTCCTAGTTCTGCCACCCTCAAATGTCTGAAGGAGGGATGGGTGAGACATGCATTCATTTTGGTTTGCTTTACACCAGAATTTTTCAGTTTGCACCTCTTGAAATGGGACACAGACCTGGATTGTTGCATTAGATTTTCATGTGCTAATTTATAAGGATGGATGCAAATATGAACATAATAATTATAATTTAAGTTGAAATAGAGTGCATCTTCCCATAGTAGAGAAAACCGATGTGGTGACCTTTGTGCCTGCTCAGCATGTGGTCCAAATAATGGAAACTTCAAAGTATATCTTGTCCTTCTGATTATTTTTTCTATTATTATTGTTATATTGATTGCATTTATATCTTATCTTTTCTTCCTTGTGTGAAGAAGCAAGGCTGCTTATATAGTCCTCTTCTACTCCAGTTTATCCTCACAACAACAACAACCCTGTGAGGTAGGCTAAGTTGAGGGGTGGTGACTGGCCCAGAGGCACCCAGTGAGTGCCATGGCACTTCCTATGGCACGTTGTTCCCATCCTTTTCGGTGGACGGTTTCCCCTCTGCTTATTTTTGATTGTGTGGTTTTCTTAAAAGGGTTCCTCGCTTTCTGTAATGAAATGTTCCACTGCAGGGGGAAATTACCCTTATCGCCAGAGTACTTTAGAGACCACACACGCAGAGAGACTGTTGCAGCAGTGCTGAGGGGACCTGGCTGGCAACCGACATGAGAGGAGCAAAAGAAAGAGAAGAAAAATCTTCTGAACACTCCCTGAGCTGTATTACTGGCCTTAAAGGATAAAACGTTCTACATCTGCTTAAGATTAGATTTCTTTTCATACAAGATGCCACATGAAGAAGCCCTTAAGACTGGATACACAGGAACCCAAATGTAAGAGGAAACGCACCAATCTAATCAGAAAGGAACTTTTAAGTTGCTTTCCTTTTGACTGGCAGGAACTTTCCAAAGCTAAGAATCTGCCACGTTTGCGTGGTATCTCCCCTCACCAACCTCAGCTGCCCATATTCTTTGAAAAGCAAATGGAAAGAGAGTTCCAGAAACCTGGTTGTTACATAAAGATTGACCTCAGCTAGCTACTTTATAACTATCACTTTGTTCCTTCCCTAAAATTAGCCTCCTAAATGACCATTTTGGAATGCATTTCACGCTTTCATGTTTCAGCAGCCATCAGAGAAATGTGTGTGTGTAAACACAGCGACCAGCATGGCTGCAAACAAAGGCGTGGAGGTAGGCTCCACATCACTGTAGCAAACTCTGAACACAGTCCATTGCTGGCTGAAGGGCTAAAATGGACATTATCTTAGGCGTGTCTTCAATAGCTACATCCTCATTTGTTCTCCTAGGCTGTGAGCAGGGTCCCTGATCTGGATCATGATCCTAGCAGGGGATAGGGGAGCTTCTAAGGTCTGGGTTAGATCCCTGAGCCTACTCATAGCTGTTCGAGGAATGTTTAAAAGCCTGTTGGGCTTAAGTCAGAGATGCAGAACCTCTTTCTGTCTGAGGGCTGAATTCCACTAAAGAGAAGCTCTCGGAAGCAGCTTTCCAGGGGTGGATGGGGCCAAGAGCAAAGGGGGCGGGGCCAGAATACCCAAAGTTCCCACCTATTTTATCTTAAACCTCTTGCTGCTAGGAACTAAGCCTTAGGAGAGGTAATTGAATGGGGAGGGGGATGATATCACAATAGGCAGGAAATCAGCGAGTGATTGGTAGCCAGGGGAAAAGGCACTGGGGCCCGGGAAAGGGGCATCGCATCCTGCCAGATGGAGGCCCCTGGGGGGTTGAAGGTTCTGCATTCCTGGCTTACGCTAAATCCAAGAATGATGCGACTGTAGATTTCCGTAGAAGGGGGAAAAGAGTAAGGAGTATGATTTCCAGGAAGCGCCAAATGTCTGCTTTGGGAGCACTCAGTCTAGGCACTCATTCCTGGGGAGAAGTTTTCTTTTTTGGAATTCCTGAAGCAAACTGGCCCAAGTTGCCCCCTCTGGACTAATATACAGATCGGAACACATCATCATTTGGACTATGCAGTTCTCTGAATTTTGTGATGCAGTTCTGAGTTCAAACATTTTCTATCTTTTAGGTAAAAAGGTGTAAAGGAATGCATCAGTTAGGGAAAGTGGCATTCAAAACTGCATGTCTTTATTAGGGAAAGTTGTGTCCATAATATGCATATTAGGGAAATGGTCATGAGCACATTAGTGAACATCTTTGTCAGGTTATCTTTTAGAATGTGCAGACAGATGCAGATGCTGGACAAAACAGATTTACGCCCAAATACATGATGTCATGTATCTGGATGTCAAGTGATTTGTTGTCCCCACAGGAAATCCTGAGGCTGGTGAGATGTGCATGCAAGCAGGTAATCTCTCCCTCTGTGTGTGTGTGTGTGTGTGAGAGAGAGAGAGAGACAGAGAGAGGCAGATAGGCAGACAGACAGACAGACAGACAGGACAGAGAGAGTTACTACTTAAGGGCCTCCAACAGAAGCTAAGGAACTTGAATGAGCAACTGTTGCTGGCCTAGTCACAGTAATATTGCTCATTGTGGCAAATTGTGGCCTGACATTAGAGGTGCTCGCATTTGTTTATATAGGTCTAGTTGTTATTTCATTAATGTTGTTAGTTACCAAAAATCCTAAAATAAATCTGTTGGGGCAATATCCAGCAGGGTTTTTTTTTCCATTTTGGGAGGAGGTTATTATAGGGATACATGTTGTATTTAATACAATCCATTGAATTTTATTCAACTCAATGATATGCATGCACTTTTAAGGACCAAAGGTACAGTTGTATTTTGGTGTTCTGGCCCCTGAACTTGGTGGTATGAAGGCGTCACATGATCAGTGGGAGAAATGGTGGACTCTAGATGGGCTTTTGGCTGGATGAGTTTTTTAACCCTCTGTTGCTGTCAAATCACCTCTGACTTATGGAGACCCTATGAATGGAAACCCTTCAGAATGGCCTGTTGGCAGCTCTGTTCAACTCTTGTAAATTCAAGGCAGTGGCTTCCTTTATGGAATCAATCCTTCTCTTATTTGGTCTTCCTTTTCTTCTTGTGTCTTTGATTTTCCTTTGCATATGGGATATTTTGGAGTGGGAAGGAAAGAGACTGGAGAGGTTTCAGGAAAGCTTGTACCCAGGCCATTCCAGTTTCTGCCTTTTGCTGTCCCCAAAACTCTGTGATCACTTTCGTAATTTTAGAGAATAGCTGGCATGTCAGGCAGGGGTGGCCAGAGCGCAGATTCCCATCTCTAAAGTGGGGTAGCTGTTTCCTATCTTGGAGCTGGATAGCCAAAAAAAATGAGGTGGCCCCCTCAGATGATGTCTAGGAACCACTGGATTTCTCTCTTGCTTACTTACTTACTTCATTTATTTATTTATTCATTCATTTATTTAAGATATTTGTATGCCGTCCTTTGCAAGAACCTCAGGACGGCTTACACAAATTAAAGAATGGAAATTATGGGATTTTCTTGGAAATTAAAGAATGGTTGGCATAAATAAATTTTCCATGCCCATTGGACTGCTAAAAGACTCTGCAATAATGGGACTGGAAAAGCAAGCACACACCTTCTATCTTGCAAATGACTGACAATTTTACAAAGCTCTCCATGTTTGAACAGGCGACATATAAATGCCACCTTCAAACAGAGACTGGTTTGGATATTTGATCTGCTTTCATTGAAGCACATGCATGATTGCCAGCAATGGTTGTTTAGTACATTTGCATTTTTGAATGTATTCGTGGCTCTGAAAACATCCATAATGAAGTATGTATATTTAAAAAACTCAAAGCAAGACAGAAAAGTAGAGTTAAATGCTTGGCCATTCATTTCTGGAGTGACTGCAGTCGGCCCTCTCCTCCTCCTGGATAAAGAAACCTGAGACATTACCATGTGTCTGGGTCCTTCTCCAATGTGGCTAATATGTCCGTAGAGCCCTGGTCAGAAAATCTCCCACTCTGAGCAGCAGGAGCAGAATTCGGTCTCCTCTACGGAGGGATAATGAGCACCACCATGGCCAGACTTGGACTATGCACAGCTATCCCTGGCTTTTGCACGCGAGAGGGCCAGACTGGGGCGGGTGTTGTTTAAAGGGTTAAGGGCATGATCCAGCCATACTGTCTCACTTGCCACCGCCCTCACAAGCCTCTCGCCACCCCCACCAGTGCACATAAGTCCCCAAACTCAGAGGCTTCCGGGCATCCTGTACTGGAACCCTCTGTTAGCTCAACCGCCATTTTTGGCATCCTCCTTTTTCTCCTCCCCAAGGTACATGTGTGCCTTGGGGGAGGCAGGCAGTGTAGTTCTACTCAGGCCAGCTGTGAGGAGCAAGGGGTAGGAGCAGAGACTTGGGAATACAAGCTCCAAGCTCCCAGGAGCTCAGAGCTGGAACTCCAAATAATCTATGACAGCCCCTGCCTCCTGACAGCACTGGGAGGCCACAGGATTGTGCCCTGTGAGGGCGATCCTGCCGTCTCCTATATGCCTGACCTCAGAGGCACCGCTCCGTGCTAGGCCCCCTGGGCTCTGCTCAGCAGGGAGGAAGTCCAGATGGAGACGGGCTTACTGTATTTATCTTGCGGCTGGAAAAAAAATATCCTATTGCCAGCAGTCGGAGGCCATCGCTTAGGCATGCTCTTGAGTCTAAAGGTTTTCCTGCATCAGGAGATGAGGGGGCTTCAGAGTCTTGTCCCTTCCTTCTCACCCATTTCTGGAATGCCCCAGAAAATCCCGTTTCCCCAAACCCTCAAAGCTGAACAGATGAAGCCGCCCTGGAAGTTTCTGCAATGCTGGGAGGAGCCGGGGAGGCAGGTTCCAGCATTTAAAGCAAGCCTTTCTGGAACTGGAGCTCTGCCTACAGTCTGGGAGGGAATGTCCTCAACAACCCCACAGCCTCTGGGACGCTCGCTTGGGAACACAGGAGTGCTCTTTAGCTGGAGGTGCTTTTTTTTAAAAAAAGCACAACAATAAGCACAGAAACTTATTAATTAGGGATGACGAACCCACTCTGTGTGTGTTCACCTAGAAGTCCATTTCATCTTGTTTCCACATTAATCTGCCATTAAAAAAAATTCTTCCCAGAAATTAAATCTTAATGCATATTTTAACTGTATTTTCTCTCAAGCTAATATTTTAATATATGTTTTGAGAGTTTTCTGAGCCAATAAATAAATCAGAATATCCAGAAAGCACAAACGCTCCTGGATAACTACCAGTTCTGGTTGGCACATTAGGCTGCAGATCAGGTTGGTTCATACTAGATTTTGCAAAGATGGAATTTGTCATGCATCCCTAACTCCCGTACAAGACAAACAGCGTGGCCCGCCTGCCCCCGCCCCCCTCACTGCCTTTAAGCAACAGGGATGCAAATCTCATGTATATAAGCCCGTTTAATTCTCTATAAACACCTTCAGTTTGGAAGGAGGAAAGAACGCCCTCTTATTCTGTGGATGGTGCCCCCCCGGACCCATGAGCCTTTGCGCCTGACTCTATGTTGAGTTGTGACCTCTGTTTGTAAATCTTTCAGATGCACTGCGTTTTAATTATTCCCATCTGCTTATGAAGAGTGCAAAAGGTAATGGAACAGACACTTAATTGTTCCACCTTGATTTCTGTGCCTTTCAAGAGTCAAAGGAATGCTTCAGCTTATCTCTTGCATATCGGTAAATAAGGGCTATTGACTTCCCTTAACGATAAACTAAAAATGCTGTTAAATGCACCATAAACAAAACGTATGAACCCCCTTTTTATATGATTAAAATGGTCATAATGATCTGATATTTCTTGCTGATTGAATCTGCCACTTCTGTTTACAAGGAAAATAAATAACACATGTTTTCTGCCATTCTGAAAGGTTCCTATTTATTCTGTGGTCATTTCCCACTTATGATATTTCCAGCTTAATTTCACAAAACAGCTTTTACATGGTTTGAGAGAGGAGGGCGGGGGGAAAGCTCTACTCCTATTGTACATTGTCTTGAAAATATTTTGCCTTTGAGCTGAGGACTTTTATTTGTAGAAACAACCAGCCGTCCTCTTTATGAAGCCAGCATTATTCTAAATTAAAAAGAGAAACAGCTGCATGAGTTACGAATGTCTGCATCATTTGGGATTTCTCTTTCTTCTTCATTGTGGTGGATGCTAGAGTTACTAGATTTCAGGATCAAAAAGAAGATCAGTGGCAGATAACTTACACTGGTGGTTAAGACCTCTGTGGAGCTTGGACATGGTGCTATAGGTAGTCATCTTAGCACCTGGGGCAGCCTCCATTTCATCCATACCTGGGGTGACCACTTATACATTGCCAGAAGAGAGGAACCATGCCACCAAAAGTGAGGACAAGAGAGGACACCAATTTGCATTACATTTGCATATGGAAATGTGTGTCTAGGCACAAACTTTGACAGAGGACACTTCCACATAGGGGATTGTCTCCAAAACAGAGGACTGCCCTCTGAAAAGTAGGACACCAGGCCCTGCCTCCATGCCTCACTACACTTTCTTTTGTTCCTATAAAATTCATCCAGTGTGATTTAGTAGCAATAGCACAGCAAACCAAACAAATATTGCGAGAAACTTAGATAAGGAAATCAAGGTCAAGGTACATGGAGTGTATTTTCAAATGCAATCAGAAGACTGCGATGGCTGTCACCATCGTCCACCCTGCTCCAATATGTGCTTTGTGTGTGGGATGCAACATACGTCTGCGCCCGTACGAACTTGCTGGGTTTTTTGAAATGCAAGATAAGTGGAAATGTGCTCGCACATAACGACAAGCAGATTTGGACCCTAAATCTGGAGAACTCAGCAGCTGCCCCCAAGTCAGAAAGAAACAGAGACAATGCGTAACTGAAACAGCAATGCACGAGATAATTAAAACATTTGTGACAGTAAACCAAAATAGAAAGAAAGGAGAAACTAAACAAACAAACAAAAATTCAGACACAGAGCCATATGCTCACATGTATGTCGCAAATTAACAACAACAAAAAAAATCCTCTACAAGTTGATGCACAATTCCCCACTTGGTCCCCCTCCCCAGCGATCTACATCAAATAAGAGCCTTTTCGGTGTGGTGCCAAGGACAGAAAACAAATAATCTGGCACGGGATCAACCGGTTTCTCTTCCCAGTGAATCTGGAGGGGGCTGATGTCCTTTAGGTGGGAGTCACGCTCAGTAATATTGAAAGGGGCTTCCATAGGATGAAGAAGAATAAAAAGTCACCTGTCTTGAGGATCAACCAAACATTACCTTAGGGGGGCAACCGTGTCCAACGCACAGAAGTCTCTGAACTCTGGGGCTGACGGGCCTCCGATGGCCATTCAAGGCCATTTGTAGGAATCAGCATGTGGAGAGGGTCCTTGTCCCCACTCCCGCCATCCCACTGCACACCCTTCTCTGGCTGTACTTCCTCGCTTGGAGAGACTGCTGGCATGGCTCTTCTCATGCCAGGTGTGAGGGGGCAGTGTGAAGTTGGCCATCAAAGCCCCCGTTCTGAGGTGCTAGGACTCGGAAGAGTCCTGTGGCCTCCAGACACACCTGGGACTGGGAGGCCATAGGATGGCGCCCTGAAGGTGTCTACGTTATATCCTTACAAAAATGTTTACCCTTCAATAGGTGCAGGGGGTGGGGGCAGGGGAATCCAGATTTTAAACATTGTTTTGCTCTTCTTGCTACGGTCCTGATCTAGGCTTTCCCCCTGCACCTGACTCTAAAGAAAAAGTGGAAGTAGGAAGGAAGCCGCTGCACTACACAGATTTAAAGTAATGCCTGCTTTGGCTCTGAGATTCTTTGTGACTAAGTGGTTAATAGCATGATCCTGTACCTGCTTACTCAGAAGTAGGCCTCACTCAGTTCACTGGGGCTTGTTTCCAAATAGCTATATATAAAAGCCACAACTTTAAAACCAGAAGTCAGTCAGCTCTTGTTATGGAAAGACAAGGTTCAGTTTTGTGACCTTGTATTTGTAGCATCTGCTTTTGCAATTTCTGCATATTGCCTTTTAGAGTATGGTGTTCTGTCCACATGATTGTTTGTCACCTTGAGCACCCTCTGGTGGAGAGGCAAGATAATAATTCAGCAAACAAGCAAATAAACCGAAGATCTGATTTAGTCATCTCTAGGGGATATTGTTCCTGAGAGTCCCTCGGACTGCAAAGAAATCAAACCAGTCAGTCCTAGAGGAGATCAACCCTGACTGCTCTTTAGAAGGCCAGATACTGAAGATGAAACTCAAATACTTTGGCCACCTAATGAGAAGGAAGGACTCCCTGGAGACGGGCCTATTGCTGGGAACAATTGAAGGCAAAAGAAGAAGGGGGCGGCAGAGGATGAGGTGGCTGGATGGGGTCGCTGGGGGAGTGGGTGTGGGGTTGGGTGGACTCCGGGGGATGGTGGAGGACAAGAGAGCCTGGAGGAGTGCTGTCCATGGGGTCGTGACGGGTCAGGCACGACTTTGCGACTGAATAGAACAGAACAGGGGATATTGTGGAGCTCTATGACAAGGTCAAATCCTCTTATGTGAGACATCTTGTATTTGATTCTAAGGCTGGTTTCAATTTGGTTTTATGTGCAGAGATCATTTCACTGGTGGGTGCGCTCTTTTTCCATGTTTTAATTTGGTTTTATTATTTTTTACTTTATTGTGATGTTTGTGCTCTATATTTTTAATGTGCTGTACATTGCCTAGACAACTTCAGTTACTGGGCAGTTTAAAGGTATTGTGTCTTGCTATTCGAGGTGGCTGCTTGTAATGCTCCGAACTCGCCTCTTAACTTTTGGCCATCCGTGTCCTTTAACCCTGCTTGCACATATTCCTGATATCTACCAGCATTCCTGATATCCTGGTGGAGCCTCATTCCTCCCCTTCTCTCCCCTTGGAATGCCCCCCAATACTGGCTCCAAAGCTGCACCTGCAACTTGGAACTGGGGGGCTGTGCAGAAAGGGCGGGAGGGAGGGAGCAGCAAGCCTGGAGAGGAAGCGCCAAGGGCAGATTCCCAGGGGCAACCTTGGATCGCATTGCCGAGGCTGGAGCCAGAGCCAGGCCCCGCACTGCAGCCACTTAGGCAGCATCCAGTGGCCAGAGGTATGTCCCTTGAGGAAAGAAATCCCCTGGTTTGGGCTCTTTGCAAACCAGGGGACGACTCAGAATAGACCGATTTTCCTCAGCTTGCCCTTTCTCCTGCAAGTTGTTGAGGGTTGGAGAATCAGCAGCATGAGGTGAAGTGAGTGGCAGTGGAACCTGGAGATTGTGCAGCATCCCAGATGAGTGAGCAGAATTTTGTTTTGGTTTTTCGTTTGTCCTTACTGAAAACCTACTGGCTTTTATATTGCCAGTGCGTGCATATGGAGAGCCATTGTTTCTATTTCAGTGGAGCTTGGTGCAACCTGAAATCAGAATGCTCCAACCCTGATCAAATTTGTACAACACTTCTGACACTTCGTCTTAGAACTTACAAAGTGCAGATGCTTCCAATCCTCCTCCACTTTCCCCTCCTCCGGCCTTTTGGCTTGTGTGCTTCCTGTCCAGCCCATAGAAGAGCTCTGGGGCACTCGAAAGCTTGCTCACAATTTTGCCCTAATTAAAGTGTGACCCTTACGGCTTTGAAGGATTAGATATCCAGCTGTCTTGAACTTTTCTTTGAAAAATGTATCATTAACTGACGCGTCTCAAAGAGGATAGATTCACAGCTCGTTCCAATGCTTGACTACTGGGAAGGAAGAACCACTGAGTTCAGTGGGACTCAACCCCACAGAAATGTGTATAGGGTGGCAGCATTAAGTTCTTCCTAGTGACAGCGGGCAACCAGGCCTGCATATACCTGCTGGGTTGCTCAGACTGTCGCTTATTGTGAATCCATTGTCATATACAGTATAGTGTGCTTCAGAAACTCTGTCCAAATTGTTCCCGACACAGTTAAATAAGATTAAATTATGTGTCTAATTGAGTGAAGTGCTGCAATATGTTATTGGTGCATGGCAGCAGGGTCACCGAACACCAGAGGGGTGTGTATGTGTGTGAATCACCCACAATCTATTCTTTCCTTTGTGTCTTGGAGCCATAAAGTAAGTTTTTGTCCTTTGTGTTAAGCTGACTTGCCAGTACAGAAGGTGGCCAATCTTTTATCTCACAAAATTAATGGGCATTGATTTCATATGTTTTCCTTGCTCAGGGTGAAGGGAATTAGAGGACGTCACAGCACGTGAACTGTAAATCAAATGTTCTTCCTTCAAATACACCAGGGCAGAAAAGCTGGGATAGGCTGATCAATGTTTTCAAAAGGAATAATCCAGCTGCCTCCTTCAGAGACCGAACAGCTCGCAACGACGCACGTATCTGGGTGCAGAAATGCTAAGCTCAGTCTCTCATGTTGACAGCAGGTGGTGCTATCATTTATGTTCAAAGCTCAGGCCAAGCTGGAGGTACCTCTTGCTCAGTGAACTTCTTCCAAAGAAGGCAAAATCTGGCTCTCATCTGGATGGGTGGTTTAGGAGCCATAACATGACCGGATACCAGCAGTGCAGCGGTGGGCTTCAAGAGGGAGCTGGAGGAACGCACCAGAATCCAGGAAAAGTCATCAATCCCATGGACAATTAGATTTTAAGCCTGCGGACTAAGTTTGCTTCACTTAAAAAAACCCAAAACAATATGCATTTCTAGGAGTTTTCAGTGCCTTGCTGTTGTACCTGTTGTTGAATTATAAGTTCATTATCATCATCTCAACCAGACCAATAGATAAGGAAGGTGATGAAGACATACATAGTAGGACAGCGTGGAGACTGCCCCAAAGCATGGCATTATTGAGACAGAGAGACTGAGCTTGCCCACACATACAGTGGCTTGCAACCAAAGCTCTGCAAGAGGCCATTGCATCATCGACGGCAACAGTGGGGCTTGAAGTGCAGATGGTCTTCATGGCAGTCACCATAGCCACTCCCTCCGGAGGTCCAAAACACAGGCAGCCGTGTCAGCCTGTGTGAGTATCACAGAAATATGGAGCTGGCAAAGGGACTTGGGCTGAAGGGACCAGAGATTGCATGAGGAAGGGAACGAGAAGACCACCACATGTTCCCATCAGATCACCAGCTCAAGCATGTCCAGGAATTCCTTTTTCCCAGCGGCAGGGGGATTCGTTTTACTGCACAGCCAACAAACCAGCTCTTGCAGGTTTCACCTCTGTGAGGAACAGGACGGATATAAAGCTAATGGGACTTAATTTCTCCTTCGAATGCAACTACTCCCAAATAATTTGTATTGCATAACGGATTGTTGCTGGGAAGATCCATCCCCCTCCCTCCCACAGCTACTGAAAGCACTGCAGCCAAGCTCAGAAGCAACAGGGCGATTTGAGGGGAGTGGCGGATGATGCCAGCTTTCCTGCTAATAAGAAGATGCCAGCCCTGCATCCCTGCAAGCCCTGGCTCCACCACGCCACTCTGTAGAATGGGCCAAGTCCATCTCTTGCTCCCTTTTCCAGCAGCTGCACTGGTGGGCTGGGGGGTCCCCTTGGACAACAGAGCGTGCAAGTGGGAAGGGAGGTCAGCCAGCTTGGCAGAGGCCCTTGATTCGCATGACTGCCTGCAAGGGCCGTACACAGTCCCAGTGGTTTGTTTCATGATGCCGTGCTTGCAAATAGTTACCTTGAATTTTAATTTTCCCTTTATGAGGAGGGGGCACAGCTTAACCTGGGAGAGCATATTTGTCATGCGTAAGGTTGCAGAGTCAGTCCCTGATCTTTTCAAGTTAAAAGGTTCCTAGAGAGCAGGAGTAGAATGGGTGTCTTTGAAATCTTAAAGAGGCACTGACTAAAAGGGAAAGTAGTCCAAATCATTATAAAAGCAGCTTACTGTATGGCTCCATACTGTTGTTAATATAGGGAAACCCAAATAATTTGGAAGCAAGATATCTAGCAAACCACCTTCCCTCTGTACACCCAGCTGACCCCCGAGGTCTTCTGAGGAGGCCTCACTGGCCATTCTGTAGCCAGCAGCCAGGTAATGACATGTAATAGTACAGTTGGAAGGGGCCAAGAAGGCCATCAGGTCCAACTCCCTGCTGTTGAAGGACACCAAGTTCAACCATCCCTCTCAGATGGATGTCCAGTTGCATCTTAATTGCCTCTAATGTGGGAAAGCTCGCAAATTCCCTGACTATTGGTTCCACTGCTGTACAAGTTCTTCAAGATGCAACTGGACATCCATCTGAGATGTTCTTCAAGATGTTTAACTGGAATCTGGATTCCTATAACTTGATCCTGCCATTCCATGTTGTGCACTCAGGGGTGATTAAGAGGAGACCCTGGTCTTCCTCTTTATGAAAACCCTTTAATTACTAGTAGTGTACTCTCATATCTTCCATGAGTTTTCTCTTTTCATGGCTAAACATGCCAACTTCTTTCAGTCACTCCTTGTAGGGTTTTGTCTGCAGTCCCTGGATCATCCTCATTGCCCTCCTCTGAACCCTTCCCAACTTGTCTGCATCTTTCTTCAACTGTGGTGCCCAGAACTGGACATAGTACTCCAGATGAGACCTAACCAGTGCTGAGCACTTTATGTGATTTGAAAGTGATGCTTCTGTTAATGCATCCTAAAATAGCATTTGCCCTTTTTGCAGCCAAATCACATTCTTGACTGCTCCACAACAGTTCCAAGATCCTTCTCACTGGCAATATTGTTGAGTAGCCTTTTTAGTAGTGGCACCTGCCCTCTCTCATACTCTTCCACAAATGGCTTGAAAAGCAGAAACTCTGGTCAGTTTCAATGCCTCTTGAAAACATACTTTTTACTGACAAGTTTTCCCTGACCTATACTGAATTGTGTCACTGTTTTTGATTGTCATTCTTGTTATATTTTTAATAAGATATTCTTGTATACTGTATGATAATATGCATTTTAAGTGTGTCACTTAGGGTTGTTTAAAAATATTAAGTGGCACAGAAGGATTATACATAAATCAATAAACGTTCCATGTCAATAAGGAGGAGAGAGAGAGGAAACCATTTTGAATATTAGTACCTCAGGTCTACAAAAGAAAAGGTGTTGTATACCTTTCTGGAAATCTTGTCATCTGTTCTTAGTATATCCAAATCATGCATTATATATACAGGCAGTGAGTCATTGTGACCTGTTACAGGTTGTCTTAATGCCAAATATGTTGATCTGTAGGGATGCCAGAGAAATCCACAGTGCATCGAATAAATTTAGATTTCCATTGATCCAGCCTGTGGATTCCAGAGCAGAGCCCAGATTCCATGGACTTGGGAGCAGTTTTGTAATTTTGTGGGAGAGTTTGTGCAAGTGTGTCCTTGAGCTCATGTGCGTTGGTAGACAGGAACTAACTACGACCCGAAACGATTCCAATTCCATCAGTGAGTGGATAATAGCATGAAGGATGGCAGACATTTGGGGAAACACAGATGGGAAAGATTTAACAAAATCTCTACTGTTCTCCATTCAACTTCTCTGTATTATGTGGGCGGAGACAACAGCATGGCGTATTGACATTGTGTTTGATAATTTCCCACATCAAGTCCATGCTGCCCATTGCTTGAAGAGCTACTGACTGGCTGTGTTCCCTGCAGAAAAGACATGCGTGCTGTTTCCTTCTCTGCTGGTAGTTAAAAAGTAATGAGTCCTTTTATGCTTTCTTTACATAATAGGCTCCAGCCAGAAAACTGGGTATTTCTTAGTCAATAAAATAAAATGAAAATCCCCATATGAAATGTACAAAAGATGAAATTGAATAGGTTATTGTGGTTAACAGCCAATAAGGAGAAGCCGACTTTATTTGCTCTGCTAACTTAAGGAACATTATGCCATAAACATCTAGCTTTGTATTGCATTTCACTTTGAAGTATGTTAGGATGAGCTGTTCCATTCCCGGTAGGGGCATCCTTATTGAAAGCATACCAGATAGCGCAGGTCCTGGGCCTGAGTGTTCGAAAATGGGGCCGGGGCAGACCCCAGCATTGTGCAGCCAGCACCTCTGGTGCTCTCGGAAGCAGCGTGGGGCGACCGTCTGTGTCGCTGGATGGCATCGCTGTGATGAAAGCTTCCCAGGCCACTCAGCTGTATGGTGAAGTGCCAAAGGAGGTGGCCTCATACAGCCATCAGTGTAATGCTAAGGGGCGCTTTTATGGCTGCTGCTGACAGGACAAGACCTGGGAGGGAGCGGTTTTATTGTTTGTTTTAAGAGCACAGCCAAACGAGTTGTGCCCTTGATGCTCACAAGCCTCTGAACTTGGAGGCTTGCAAGCAACCTGTGCAGCATGGCGGCCGTGGCCCAGGTAATCCAGTTGTGTGCCCACCTGCAGCTGTCAGGCTTCAGCACTTCAGAGGGAGGGGAGGGGAGGAAGCTGGAGCAGCACCAGGAGGCCCTGCATCCTGGCTGCCCCGATCCCCTTCCCCTCAGCCCCCAGGGTGCCCTTTGCCAAGCTAAATTTTATGCTCACATGACTCCAGTCCTCCATCAGCTTCACTGGCTTCCCATTGAAGCCCGGGCGCAATTCAAGGTGTTGATTATGACCTACAAAGCCCTAAACGGCTTGGGTCCTGGCTACCTGCACGAGCGCTTACGTCCGTATATGCCCGACCGCCCTTTGAGATCTGCGGGAGAGTCCCTTCTCCGGGAACCCTCCATGAAAGAAATTAGGAGAGTAAGTACCCGGAGGAGGGCTTTCTCTGCGGTGGCGCCCAACCTATGGAATTCACTCCCCAAAGAGGTCCGCCTGGCACCGTCGTTACTGGTTTTTCGGCGCCAGGTAAAGACCTTTTTATTTAAACATCATTTCAATTGTTAAAACATATGATCTGGCCCGGGCAACTTCTTCTTCCTTCTCTTTCTCCTCCTATATTTTTATTTTATACTGATAATTTTAATTTTGTATTTGTAAATCAATGTATTTTTTGTATTTTTATATTTAATGGTAATTTATTATGTACTATTGTATTTCAATGTATTTTATCATGTTGTAAGCCGCCCCGAGGTTTCGGCAAGGGGCGGCATAGAAATGTTACAACAACAACAACAACAACAACAACAACAATAATAATAATAATAATAATAATCTTGGAGAAACAGCTGGTAACATTCCTTCCATTCTGGCAGCAGTGGGGTCAGGGGCATCTGAGCCCAGACCTGTGGCTCCATGGTTGGCACTCTGACAATTAGAAGAATCCTGTGCCTACCCCTGGTGCTGTCTGGGGGGCCACAGGATCTTTCTGCCTTTGTATTAAACACTTACAAGTTAAAATATCACCACCACCACCACCACCACGATCAAATAAGATCAACAATGTAAAACTCAAACATGTGCCAAGAAAACCAGGAACTGGGATGGTGAGAGGATGATGATGATCAAAAATATTTTAAAAATACAAAGTTAAAAAAAACCTTCAAAAGCCTGGTGTGGGAACTGGGTAAGCTTCCCTGCTGTGGTGGGGCCTCCACGAAAAAGCCCTCTCTGGTTGCCTCCCTCTGAGCCTCAGGATGCAATTCTCTAATCATGAACTGTGCAGTAGGTAAAGTAGAGCCCTGGAGCACCATCCAGCCTCCCCCCAAATTTCCTGTCTGGACCCAGCTTAGACCCCCAGCCCAGGAATTTCCCTTATTCTGTACCTCACTTTTGACGTTTTCCATGCATGACAGCCAGCAAGAAGAAGCAGCTGAGACACAGAAAGGGTATAAATGGCGTGGTCATGCACCAAGGGAAGGGCAAACATTCCCACCCTTTCACTTTGCTCAATTAAAAATATGGCCGCTTTGGAGCCTAATTGCCAGGGCATATACCAAAGGATGGTGATGGGCCTGAAATACATGGATCCAAATGCATTTGCCAATATTCACAGAAGGATTTCCTTTTGAAACTTTACTTCTATCCAGGCCTGCAGAAACTCAGGCATTCCCCTGGCCTGGCTGAAATCAGGCTGGAGTGAAAGTTTACCATATGGACAGGCATCTGTGTAATGTCTCCTGGATCAGGCCAGCCCACACCACCAGCTCACTCCACCCGGCAATCTGCGATGCAGGCTCTTTGCTTGGGAAGTTGCAAACAGAAGGGGGAGACCTAGGATCTGTTAGGGCGCAACATGTGGGGATGAGCTGCATTTGGATTGGTGGATCCCACAGGTGGTAAAGCACTCACCTGGTGCATGCTACAATCTATCACGATGGCTGAGTGGAAAACCTGGCCAGGTGAGGGCATTTTCTTG
Source organism: Varanus komodoensis (assembly GCF_004798865.1). Lineage (NCBI taxonomy): Eukaryota > Metazoa > Chordata > Lepidosauria > Squamata > Varanidae > Varanus > Varanus komodoensis. The sequence continues at coordinate 5,588,271 of NW_025335627.1, read as the reverse complement.
CATCGGCTCATGCGAGAGGGCCGTGACTCAGCAGCTTTGCATGATGGAAGTTGCAGGTTCAAGCCTGGCTTCTCTAGGTGGAGCAAGGGAGGACCCCTTGGCCTTGGAGAGCTGCTGCCAGTCAGTGTAATCAGTACTGAGCTCAGTGGACCAGTGGCTGCTTTGATGCAGGAAGGCTCCTTTTAACCCCCTCCCCACCCTGGGCAATACAACCAGCCACGAGGCTGTAATTCCAGTTGCTGCCCAGTGGTGATTCCCAGGGGCCTGATAGCAGTGATGCACGATATGTCTGAATGCAGAATTCAGCAGGGCTGTTGAGGGTTGTTGCGCTTTACACCACCCCCTCCCTGAACCAGTAGGTTGAAGTGAGAAAGAGGGAGTGGATTTGCCCAAGGGCTTTAAGGTCCTTAAATATCATCTTTGCTGGAGACTAAACATTGGCAAACCACCCTGCTGGTAATAGATGGGCATTTTAAAGGGGTAAAGGATAAACAGTGATGAAGCATAATTGGAGCTGTTTGTTGTGCCTCTGTTGATGAAATGCCGGCAAAAACTGATTCGGCTCAAAATGACATGTTTATGGAACATCAAAGCGCCCAGGCTGACTTTACATTATATCAGTGACAATTGTATATACTGGAGCACTGTTTGCCATTTAGACCTTCCCTGCTTACGTTTTTTTCTTTAATGCTGAGAGAAACATTGGCTCTTCCAGTCAAGCTGATCACTTGCTAAATATGCAAAATGTCATGGAAAGAAAGTTGCTAAGAGAAGCCCCTTTCTTGGACCGCTGTATATGAATGAAGGATATTCTTTTCCTCGCGTTCCATAAATACAGATGGATGGGGGAAAGCTATTGTATGAATTCATCACTTTTTGGGATATGCAGATTCCCTCCATTCTCTCCCTTATTGATAATCTCCTTCACTCTGCCATTCATCCCACTGAAATCAGACTGAACTAGGAGAATTTCTGCCTTTAATTCCAGAATTGGGTTATTATGCACAGTTGGCTGCAGCCTTCAGCTCTTAGCACCTTTCCCTTCTCAAAAGCAAAACATAAAATAAGAGGACAATATTTATTTATTACTTATTTTAATGGCAGTCAGAGGTGAATGTTGGAGTTGTGCCCCCACCCCACCCCCTGGCAGCCTGGCACATGTGCTTTGCATCATTTCACGGGAAAGCCAGTCCTGGTTGTAGCTGCTGCAGCATGTGAGTGTGGCCAAAAGGCCAGCTTGTGAAGTGGTCCCTTTCCTCCCTCATTCTCCCGCCCATGAAATCAGAGGTCTGCTGTCAAGAGGGTGCCACATGGCGGCATGGGATGATAGGACGCGTACAAAAAGGTTATTCCTTATCTGTACTCCTCAGGACTCTACAAATTAAGTGCAAAATATGCAAACCACTGTGGTAAAAGTTATCTTTCATCGTTGCTGGTAATGCTTAATGCTTCTTTTACTTACTAGCAAACAGGGAACATATTTTAGGCCTAAGGGATCATGTTGCGAATAGGGTGCTTGAGCATCTGTTTCCCTAGAGACTTTTACTACTTTTCCCATGAAACAGCGGCCTGGCACACAAAGTCTCAGAATGTTCATTTACCGCTAATGCCAGTCAGTTAGCGCCAGATGCAGACGGCAGAGTGGTGCTCAGGTTATCAATTAATTTCTTGCTTGTTGCTGTTGTTGGAAGTTTTCAAGATTTTCCAAATAAAAGGTGCCTGAAAGAATGGGCAACATTATGAGTATATATTTGTGTCCCAATGGGGAGGTGTGAACAAAAGGCCAAGGAAACTTTTACTCCCATTCTTTTTATCCCATGGTGTACAATAGGGTATCGCCCAGCTCACGGTGATGGACGTGAAATTTCCTTAATTTTAGTCTTGCCGCAAGTCTGTGAAGAATCCTTTGCTCACTCAGAGGATTTCATGATGGAACAGATTGTTGAAGCTCTGTTTTCTCAGTTCAAGACCGGTACTCTACCCATCACATCTCACTTCACTTCAGTTGCAGGATCGAAAGGTTTACCACAAAAAATATCCTTTGCAAATGGAATTGATAAGTTAAGGTGCAAGGCCAAGCCAAAATGTGGAAGGGGGATTTTGCAAGTCCTAGAAAGGCTGCCTCCCATTCCCAGTTATGCAGTTAGGGTCTGCAAAGCGCTGCATAGAGGCAGGCCGCTTTCCTGCAACTTCTGTTCTTCCAGTGGCCATCTGTGCATCCACACAGGTGGGCATTGCTTGCTTGGGGTGAGTGAAGGAAACTAAGACGAACCAGACCAGTCAGACTGAGGATCCAACATTTAGTCCGGCATTCTGCTCCTACACTGGCTGATCCACATGGGATGGTTTGTGTATTTTTTAAAGTCAGGGAAGTTTGCACAGAATTGTGGCTTCTGCTCCGTAATTTGTACAGCACGCAGAGCAGAAACCTGAATTTTGCCCCAATCTGAAATGAGCCATCGGAAAATTCAAGGTGGCCAAGGTGACGTGTGCATACACAGTGAGAGAGGAGGCTTCCATGCTTCTCAGCTGAAATGCTACAGAAAATAACAACTCAGATCCAACAAGTCAGCCTCAATTTGCACTGTCTACACAATCTGCATAAATTAATGGACTGGATATATGCAGTTCTTGGATGTAAATTTGTGTGAATTGTTCAAGCAATTTTCTAGATAGCAAACCAAAATCCAATGCAGCCTGTTTGTGGCTGTTGGATCAGATTGTGTCAAAAGTCCACTGAATTCAGATGGAATGAATTTCCAGTTTCACACATTGCTAACCTTCCACTCCAAGAATGTGTCCAGTACTCCTTTTCAAGCCAGCCATATAGGTGGGAATGAATCCCATAGTTTATTTCATATGTCTCAAATCTCCCAATAATCAGGATCTCTTCTGATCCAAACTTTGTGTATGCACACATTTTTCCATATGTGCCTACAATGCCAGGTACAGTTCTACCACTAGATGAATTAGATGAATCCATCTAATCCAGTCCCATGGAGTTCCGCTTTTCCCCACCTGTTCTGTGCTAGTTCCATGAAGCCATTTGGGTTTTGAAAAAGAAAAAAATAATATGGGAGCTTTGGGGGGGAATATTGTTAAAAACAGTGTGTGCTTTTTTGAATTTTACACATTTTTGCTCTACTACCACCCATAAAATATATTGTGTTTTTTTATGCATTTTCAATATTTTTGAACACTTTTTCAAATGTGGATCTTTAATTGGACAGTTTTCTGTCCTGCAGAATATATCTTTATTCCTGAAATCTATGTTTTTCCAAATGGAGAGTGTGTTGAGAATAGATCCACTTCCAGGTGGCCTAGACTGGAGGAACCTGCAAAAGCAAAAGGAAAACCCAAATGCAGCGGATTCCATACACAGCACTAGTAACTACTTGATCAACTCTTTGTCTAGAATGGGTCTGCCATTTTAAAGGTGACATTCACCTCTCAGAACCTCCAGGGCAGGGGTCTCAAACTCGCGGCCCGCGGGCCAATTGCCGGGACGAGTGGGGCATGGGGGAGGGGCCCTGCGTTCTTCAAAGGGCTGGCGGCGCCCGGGCCATCCTCCGGGAGCGATGCAGGATGAGCAGCCCACCACCACCGCGGTGGTGGAATACTTGATGCGGCCCAGCCTCACCCAGACTCTACTTCCAGCGGCACCCAGGTAAGTTGAGTTTGAGACCCCTGCTCCAGGGAGTCTGGTGTTTTCCAGACTTCTTTGTGGAAACAAACACTTCCTTTCTTACAGTAAATTAAGAACTTCCCTTTAAGCTCCCCTTTTGCCATTTCAAGTCCGTCGCCTCATCTTCGTTGCTCAGCTGCCAAAGGGAAGTAGCAGCCTTGGGAACAGACACATCTTTCTTGTGCTGAATCATTGGCAATGTTCAGCCATACATCCAGCAGTCAAATATTTCTTTCCTCCACCCTTAGCCACAGGATGAGCTGCCCAGTACAATCCTGGTTTATAAATGGAACCCAAAATGAACCACATCAACCCAGGTTAAAACAGCTTCTTTGGGCCTTAGGCCATTTTTGCACGACAGACAATGGCTAAACACATTTTTGTGTGCTGCAACATGGGCCCAGATCCAGCAAAATTTCTTAGTAAGCACCATATTATTGTGTGTTTGCTCCTCCTTCTCTGTGCATTAATAAAGAAAGCAGGGATGGGGAAGACTTATTTCAAGTTCCTTGCGTTCTCCCATCATCATTTCTTTTCTTTTTTCCTTTCGGTTTCAGCCAGCTCCAGTCTTTTGTTAGGACAGAGAAAACATTATTGTTTTTTGGTTACCTTTACAGCCAAGAATCAAGATTTTTCTCTCAGGCACCACCCAAGTCAGGATGCCTACTTCCTCCAAATCCAGGCTGAGTGAGCTTCATTGACAAGTATTCTGTCTCAGATATTTCAATTTGATATATGAGTTTGACTTTTCCTTAACCTCTTAAAAAAACAACTTGTTTTGATGCATATTTATGATTACTCCATGCATGCTGGAGAGAAGAATTTTGACCCTGGAATGCATAACATGTGTGCAGAGTGCTCAGTAATATTACCTCAATTTTCTTTGATAAGCCCTTCTATGCTCTGAATTCTCCCCCCCCCCCAAAAAAAATATTCTGTCTGCTTGTTAAAGGAACGTTGAAAGATGGCACATATGAAAGCAGGCTCGCAGTGACATAAAAATTGTAACATTCCCAGTTCAATTCGTGGTTCTGTGGCCTTGAGATGCCATGTTGTAGAAGCTGTACTTAAACTACTTTCCTTGGAGGAGCCCAAGTTTCGAAACGGGAAGGACATTTTCCTTTAATCTGGGCAGTCCCACAGATTCTTCACAATGGCATAAGGGGGCATGATTTGCAGAGGTTAAGATGAGCTATTTGTTGCATTATTAAAGTTTATGCACTATCAATCCATCAAGTCAGTGCATGGTAATTTACAACCATATGCCCATAATACAATAAAAACCAAGAACATGGAAAACGTTAAAACGATTAGCAGGATGCATCTTTGGAGCCTTTCTAAAATCTGAAGTTGGGGACCCACTGTTGCTCTTGAGGACGCACAGTCCACCATTTGGGAGCAGAAAGAGAAAAGGACCTTCTGCTGCTCAGAAGAGGGCCTTTTCTGCAAAGTTTAAAACTGGGCAGGTGCCTGTTGAGACAGCCAGTCCTTTTAGCTGTCAAAACCGGTGCTCTAAACTGAGCTTTAGCAATTCACGCTCAGTGCAGGCCTTTCAGGGAAGGTTCAATCTGATCACAACACACGTGCTTTGGGAATCGAGGCTAGAGGAGTTGTGATGGCAAGCCGTGAAGGAAGGTGAGACACCCCTTCTGTCTGTGATGTTGCTTTCTCACTGTGTCCCCCACCCTTGACTTTGTAGCAAGAAGCAGTGGCAGAGTTTCATAGCCCCCTGTTGCTGCCAGAACTATAAGCCGGCCCTCAGATTTCCTCCAGATTTTGTTATCTTTTCTTCTTGTGGCTTCTTTTTATTTATTCAAATGTATTCCCTGCCCTAAGGCTTATTTGAAACACATGCCAAAGTTAGGGGTGGATAAGGAATCTGTCAGTTTAGCTTTCTTCTTCATTCATTAAAAAAACAAAAACCCAAGTTCCTTCCACCTTGGTTATGATACAATATGCAGAGCCTGGTAGCTTCTCATGAAAAATAAACCAGAGAGAATGGCCATCCAGCTGTACCAGTGAAAACCAACTGCTGCATCCATTCTTAGCATGGAAAGGGTTATTCTGGTACTGCCAGCCATGGAACAGTGAAGGATGAAGAGGGCTTGCAGCCCAATTCAGCATTATAAACATGGCTAAAGAGCCAGTGTGGTGTAGTGGTTAAGAGTGTGGGACTGAGACTCTGGTGATCTGGGTTCTAGTCCCCGCTCAGTCATGGAGCCAACCGGGTGACTGCAGTCCATACACAGACCTTCAGCCCAACCTACCTTACAGACCTTGGGTTTCTTGCAAGAAGAAGAAAGGTGGGTATAAATCCAATGTAATAATAATGCAAGTGCTGAAGCTACACAGGGATTCAGAGCTGGACCATTAAGACCGAAGCACTCACAGCCTTCTTCCTGGGTGCTTCTCACCACATTCAATGAAAAACAAACACATTGAAGGCCTTTCCATCCAGTTTATGAAGAAACTGATGGACTGTACAGCATTTGCACACTTCGCTGCTCCAAGTGTAGATAATGTGGGGGAAATAATACAGTCATTGAAAAAAGGAATCGCTAGCCACAAAATCCCTGTTCCAATAAAAGCACGAGCTTAAAAAAATGCTCAGATAGATCTGATGCACTTTCAGGTGAATGGGGTCCATGAATGGGAAGCCGTGTGAAGAACATCCTTCTGTGTCCCCTCCCAGTCCTTACTTGATGCTTAGAGAACGTAATTAAGAGTCTGCCTTAAGCCAACAGGGGCTGTTATGATGGGGCAGAGGAAGTTGCATCTCTCTGGCAGGGACAGATCCAGGGGCCTATTTCTACCAGGAGCCCACAAGGAACTACACACAACCTGTGGCCAAAATTACCTTTGCCAAATTACTGCTGAAGCCTCCGGGGAGCAAATTTTGCATTCAGACAAGCGGTGCTCTTCCTAAACACCATGTTTGAAAGGGGATTTTTCTCAACCCAAACTGACAAGCAACCTGAGTGGTTTCCATGGTGTGCCGTTTTTTCCTTGACAGATGATCCAATGGGTTGTACACACCCTGCACAGTCCTCCTGATGTTGGCATGTGCCCAGCAGCCCATCTGTTGGACATGCAGCCACGGCGTCCAAAATTCAGTCCCACGCTGGATGGCTGGAGCAGCCCCTGCAGCTGCCCCTCATCAGGGGGGAGGGGGGTGTTTGGTAGCTGCATACTAGAAATGCGGACCTGCGTAACAAGCCCATGGAAACCACAGTGCTAGGCTTGGAGCACCAGAGAGATTGTGGTGAAGTGTGGAAACCATAGAAGAAATAGTTTTTCCTAAACTGGCTTTGAAAAACCAAACATGTCATTCTGAAATAGCACAGTACGGTTTGGATGGCACGGCAGTCCATCCCGCTCAAGAAACCAGCATGGCTTGTGAACACCCCCAAGGTGTAGACAAAATGTGGTGACAATTCAGTGGCAGAGTGGCAACTGGGGGTGGGCAATGCTGTTTAAGGGGCATGCTGTGAAGCTGCTGTGCCAGAAACCTGTTGCTCCAGCGTGATGCGAAGGCCCCCTCCTGAGGCCTTTGCAAAGCCATGGCTCCCAAGAAGCCGCCCCACCCCACTTGGAGACCAACTCGAGGGGTGAGACCAACCCTAGGGTTTCTTCCAGCCTGCCATGACTCCCCGCAGGGATCGGCTGGGAAAGACCCCTGCAATGGGCCCATGTGGCTTCTTCATCCACACATTTCGAAAGGGTTGCACTCCAGGGAGGGAAGGGCCCTGCCAGACTACTGTGAGATCCCCCACAGGGCCATTTCCCCAGGCAGCATGCCGACAAAACACCCCCCATCGGGGGTGAATGAACTTGCCTTAACGAGACCTTTTTGCCAGCCGGTTGCAAGCAAATGTGCATGTTGATGTGTCGTTTTGGTATTGATTAAATAAGGAGGGAGACATTTCCTGTTTCTCAGGATGGCACTTAGCCTACTCGTTTCTGGCTGCTCGCTGTGCAGCTCAGCACCGCCGCGAGCAGAATGGCTGCCAGAAAAGTTTGGCCAAGCCTCCTCAGAGCAAGCAAAGAATATTTGTGGAATGATGGCATGATGTGAAGACTTCGAAAATATGTTTCCGATTTGATTTGGAAATGTGAGCGTGGGGAGGAGCTCGTCAGAAAGCCACCGAGCCAGGGGAGATGGTCAGCAAAATGTGCTAGAGGAAAGAAGATGAGGGGAGTCCCAACATTTGGCTGGCACCAACCCTCAGACGGGATTCCTTGTCCTATTTGCATCCCGGGCAGCCCAGGGCACTGAGTCCGTGGGCTGTAAGTCTGGTGGATCCTCATGGGACCTTGTGAGGAAGGCTGGACTGGGAAATGGGAGCACGCCAAGACTGCCCAGTAAGCTTCCTCACTGAGCATGGACTCACACGCAGGTGCCCCAGGCCTGCACCCTAGATCTTGGCTTCGCGGATGTCCTGCAGAACGCGATGGAAGGTGTAGTCTGACCTCAGCAAGGGACCCAAAGTGGGGAAACAACACCAGTGGCTCATCCAGCACCTCTCAACCGGGATCCTGCACTTAGAACCAATTGGCAACATCAGTGGGGTAGTTTTTATTATACTGTTTTCTTTATTACAGCATTTTTATCCTGCATTTTTTCCTTTTGCAAGAACCCCAAGGCAGCTCATACCATCCTCCTATGAATTTCATCTCACAACAACAGCTCTGTGAGGTCCATTAAGCAGAGAGTGGCCAAGGGAGCCAGGGGCACCCGGGGAGCTTCATGCCCAAGAGGCGATGAGGGGACGAGAACTCAGATCACCCAAGTCGCAGTCCCTGTCACACCACGCTGGCTGTAATGCACACACGGCAACCAAAATGCAGTGCCCTGTTGCTCTAGAAAAGCAGGCCAAAAGCCAAAGGAAAACCCCATTTAGCATTGCTTCCAGTGCTTTGAAATGCTCGATTTGGTATACCCAACAAAGATGCATGCCATTTGAGTTTACGCGTACCATTGCAAGGGCAGCTCACAAATAGAAGTTGGTGTAGTCCTGGATTTGGTTTCACGTAGCACATGCAAGACTAAAAGTGGTGGTTTTGTGCAGGGCCACTGATGCCTGCGATCCATTCCAAAGGGAGTGTTGAACCTCTCTCCACCTGAGGACAACATTCAGTCTCGGAACAGCTCTTGAGGTCTACATTTATCCAGGTGCTTTTTTACTTTCTTCTTGGCTGGGTATTTTTCATTTTATGTAATGCATTTTAATGTATTCAGATACTATTTTATTTAATTTTTAAATGTTTAAAATACTGCTTTATGTATTGCATTTTTATATCCTGTTTGGAGCTGTCCAGAGAGCTTCAGCTATAGACAGTATAGAAATGTAATCAACAACTACAACAATTTCAATGGCAGATGAGGTTGAAGTGCAAGACCAAAAATATCAAAAGCACCACCCTATTTTAGCATGAAGCTCTCCAACCTTTTCAGGCGCAGTTGCTGTTGGGGAAGGGGGGTAGGTGGGACAGAAGAATGGGCTGGGGGCAGCTCAGGGACACAATTGGGCCGGATTTGGTCTTCCGGACCTCAGGCTGCCCACCCCTAATGCAAGGCAGGAACTGGGTGGCCCTGTTCGTCCCCAAGTACATATTGTTGTTCTTTTGGGTCGCCATGAACATGGCAGCTTTTCGAAAGAGTTCTTGTATGCTTCTTCTTCAGGGGAAAAAGCCCAAATACCTAAATTAAGGGGATGGCTTCTCTCCTGATTCCTGATGAATAATCTATGGTTGGTACAAGATAATGGAATTTACTAATCTTAAAAGTATATCAGGGATGTTATTTTTATGCCACATGTCAGTTTTAGCCATTCTGTTGAATTTTCTTTTCATATTTTATACGAATGATAATATTTACTGATAGATGCTAATGTATTTTACTATGTTTTGCATGATGTGGTCAGTTTAAATAGTGTATTCTTTGTTTAGCTACAGTGACTACCATGGAAGTGGATGTGAACTGAGGTAAGATGAAAAGAAAATGAGAACCAAATGTAGATGCACAGTCAGCCCTGGTATGTCTAAAGTGCCATAGAGGAAGCAATTATACTTTTTAATTGTGAAAGATTAGAAGTAATACAAAGGGCAGTAGTTGCAATGACCATGGACCTGGCTGTGTGGCATTACCAGCCTAGCCATTAATCCTGCATTAATCCTGGCAAAAAAGCTGGGGAATTTGATTGATTCCCACCCAAATTCTTCTAGCCCTCGCCCTGTGGGGAGCCCACCTTGCCTTCAGAAGAGAAGACTGCCGGGGAAGCATAACAAATCTCCACACCTGCCTTACTGGGAAGAAGGGGGTTGGCCGCTGCCCCCCGGCTTGACCGAATGCAGCTCAAACTGCACATGATGCTTAAATGCCTTTATGAATCTATTGTGCAGGATTTAAAAATCAAGCAAATTGCATTGGCCAGGGTGGGTGTGTTCTAATTATCAATGGGACTGAGCAGGCATGGAGTGGGGACTTATTGCTTTATGCCCTTCATGTGCTGCGGAGAAATACTTCTGCCCTGAAACTAGCCAGTGGTGGATTTCCCTCCAAAACAAATACTAGAGTTCGGGAGGGGATTTTGTTCAGGACTCTAGTAGGGATGCAGGTGGCGCAGTGGGTTAATCAGCTGAGCTGCTGGGCTGGTTGATCGAAAGGTCGCCGGTTCGATTCTGCACAACGGGGTGAGTTCCCGTTGCTCCGTCCCAGCTCCTGTCAACCTTGCAGTTCGAAAGCGTATAAATAGATAAAGGTACCACTTCGGTAGGCTGGTAACAGCGTTCCGTGCACTTCAGTGTTTAGTCATCCCGGCCACATGACCACGGAGACTGTCTGCAGACAAACACTGGCTCCCTTGGCTAGGAAACAGAGATGAGCACTGCCCCCTAGAGTCAGGCATGACTGGACTTAACGTCAAGGGGAAACCTTTACCTAATAGGGAAAGAGAAGGTTACACCAGCCCTCTGGGCCCACTAATGCAGAGCTGCCGCCTTTGAGCGGGTGCAATTCACATGAACTCTTGCATGGTCAGTGCAAAGATGCACTTAATGCCATTTGTGGCTCGGTGACAGAGGCTCACTCAGGAGCTTGTTGCTTCCTGATCATTCACTAAGGAGAGCACCTCTGCAGCTTGCTCACTTTGCATCTGCATCTCTCAAGTGAACCACCTCCTGTGTCGCCAGCTGATCTTCCTCAGTAATTTTTAGGGGTGACTTTGTGGCTTCTGCAGCAATCCAACGAGATCGTAGCATGCAAGGAGCACAGAATGGCCTCTGAGATGGCAAGTCCGCCATCACTGCTGGCAGACTTGCGGTGCTGGCCGCAGGGTTCTGGAGCCCCGTGGCCAATCCTCCTTCACTGGATCTCCTCCCTCAGCACTCTGTGCTCTCCCTGCCTTCTTTCTCTTCATTACTACCACTTATTGGCAAGCATGATCATCATCATCGAGTTTTTGTTTACATTTCTATACTGCCTCTCAGCCAAAGTTCTCTGGGTGGTTTATGCAATTCAGAACAACAAATGATAAAAATACCAAAAAAGTCAGAAAAAAATGAAAGTTTAAAACCACTAAAAACAGACGATTAAAAAAACCTGTACAGAGAATGATAAGAAAGAGAGACTCTGCAACACCTGTTAATCCCCCTCAAGCCCCTGCGTGGCCGAGTAAGTCTTTAAGAGCCTCAGAAAAGAGGGCTGTCTTAACCAGGCACTGAAAAGGTGACAAGTTAGGTGTCAGCCAGACTGCAGTGAGGAGCTTATTCTATAGATGGGGGGCCACAACCGAGAAAGCCCTCCCCCAGTGGCCACCCTCCACACTTTCCTCTGACTTGGCACTCAGAGGAAGGCCCCAGAGGTTGAGCATAGTGTCTGAGAAGGTTGCAGTTGGGAGAGGTACTCCAAGAAGGTACTCTTTCTCCTCACTAAAGCGAGAGGCAGGTGGACAAGCAGTTTCTGGGAATGAAAAGGAGGCGCTTTGACAGCGGCCCCCTGCAGCACGGTGGGCTTACCCTCGACAGTGGCCTGCCATTTGCTTCAGAGACGTGGCTTGCAGAGCAAGCTCAGGTTGCCTGTCTCTCCTCCAGGTTTCCCATATGCATCTCTTTCAGTCAAATCTTGCTCAAATTAAAATCAATGAGATGATACATTTTTAGAGCTGTATTTCTGACACCTCAAGTATCTATTTCACACCTAGGAAGTGCCTTTTAAGAGAAGTGAGCCCAGTCGTCTTTAATAGAACTCTAATTGGTCCTCCTCGCAACTTCCCAAAGGAATCGAACTCTCCCCGCCCACGTTTACAAAGTATGGCATTCCTATCTGGTATCAGACGGTAATCAGCATCCCAGAAGGCAGCATCTCAAAATAACTGCTCAGTATATGCATAAAGAATACACTCAATTTTTTTAACATTAAAATTGACTGCTCAAGGGTTTCGAGCTCTTGCCAGTGGATTTTCTCCAAAAAAGACTCGTTCCAACTCTGTGTAGGAAACAGCTAAGATAGCACGCTTTCCATATTGTACGATCAAAGCGCCTTCCAAAAATGCAAGCTTTCCCACTGAATCCCACACAACAAAATGTCATTGAGGCTGTGTGTGTGTGTGTGTGTGTGTGTGTGTGTGTGTGTGTGTGTGAAAACTCTGTTTTGCATATCACTGGCTATAGAGATGAGATGAACTACTATAGCAGTAGGAGCGATTAAGGATTCAAAAAAGTACAGAATACAGTCAGGTGGATCCTTCACAGGTCTGGCCAGGGAGATTTTGCTCAGAGTAAGAACATTTTCTGAAAAAAGAAAGTGGGCTTTGAAGGCTTCTCTAGGTTCATACACTCTTTCTGGACTGCCCCTTCCTTGTGGCTGGGGAAGCACTCTGATTTCAGGGGTATTGTCCCTTGCAGTCTTCTTCTGGGGGCAAGCCCGTTGCACATACATCTCTGTGCAGAATACAACTTTATGAGTGCCATGCACACATTTTGGAAAGGTGCCATTTGTCCCCCCGTGGCTGATGAGGACTTGCAGGATGGGAACTGCCCCTTCTTGTGCCAAATGGTTCCCCTCCGCGTAAATCACACACCTCTCGTTTCAATGGTTCACATTTTTAAAGAAATTAGAAGAAACATAACACCTCTCTATGAAATGCCATGATGAGGTAGACAGTCTCTTTGTCCAGCTTATGATGGTAATATCAGAAACAGAGGCTCATGTTTTCATCCTTTAAAAGTGAACAGTTTTTCACATTGTTCTGTTTTTCACGTGAGCAGCTGAAATTAGATACAAGCCAAATTGGGTGTGGGGGGAACCATGCAGACGACTGAAAATGATCCAGAAGCCTCACTAAAGGTTTATTTTTTTGCACCTCTTTGCTCACAGCCCTTTATTATTCCTCCCTCTGCCACCAATTTTTAAACACAGCTTTCTTTCTTCTGGCTGGCTGTGTGAGCCGTCCCAAACCATCACTGTTCCTCTGGCCAGCAAGATGACAGCATGGCACCCCAGTGCCTGCTCTTGGCACGCCCAGTGGCCTCCGGATGTGCTTGATTTCAGCACCCATCAGCCTCAGCCATGGTCCCTGATAAGGAATTCTGGGAGTCTGTTTATTTGTTGAAAACTTTTCTATACTGCCCCATACATAGACGTCTCGGGACGGTATAGAACATCCAGAACATCTGGAGGGCAGATGTTGTCATCTGGAGGGCACCAGGTTAGAGGAAGCTGACATGGCCGGACATCTTTGGCAGTGCGGTGGCATTGCGGACATCCTGTGTAAGAATCAACCTGGCAGAGGGAACACGAGGATGAGCTACTCAGCTCCACCCTCACCTGCCATCAGCTGAAGGGAGAACTTCTCCAGTGGAGCACTTCTACTCTGGCTGGCTCCCCGTGTGACGTGGTTCCCGGATTCCCAGGGTTCAGCATCATGCAAGGACACTGGCGAGCAGAGATGGCCGCCTGCTTCAAACGCTGCTCCTCCAGCTCAGGGAGGGTCATCTCTGTTCTGCTCTTTCTGATTCTGCCCAGAAGTAGCCACAAAACAAAATCCACAAACACCTATTTCTTTTTTGTGTAAGCATGGTATCTGTGAGTCCTGTGCCCATCAAGCCCACTCCTCTCTGCTGTTTCCTGAAGCCAGAAGGAGTTGGTTTCATGGATGCAGTTCACCTGGAGGAAGGTGCAGGCCTCGCACATTGGACTTGCACTAAAATAAGAAGTCACACTGGGATGTTGTACTGTCTTTGCTTTCTGCCCAGAACTAAACACCTGAATAGGATCACTATGGGCAAAGAAAGCCCTTCTGCTGCTTTTGGTCTGAATAGTGGGGGAGCAGAACACCAGAAGAGCCATGCTGCCTGGGGAAAGACATGAAGGCACACATGACGCAACAGCCTTCAGCTCACATTCCCAATCAACGGGTCTCCACAGGCCTGCCGCCACTGATGAGCGGGGAGGGCAGTCCATGTAGCTCTTAGGACTGTTAGCCATTGATCGCTTCTCCTCCATGAATTGGCCTGGTTCCCTTTTAAAAGCATCCAACTAGGTGACCATCTCTGCATCTTCTGGTAGTGAACTCTTTGTTTGTTTGTTTCATTTTGCTTCTATGCTGCCTTGTAACCTGAGAGTTCTCCAGGTGCCTACAAGATGCTAACCCAGCATATAAAAATACAATCAGTAAAACAGATAAAAACAATAAAACTAATAAAATGTTGTGCAAGGTAATACAGAATAAAAGTTAATAAAGGATCGTGCTCAAAACACAAATCAGGTACAACAAAATAGTTAAAACAAATCAAATAAATCAACAACGTAAGAGTAGCTGTACAGTAGCTATGTCTCATATAAAGAAGTACTTTCTTTCACCTGTTCTGAATCTCCCCCCAGTCAGCTTTTTCGAATGATTCCACTGGGTCCTAATGCTACAGGAGAAGGAGAAATGTGTTTTCCTCTCTGCTTTTCCCTACACCATACACAAACTTGTACATTCTATCAGGTCTCTCTGTATTTGTATTTTTTTCTAAACTATGCAATCCCAGACATTTCCTTGCAGGAGAGCTGCTCCAGTCCTTTGGTCATTTTAGCTGCCCTTATCAGCACCGTCTCCACCTATCCCTTTTGAGGTGCGGTGACCAGAAGTGTACACAATATTCCAGGTAGGACCATGCCATGATTTTGTTTTCAACTCCTTCCCTTCTTCTACCCAGTGTGGACTTTCCTTCTCCACGGCAGCTGCACACTCGGCTGGCACCTTCATCAAGCCACCCACCATACCCTGAAGGTCTCTTTCCTGGCCCACTGCTGCTGGCTCAGATCCCACCAACCTGAAGTCACAACCCTTTTGCCCAGACTTGCCTTGCTTTACATTGGCTAACACAGGAGCAACTCTGCCATTCTGATGTCCATTCTCCCAGTTTGGAGAAATCCTTCTGCAGACCCCTCTTTGTTTTAACCACCCAGTTAGATGCAAACAGCAAATTTGGCCACCTCACTGCTCACCCCTAATTCCAGATCATTAATGCACAAGTTTACAAGGATCGGTCCCAGTGCCAGCCCCCTGTGGGACTCCCAGCGGGAAGGCCATTGCCACAACGACTGGACCCTCACGCCCTGCTGTGCTCTTTGTACGAGTGGTGCCCTTTTTCTGGCAGAGTAAGACTCAGAGTATTGGAGCAGCCACCGTGGTCCAAAATGCCCTCCCGCTGCTATGCAAGGAGCTGCCCTCCTGCTGCTCTGTTCAAAGTGAGGGCGAGGCGAGGCCTTCTCCTGGCCTCAGTTGTAGCAGCACAGAGCTGAGCCCAGCTGGATGGGGTCCGTGCTTGTCAGGGCAGGCCCTGAAAAGAAAACACCCAGAAGAAGAAGCCCCTTTCAGAAGAAGGGACAGAAGAAGGGGTGAAAAGAGCCTAAAATGACCTCTTCTGGCTCAGCCCTGGCCAAAAACCGTGTTACAGAGAGAGCGGCCTCTCGGAAGGGAAGCCGCCTTTATCCCGTCCGTGTTACAGTTTGCTTTTGAGAGGCTCAGAGCAGTGCAAAGGAACCTTTTTGTCTCCATACTGAGGGCTGATTCAAACGGAAGAGCCCACACGGGGAAGCCACCAAAGCCACGTCCCGGGGCTATGGCTGCCTGCTGCGCTCAGAGTGCCGGAAGAAGGCCTGCCACGCGGTTTGGCCCAACAATGCGGAGAGCCTCTCCGCACCCATGCGGAGCTCGCTCGTGCTCCTTTCACTGCATGTCTCGCAAAAAGAGTTGGCTCCCGCGCATGATAACGAACGCGCTGAGCAGCGCCTTCCTATGTACCAGTCTCTGTGCAATGGATAAAAAGGGAGGACAGACGGGGAGAACGCGATGAGATGATACACACGCTACCCTCATTAATTATATTGCCTGCATCACCACAGAGTGGCTCTCATTCTGTCACTTGGAAATGGTGGAATTTAGCATGAAGGGAGCCTGGGAACCCGATTTTAACAGATGGTTGGTGCCATTTTGGATTTGGCGGCTTCTTAGCAAACAGTTCTCTCTGCTTTTAAAGCTGCCTTTTGCAGAGCAAAATACGGGACCCCTTAATAATCAAATGTGTTGCTCTAGGACAACAGAGAGCTTTCACGTCCTTCAGAAAGGCTGCCAGATATGCTTCTCCTGAAGGAGAGCAGAGGCGAAACCTTATCCGTCCTCCCATGTTTTTGTTCTGCAGGAGCATTATTTTTTAAACATGCCTGACAGCCACTAGAAATCACTGGGAGCAGAGTGAGTGCTTTCTTGCGGACAGGTGGATATTTGGCTCGGTTGACAGAGTAGGCCGCTCTGGTTTTCGCAGGGGAAGCATTTTTGCACAAGTGCAGTGTGTGTGCACACCTGTGTGCATGTGTGTGCAAGGATGCAGAGTGGCCATGACATAGAGTGCCTTCTACAGTGGGGTGCTAAAGAGCACTGAGGCTGGGGATTTAGCTTGGGCATCCAGAAATGCACAGTCAGACCTGCTGGTGCTCCAACTGGAGTTAGGCCAGGCCCTTTCCTGGAAACTGGATCGAGCATTCCACCTGTGCCCCCTCCGTGCTGCTGCTGCTGCTTGCAACGTATGCATTGATCTGGAAAACATTTCTGCAAGGCCTGCAGGAAGCCTGTGGATGGAGCCAGTGCAGACCTGAAGGAAGGAGAACACCTGGGGGATACTCAGACTGACCATCCAGGGGAGGCTGCAGTGACCAAGAGTGGCACAGAAGCAGTTTGAGATGAAGCTCCCAGACTTCAGTTGGCGGACTTCCTCTCGTGCTTGCTTGGCCCTGTCTTAGAAAGTTAGCCGATCTGAGGGGAAGTCCGCGAACGCTCACAGAATGATGGCTCTGCAGCCAGCAACCTCCTTCTGTGTCCTGTGCAGCTCAAAGAAAGGCTGCAAATCACATGCGCAGAGGAGGGGTGCTGCTTACGCAGCATCTGTGCCGGGCTTGATTCTGGCGCAGGCCGACCAAATGTTCAATCATGAGAAATGGGCAGGAGTGCAGGGATCTGAGTCCAGGGAACCTGATAGACCCTGAAGATGGATTCCCACCCCAAAAATGGATTCCTCACACTTCTGTACATAGTCATTAACACTAATCAGGGGAGTGCTCTTATTCAGCATTCCTCAGCCTGGTGCCCTCTAGATGTTTTAGACTTCAGCACCCAGCAGCTTCAGCCAATATGGCCCATGCTGGGATCACAGGGAGTCGTAGTACTAATGTTGTGATGCGCCAACATGGCGGATTGCAGTCACTGGTAACCCTCCAAGTGCTTTGGCCTACAATTGCCATCATACCCAGGGTGAAGGATGATGAGAGTTACAGGCTAATGTTCGAGAAAGAGCACAAGTAGCCAGCTCTCGGTTTTCTTCAGTTTTATTGGCCATGGCTATGGTGCCATTTATTTGGACATGACACGTGTGAAAAAGGAAATGGTTTCCCACATAATTTTCAGAGGATCAGGATGGCTCCCATGAGCCACTCCTGTCATTCCAAAAGCAAGTCCTGCCTTGTCCAAAGGACAACCTCTGTTGCTGGTGCAGAGGGGTGAAAGATCTGATTGGGGTGCGGATGTGAGAGAAAAAAAAAAGATTTTCTTGACTCAGCCACATGGGCTCCGTTCTGCCAGCCTTGTGCTGTCACCAGCTTGATTGGAGGCAAATTGATCCAGCACTTGGACTTCTGATCTTAAAACAGACCATAATTTGTGCAATGGTTTCTCTTTAATATAGGGAAATTTGTGCAAAATTTGGGCCTTGGATTCAAAATGGTGCAAACTAAATAGATTTGCACAAACTACAGAGTGGAGTCGTGAATTCTGCATAACTCTGAAAAGGTATGTCATAAAATTCAAGGTGGCCAAGTGCATAGGCAGGGAGAGGTGGGTGTTAAGGACAACAGCAGTGCCTGGAATCTACCAAGCCAGCCCTGATTTGCATAAGTTATGCTAGTGCTATGCAGTTCTTGGATCCACATTTGCATAAATGTTTCTTTCAGTTTAGCAGAAGCTGAACTTCCCACTACCCCCCAATCCCACTTTTGCCTGTCAGGTCAGAAATATGTCAAAAGTCCACTGATCTCAAACAGAACACATTTGCCAGAGTGGCACAGCCCTGTAGGCGCTGGGTGAATGAATGCCAAAACCACAGGCTAGTGGGGCAGAGGGCATGCCTCATTTATTTTGAGGTTTGCCCCCTCCATCCTTTGCAGAGGATGCCCTGCCTTGCAAAGGAATCAGAGGAGCTAACTGGTTGTCCCGAGTTTGGAAATGTTACATAAAAGTGGGAAAAGAGAGAGTTTGTTTGCACAATAAGGAATCCAGGAAAATCACAGCCGTTGTGACTTCCCTGCACAAAGATCTGTAGACATGTATGGTTTTGCATGAACCTTGCAGGGCTTGGCGGGGAGCTGTGTGCACTCCACACGAGCAGCATGCTGGGTGTGTTGACATTTTGATCTAATTCAGTGTTGACAAAGAAGATCCAGGGGCAGCCTGGGTGGCTGCAGTGGGTGGGGCTATGCAGATGAAGAGGTGTGGCCACACACACAGGAGCAAGCTTGATTCTTAGTGGCACCCATTAAGTTCTGTGAGACAAAATCAGTTGCGATAGGCACAAATTGGCCTTTCACAGGGCAATTCTTTTAGCTCTTTTTAACAGGACTAGTAATTTAGCTGTTTAAAATGTTTTCTATTTTGTATATTGTAATTTCATGTTTCCTTTTATTATCTTGTGCCTGGGATTTGTTTTTGTGAGAGAGAGATCGGGGGCAGGCAAAATATGTCCCTTGCCAGGAACCTACGACCACCAAAAACAGTGTTTACCTTGTGGTTTCCCTGGTGCACTCTGTTAGGTTAAATGTCTCCTGTTCTCTTCTACAGAACAGAAGAGGTCATTTAAAGTCAAGGAAGGAGGCTGGATGTGGGGGCCATGAGACTGTAGGGATGAAGAAAGGAATGGGAGGGTTGAGTCCATGGGCATGGTCCAGATGAAGCAGTAAATAAGTGGGGCAGCATCCCCGAACGAACATAAAATCGAAGCACAGCACAGCCAAGAATGTGGGGACACCCCTTCCAGCTGATTGGCAGCCAATTCAGGGCAAAGGAGAGGGTGCATTTCTCCACGGAACACACAATCCGTGTGTGAACCAGAGTAGTGTAGGATGGAGAGGAGTAAGGCCTGCAAGATCCAGGTTCAAACCTGCATTCAGCCTTGAAGCTTGCTCCGGCCAGTCCCTCTCCCACAGAGAGGATCACACAAACGCAGGGGCGAGGACAGAATGAGCCCAGTTCACAGAGCTTTGGGCTTTTGATACGATTGCTCTCATTGTAGAGATTTCTCTTCCTTTCAGTTTGAGAGAGAGAATGGAGGAAATGATGTCACAGCACTGCCACTAATGACGCTGCAGTGGAGGGAACCAGGCCCCTTCCTGCGGTGCCAGCAAACACTACTCACATTGCTTTCCATGGGGAGATCAGGCACACGCGTGCCATGATATCCTTGAATCCCTCCGGACCTATCTGTCAGCAGCTGCTTGAGGCCATTGCTGTGGACACCATGTCTAAGCAAGTCCCAGGCTTTCCGGAAGGCTCCGGCTAGCTTCCCCTACTCCACCCAGAGGCCACTCTGCGTGCAACCCTCATGTGAGGAAATCCATCAGTTTCCTTTTCCCTTGGGGCCCTTGCTTCTTTCCGCAGGGTCATCTTGAGCTCTGGGCATGCCTCAGAGCTGGGCAGGAGGATGCTTGGTTTAAAGCATGCAGCGTTAATGTGGGAGCACATTTGGCCCAGCTGCAGGGGAGCTGCCAGAACAGAGAAGAGAAGTTAAGCTGATGCCGCCCTGAGGGCTCTTCTGGGCCTACTCAGTCTCCATTCACGCAGGCTGCAGGATCGTGGCCTTGACCATCCATGTCCCATCACTTCTGAATGAGGCAGGCCCTCGGAGAGGGGAGGGCACCACTGCAAAATGGCACCATTATTTGCATTCCAGCGGCTTTCCAATAGTTAATGTCTTTTTTTTAAGCGTATATTGGCTGAGTTCCTTCTTCCGTGTGATGGCTCAACTGAAGCTTGATGTTTATGGTGGGTATTGTTTCGATTTCTTTAGATGAGATGAGCATCTAAGGAGTTTGAAAATGTGTTTTAATTAAGATTCTGCTAAATTTTATCAGACACCTACTTGGAAAACAAAGCAACTGAATAATTAACTCTGATGAGAGCAGATGCTGCTCTAATGACAACCTGTTACTACTCAAGTGCCTCATTAGTTGTTTTACTGTGTTCTTTTAATATGTCCAGAGCTCCTTGGTTAATGAGTATATTGGCGACTATGTACTTTAAATAGTTCTTCATTGTGGACAGTTGTAAAGATGAGATTTTCCCCTTCCCCCTCTGCAAAAAATAATAAAAAAGGCCTCCATTAAAATAATCTCCATTCTTTGCCTTGTTGTGTTGTACGCTTGGAAGCAAGTCCTTGCTTACCTATCCTTTGGGGATTATTTTAGCCATACATCAAGTGAAGCTTACAAATTGATGAGAATCTAATGATGCATCTATTTACAGATGTGCACCTCTGTTCCTGTTATGCTGCCAAGTGGTGAGAAAGGTAGAGGCATTTTCTTTCCCCTGAGTGACATGACCCAGCAGCTTTTCAAAATACCTATCCTATTATTTATAGCAATCAAAAATAAATGTGTATATATGTACACATGCACAAACACTCCTAAAATATATACATAAAAGGTTGTAAAAATAGAAATTGGCTATTTATAGAGAAATAGCCTATTTTAGCAATAGATTGTGGTTTTCTCTCTCCCAATGATATACTGCGGCTTCCTCTTGGGGAAATTTTATTTTTATATTTAATACTGTGGGATTCTAGTTTGAACCATATGCATAAACCAGGACCAATCTGGCTATAAAAATAGATCATTAAAGGTTTAAACCAGTTTTTATATATATAAAGGAAAGTGAATTATCCTGCAAACTGGATTTCTTTTTTACAAGGCGCCTATTTCAACCACAAACTGATTCCCGATGACATGACATATTTAAAAGATTTCTCACAGATACATTACAGCTGTATTTGAGATAATTAAAGATGGAAAGAAAGAAAAGCTAATGACTTTTAAAAGTTTACAGTTCTGTCAAAGAGTTTTAAATATGATACCCACATTAAAATTGATTCATTGGGACCTATCTGGATGAAACAGAGAGTAGAACCATTATTAAAGGCCAACTAAAGTGCCAAGTGAGCCCCACAAGTGCTGGCAAGTTTCTCCCTTTTAGAAACACGTGAGGATTTTCTCAGTTCATTTTGGGCCAGAACTTACCCACTTTGTACCTCAGGCTGGATCTTAGACTTGAATGCAAACTTTACTTGAAGTCTGCACATTTCCAAGCTTGCAATGCAACTTTCATTTTAAAAAAGTATGCATTTGAAAAATTACCCCTGGAAAATGTGCACTTGGGAAAACTATGCACAAATATTGTAATCAGTGGGAAATAATGTGCCCATTTGAAAAATGTGCAGAATTGATTCACACATTTAGGAAAATACACATGAAAATATGCATACATTTTCATGTAAAAAACCACAAAGCTTGCAATCTGTTATAGACAATGAGTTGGAACACGCTTCAGCATGGAATTCAGAGAACCTCAAGCTTGTGTTTTGCTGATTTGCATGTTGCTACTAGCATTGTTGGTAATGGCAAGGGATTCTGCCACTTCATAAAATGCCATCAACTAGCATTGTATTGGCTCTAGATTATAACCAAGCAAAATAATCCAGTAAATACATTTCGACTGAGTTAAATCAAAGGAGTTTGAGCATGTATTACTTGGTGTTGGACTTGGTGGCCATGATGCATGTAAATTAGAATAGTTGTTTTATTTACTAAGAGTTCCCATCATGTAATAAACCCTTAGAAATGTATCTGGATGGTGATTGCACTCTCTTGAGAAATGTCCACTGATAGCCTTTGCTTCATTTGCCCTTGTTAATATAGTAATGAGGAATGTTCACTTGCATGGTCTGGTCACATGGCAACTGACATTTCAGCTTTCCCATGGTTTCCTGTTTGTCTTCTGCAATCTCTTTCATTCCTTATGTCATCCACTGTTTGGGCCAAGATTGGCTTTGAGAAAGAGTTGGATCAACTTCTTGGCAAGACGGTCCCCAATCCCCGCCATGTTCTTGCTGACAGAGTGATACGCTTCCACTACAAAGACTTGCTCAGATAAGGCAAGGCCTCACTCTACAACTTGATCTGGTGCACTTGTAGGAAAAGGTGTCTTCGTGCCAGAAGAGGAGTTTTTCCAAGGAGCTCCATGGAGCGGGGATGAGTGCTAAACGGGATTTTTCTTGGTTGGTCTTTCCCCTCCGCATAGAAGGAGAGTGCTGCGCAGTCGGTGTCTCTCCTGATTAAAGTTTCACTGTACATGCTACACCCGTCGTCGTGTGGGAGGGAGGCGCTGGTCCAACATGATACATCCTACTGCTGATGCAATATGTCACATTAAGACATGCTGAGAGCCTGGATTGCAAATTTACTTTGGCAGAATCATCATACGGAGCTCCCCAGAAGGAAATGGAGTGCCATCGACGTACACTGGCTGGCTGTGTTTGCTTTTGCAACAGGTTGAAAACTGACAAAAACAGCTCGGAGTTTAGCTTCCAAGTGACCTTTACAATAAGTGCGCATTCTGTATTTCTCCTTTTCGTAATAAACATCCTGCATCTTTGCCAAAGCTGGGTGGCTCTTTGCCATGCGGAGGCTGGAGCTTCACGTACGTATGGTTCAAAATGCGTACTAGTAAAACTCTTGCTATTCCTGTGTGGCTACCACCTAAAGAGGAGCCTTGGGAGTTCACCCATGGTGAGTGAAGAGAAGCTGCAAGGGCTGAGCTAGTCTACGGGCCATGCCCCCTTCTTTTCGCCATGGAAGAAATGCATTTCTTTAAGCCATTCATGACTTCTCTTCCTCTCACCTGGGGAAGGCAAGTGTTGGCTGGGTCCCTTTCTCCGTACAGGGGAAGGCACAGAGCTCCGGGCCTCTCAGTGCACAGAGAGAGGTGCAGTGGGCAGGCTAGGTTTGGGGGATATCAAGGAGGGGCAGGGGCTTCACGGTGTCTTGGTCCTGAGGGTCAATATGGCAAAACCAAGCCCCACCCTTCCAAAACAAAGCCCTGCGAAGCATCGAAGAATGCGCAATGGAGTCCAACAGCTGGAAAAGTCAGCATGGAAATATGCATGGATTTTCATACAAAAGGGGGAGAAGCAAAGCTCGAGAAATGACTTGGAGTCTGTTTGGAGCGAGCTTCAAAATGGAATACAGAGAACTTTGGCAAGCTTGAGATTTGCTGATTTTCAGATCCCCGAGATATATAAAATACAGGCTTGGCAAACAGTTTTCCTATTGTTGTTCTAACATATCAGGAATATAGGAGCAGTTTCAGAGTGGGGAATGATGGATGCAGTGAGGGATGGAAGAATGCCTCCATTCCTTGTTTGAAATCCCACCCACAAAGACCATTTAGAGCATGGCCTAAAATTGCTTAGGTTTACCACTGTTTGGCCAGTTCTACATTCAGGGGAATTTATCTGGAGGTACAGTTAAAGAGAAAAAAATCTGCAATGTGCAATTTCTAAATATGCCTCCTATTTACTTGACTTTGGTACACACTACTATTTCCATTGTTGAAACCATGAGAACTAGACTCAACTCTTTCAAAAAGTGGCCTGAGAGTTTCAGACTTTGCAGACTCCAGAGCTGAGGCTGCAGCCTCTAGCAGAAGGAGCTGCTACTTTTATACTAAAGCCTTACAGGCTGCAGGAAACCACAATGAAAAGTTACTCACTTCCAGACAGGGAAGGCTTCTCATGGTATGCCCAAAGTATGACAGCTTCAGTTTTGCCATGTTTGCTTCGCGGGAAAGTTCTGGTTTGATTTGATCCATGATCCACTCATTCATTTTTGTCAGTCCAGAGTATTTGCAAAGCTCTCTTCCAACACCATATTAATCATACAGTTGGAAGGGGCCTAGCAGGCCATTAAGTCTGCTAGAACCCTGCTTAATGCAGGATTCAAATATATCATTTTTCCCTTCACTCTCCAGCTTTCACACCCATGCTTAGTGATAGGGAGTACAACACTGTGGATGATCCTGGCCTTAGCCTCCAGTGAAACATCCTTCTCTTGATAATCTTTTCTAGTTCCTTCATTGCTGTCTCAGTTTTCCTCTAATTTCTTGGCAGCAGTCTTCCTTTGAATGGATGACCGAACAGATATGTAAAATCTCTCACAATTTCAATTTCTTTATGTTGACAATAAAGTTCTGTAACTCTTAGGTAATCATTTTTATATAATATTCAGCTAATTCTGAATTCTAAGTAAATATTCTTTACTTAAAAACATCAACATTGATGGAGTTGTTGATTAAATAAATGGTCTCACATCTAGAAATAAGTGAGAAATCCATTCTATTTTTTTTTTTTACTTCTGCAGTCCACATATCCTGGAAATAAATGCAGGCTGATGCAATTTTCAATTGGAAGTCTGTATATTTCTGACTTGTGAAACATTCTACAAAATAGAAAAAACACATCTGCTCCAATGCACACATTTGAAAAGCATGCAGAGAAAAATGTGTGCATTTTAAAATGTATACAGGCAAACATTAGTGAATGGGGCAGGGTGAACAGAAGTGTCTGAAATTTGGAAAATGCATCCCCGAATGCACATATTTGTGAAAGGCTGACTGAAAGTCTGTACAATACTTTTCTGTAAAAAGAACCCATCTGCACAGAACCAGCAGACTTGGAAGTGGAAAAAGAAGGAAGTCTACAAAACTGAGCTCAAAACATCACTACTTGCACCTAGTTTGGCCCTTGGAATATTAGGGCTTGTCTGAGTCATCTGTTTCATTGCTTGCTAAATCTTTCTGCTTGGGGGTGTTATTTTTCTGAAATCAAATGCCCTTTTCCCTCTGTCTGACCAACCCTTTCTACAAATGGAGTATCCTTACAAGGTGGGGTTCTTGAGAGAGAGAGAGAGAGAGAGAGAGAGATTTAAGCATACCTAAATTAAGATTTGCACAATTGTGCTTGCTTTTGTCATGTGAGCCTGGCCCCAGAGTTTTTGGGCATCCAGCTCCACCCCCACATGTGTGAAATAGCCCTCTCAAATTAAATGGACAACAGAAAAAGGGTGCACGGACAGTTCCAAGCAGTGAGACAGCCCAGACACCTAACCCCGTCCAGATGAAAGGCTCTTATCCTTTTCAACCATCAGTAATGATTTCCCCTACATTTGTTTCGCACAAAATGTCTCTTTCAGCATTACAGGGGAAATTACTGTCATTGGGAAGCATGTACCCACCTGAGAGGAAGAGGAAAAAGAGATCGTAACTGGCAGAATGTGGCGACGGTATCTGTGTAGGTCACCTTTCCTTCTCCAGAAAAAGAGAGAAAAGAGCCTCCTGGATTTATGGGACCTGCAAGCGGAATGCCGTGCCTTTTATGGACACTTCTTTGGGTCTGATTAATTAGTAATTGGGGCGGGGGCTGTGCACTTCAGTGACTCTTGCTGGTTTGATTGTAAATTGCAATCTGGTGCTAAACCTCGTCAGGTCACATTGCTGGTTTTGCTGCGCCCCAGTGGCACAACTGATTAAATCCGTGCAAACCGTCACTTTAGCAAAACACTTCCAAAGAGACTGGAGAGTTAGACACATTTGGAGATAGTGCGAAATGGACCCACTTTGCCCTCTCTTTGCCACTTCGTTGCTTTGTCACTTCGAAGGACTTTGTTGCTCTTTCAGATGACCAAGGCGTGGAGAATTCCTTATTTGGTTCAGTCCTTATCCATTGCAATGTTTTCAGTAGGGATAGGAAAGTCAGCAGTTTTCAAGCTCACCTGAAAATCACCTCAGCGCTCATGTTGGCTGGCTCCCATTTTTGTTTTTGGCTTATGTTTTTGCTTGTTTAAAAGGAGAAAATTTACATTTCAGATGGGAAAAGTGTCCTTTTCTATGTATATTTTCCACAAGTGCACACTTTCTCTCCATTGACCAAAGCATGCCAATACACATTTTTCAGCCTCCAAATTCACAAATCTCCAATATTTGGGGATTTGCAAACATTTCTTGGAAGGATGCACTCCTGCTTGCATTTGATTTTAGGATTATGAGCAGGACCTATTCACACAGTTTGCAAACTGAAAAGAAATTCTTGCGCGCTCCTCAATTACAGCAGAGACTGGCAGGGCCCTAAAAGAGGTTTTCAGGGCCATTCTCTGCACTGAAACTCTAGCACATTGATCCTCATACTCGGAGAGAAGAAAGACAATGGCTTCAGTTGAATGATGATGCCTGGTGGTGGGAGGAAAGCTCTTTGCATATTCCCTCTGAAGCCCCCTGCGCTGCCCAGTCTTATTTATTATTTATTTAATTTATTTAGAAGGCTTCTATGCCGCCCCATTCGCCGAAGCCTCGGTGTGGCTCACAATAATAAATAAATAAGCACAGTATAAAACAATATAATATAGTTTGAGTCGACCTGGCCCGAAAAATAAAATAAATAAATAATATTAACAATTAAAATAAAGTTTGAATAAAAAGGTCTTCACCTGGCACCGAAAAACAAATAACGACGGTGCCAGGCGGACCTCTCTGGGGAGCGCATTCCATAGATTGGGCACCACCGCAGAGAAAGCCCTCCTCCGGGTACTCACCCTCCTAATATCACTCACGGAGGGTTCCCGGGAAAGGGCCTCTCCCACTGATCTCAAGGGGTGGGTGGGCATATATGGACGTAAGCGCTCCTTCAGGTAACCAGGATCCAAGCCGTTAAGGGCTTTATAGGTCATCACCAACACCTTGAATTGGGCCCGGACTTCAATGGGGAGCCAGTGAAGCTGACGGAGAACTGGAATCATGTGAACATAACGCCCAGTCCCCGTCAGCAGCCTGGCAGCTCTATTTTGAACCAATTGAAGTATCCGGACTGTCTTCAAGGGCAGCCCCATGTAGAGTGTGTTACAGAAGTCAAGTTCGGAAGTCACCAACATGTGTGTTACTGTCACCAGGCAGTCGTTCTCCAGGTAGGGGCGCAGCTGATGGATCAGCCGAAGCTGAAAGAAAGCGCTCCTCACCACCGCTGTCACCTGAGCTTCCAGTGAAATCTCTGGGTCGAGGAGCACTCCCAAGCTGTGGACCTTGTCCCTAAGAGGGAGTGCAACCCCATTCAGGACTAAGTTCAGGTCCCCTTCCCCGAAGCCCTATCCGCCAACCAACAGGACCTCCATCTTGTCTGGACTGAGCTTCAGTTTATTGGCCCTCATCCAGCCCATTACCTCGGCCAGGCACCGGTTCAGTACAGCCACTGCCTCACCTGGATTAGTAGAGAACGAGAGGTAGAGCTGGGTATCATCAGTGTACTGATGATTCTGCAGCCCACACCTCCTGATGACCTCTCCCAGTGGTTTTATGTAGATGTTAAATAGCAAAGGGGACAAAATGGATCCCTGCAGTACTCCATGGCATAGCTGCCATGGCGCAGAGCCATAGTCCCCCAGCATCACCTTCTGGATCGGCCATTGAGATAGGAGCAGAACCACTGCAAAGCAGTGCCTCCGACCCCTAATCCCGCTAGCCTATCCAGAAGGATACCATGGTCAATGGTATCGAAAGCCGCTGAGAGGTCCAGGAGAACTAACAGGGACGCACTCCCCCTGTCTTTCTCCCTGCACAGGTCATCGTACAGGGAGACCAAGGCAGATTCAGTACCATACCCGGGTCTGAAGCCGGACTGAAATGGATCCAGATAATCAGTTTCATCCAAGAGTGCTTGGAGTTGTCTCACCACCACCTGCTCCAACACCTTGCCCAGAAA